>NC_080077.1:77473655-77844581 GCF_949987535.1 Balaenoptera acutorostrata | reverse complement strand
GTCTTTAGAAAACAAACTTATGGTTATCAAAGGGGAAAGGGGGTGGAGGAGGGATAAATTAGGAGTTCGGGGTTAGCAGATGCAAACTATTATGCATAAAATAGGTAAACAACAGAGTCCTACTGTATAGCACATGGAACTATATTCAATATCCTGTAATAAACCATAATGGAAAAGAATATGAAAAAGAATATGCATATATATGTATAACTGAATCACTTTGCTGTACGTCAGAAACTAACACAACATTGTAAATCAACTATACTTAAATCAAAAAAAAAAAAAAAGAGAGAGAGAGAATGTCTTTTTCTGCCCTAACGTATGAGCTACAAATTGGCAAGGTATAAAATTGGGGGGTTACACCCTTATTCTGTTAATATTCTCTAGGCATTGCTTTATTGCCTATTATCCTTGACCATCATTCTTTTTAAGGGAACATATATTTTCTTCCTGATTATTTATAGGATCTTTTTTCTTCCTCCTTTTTTTGGTAAAACTTTTTCAAGGGTGTACTTCTTTTTACTGATAACTTTCTACAATAGAGTGAGCCTTTTAATATACATACAGAGGTCATTTCCTTCAGCTCAGAATATTTTGTTCTATAAAGGCTTTGTATTAGTCTGTCCAGGCTGCTGTAACAAAATACCATAGACTGAGTGGCTTATAAACAACATAAATTTATTCCTCACAGTTCTGGAGGCTGGGAAGTCCAAGATCAAGATGCTGGCAGATTCAGTGTCTGGTGAGGAAAGACGTCTTTCTGGTTGTATGCTTTCTTGTTCATAGACAGCTGTGGCATTGCTATAACCTCGCACAGCGGAAGGGTCCAGAGTACTCCCAGACCTCTTTTATAAGGGCACTAATCCCATTCCCAAACCTAATCACTAATCACTTCCCAAAGGCCCTCACCTCCAAATACCATCACATTGGGGGTTTGGTTTCAGCATGTGAATTTTGGGGGGAAATAAACATTCAGCCCATTGCAGGCTCTGGTTATTATTTTTATTTATTTTGAGCTTTTCTTTATGAACACTGTGTCTTATATTGGTCCTCTTCTCTGACCTCAATCTCCATATCCTTCTATCATTTTCATCCTATTGTCTGTTTTCTCCATCTTCTTGGATGGTTCTTTATTCTCCATAATATTGTTTCCGTTTTCTGCAACAGTTCTATGTCCCTTACATAACGTTTCCGATGTTGATTTCTATTCAGCTCTCATGTGGTTAGCTCTGTTTCAGTCCTTTCTAATTTCAAGTTGTCTTTTCTATCTTGTTTTTTTTTTTACTTATGATTTTTCTAATCTTGTTTATAGAGGTTTTATCTTGTTCTTAGTTGAAGATGCTGAGCATTTTCCTGAAAAGTTCTTTTGAATACTGTATTAGATAGTTTCAGAGATACATTCTTCTTCTGTATCATTCAGATATTTTCTCATACAATTACATCATTTTTCTTATTAAATTATATTTAATATTCTCATTAAAATGACAGATAGCCTAAACAAGTTTACAGCAAAGGAAAATAATTCTTTGCCTCATTTTGGCTCAACTCTGACCATTTAATTTCTGCTGTCCAAGGACAACACTTCTGAACTCTTTCATTTAGTTTCTTCTGGTAATGACCTTCTTGGTTTAAATAACATGCTTATATTGCTATCTCTTTAATTTATTGTTTTGTCTTTATCGTCGTACTATGGAATATGAAGATTATCTCCTTAATATTATCTCTCTAATATACCTCTCCCCTCATCTCCCAAAAGAGTATTTTCATAATTTTTCTATCAATCATCAGTATTTAATGTTTACATTATCATGACTGTATATTTCCTTCATTAGCCATGTAATGTCACATAAATACAATCGTTTTGCTCTCCCTAATGCTTCTTATTTGATTAATTTTCATTTCTGTCATTAATTCATACCTAAATATTTTCCCTGAAGATTAATCTCCTCTCAATGTATCAGTCTTATTTATCTCCTGGAGGTGTCCCTTCTGGAACCCTCCTACTTTGACTGGGACTGTGTGCTCTTTGGGCCAGCATCACAACTATCATCTTGAGACTCTGCTTCCCCACTGTGTTAAACTCCCCTTCACCATCATCACCATCATCACCCCCATCACCCCCTTCATCACAATTCACTTTACTGTTTTGAACCCTTTCTTTCCTGGACTCTTGTGTACCTCTTTCTTAGTTTCTTTCCTTGCTTCAGTAGAGCTGATTTTCCAGGAACTTCTAAGAAAGGTTGTAAGTGAAGTAACATTTTGAGAATTCACAGGTCAAAAAAATTTTTTTTGTTATTCCACCCTCACGCTTTTTTGCTCCTTTGGCAGGATATAGAATTGCAGTTTCCAAATATTTTTCTTTTATAATTTGATGTCCTCACTATATTTATTTGTGGAGTCTAGTGTAACTTTTGGGAGACTTTTAGGATCTTCATCTCTGAGGTTCTTGAATGTCACAACCGAGTAACTTGGGAAGTGTCTGTTCATTCATTTAGTTGTGTGAAGTAGACCTTCAATATGGGAGATCATGCTACCTGGGTCTAGAAATTTATATTTTAATTTGATATTTTTCTCTTTTACATTTTCTCTAATCTTTCTTGTCCTTCTTTTAGTTGGATATTGACCATCCTGGTTTTTATCTCTAATATATCTTATGTTTTCCCTATTTTCTATCTTTTGTTCTTTTGTTCCTTCCTGGCAGATTTTCTCCACATTTTTTTTGACATTTTAATTGAATTTTGCATTTATCTTATCAAATCCTTAATATCCAGAAGCTTCTTTGTGTTTCCCTGCACATATCTTTTTAAAATAGAATTCTGTGTTTTTGTTCTTTTGGAGTCAATATTTCTCTCACCTTTTTGAGGATATTAATTTTTATTTTTTCAAAAAATTTACTTCTGTTGTCTCTAGCTCCCCTGAGTTTCTTTGTTTCTCTTTGTGTATCTTAGTCTCAATATTCGGGATTCTCCTCAACCTCCAGTGACTGGCCACTTAAAGCTGATTGTAGCTGTGTGCAGGGTGAGAGAGGCTTTTCAAGTAACAGCTTCACTAAAGTTTGAGTGGACAGAGGTTCAGACATTTTTCTGGGAGGATCCCCAACTGTCAGTACCTGTACGTCTTATCTCTTGGGCAGGTGTGTTTCCCCAGTGACGACTCCAATCCCTGCCTATAGGGCATAAGTGTGGCTGCCATTTAAAAAAAAAATTTTTTTTTTTACATCTTTATTGGATTATAATTGCTTCACAATGTTGTGTTAGTTTCTGCTGTACAACAAAGTGAGTTGGCTATATGTATACATATATCCCCATATCCCCTCCCTCTTGAGCCTCCCTCCCACCTTCCCCATCCCACCCCTCTAGGTCATCACAAAGCACCGAGTTGATCTCCCTGTGCTATGCAGCAGTTTCCCACTAGCTGTCTATTTTACATTTGGTAGTGTATATATGTCCATGCCACTCTCTCAATTTGCCCCAGCCTCCCCTTCCCAGCCTGTGTCCACAGGTCGGTTCTCTATGTCTGCGTCTCTATTCCTGCCCTGCCACTAAGTTCATCAGTACAATTTTTCTAGATTCCATGCATATGCGTTAATATACAGAATTTGTTTTTCTCTTTCTGAATTACTTCACTCTGTATGACAGATTCTAGGTCCATCCACATCACTACAAATGACTCAATTTCGTTCCTTTTTGTGGCTAATATTCCACTGTAGAAACTCACGCACCTATGGTCACCTTATCTTTGACAAAGGAGGCAAAAATACACAATGGAGAAAAGGCAGCCTCTTCTATAAGTGGTGCTGGGAAAACTGGACAGCTACATGTAAAAGAATGAAATTAGACCACTTCCTAACACCATACACAAAAATAAATTCAAAATGGATTAAAGACGTAAATGTAAGGCCAGACACTATAAAACTCTTAGAGGAAAATATAGGCAGAACACTCTTTGACATAAATCGCTGCCATGTTTTAGAGCCAAGTAGGAGGGAGGCGGCCTGAGTGTCACAGTTGTATATGTTGGACCTCTTGGTTTGATCTTTCAGTTCTTATGTTACAGAACTCTAGCTCTGCTCTTAGAATTCCTAAGTCCAGAATTTCTGGTTCAGCTTGTCCAAAGAGTTTACCCCTGGCTAGTTAGGGGTGAGTGTTTGCCAGGCTTCACAGAGTTCAGGGTATATCTGCTTCCTTCACATACTTTTAAGCAACACTTCTGCTCTTAATTCTAACCTATAAAAGCCTGAAGGCTTTCCGGGTTCCTGTGGTGCCAAGTGGCTTGTATATTTACCTGCTTCTCACCATCAGCACGCTTGCAGGGTTAAATACTTCTATTTTCTCTGCTTTTCAGTTTTCATATTTTTGTTCCTATTTCTCATCTACTCATCTTTTTTCCCTTTGTCCTCTTGAATTTAAGTTAATGCCGTGTGTGTGTGTGTGTGCGTGCGTGTTTCAAATTCCTTTAAATAATTTTACTGGGATATCAGAAGAAAGCAGAGGTAACTATGTTTTCAATCTTCCTTGAAGTCCCAACCATGACGTCTTTATCCTTTTCCTTCTGCAATACTTTTTTATAGGCTCTTTGAGTCACTTTCTTCTTGGTTTCCCTCCTTCCGTATTTTATAACTTGGTGGAACCAGGTGGGTTACACAGTCATCTCCCTCTTCTCATCATTGTTCAGATCTCTAGCTTTATGGCAGGTTCATCTCCACAATTCGCGAACTTGTCCCTGTTTCTATATTGCTTGCTTCTATGGAGTATATCTCTGCTCTGTTCTAGGTGGGTTTTCTTTTTCTTTTTCTTTTTTTTCCTTTCTTCCTTCTGCCCCCACGAATTAGCTTATTGTTCATTTAAACTGAAAGCAGTGTCTGAAAAATTATATGATAGGCATGCACTGTGTCTGCGTTCTTTCCTACCCAAGTACTGTGTCTATCAGGACTACTTGTCTCAGAAAATGCACCGCACCCAGAAATTGTCTTTTACTTGTGCCTGATTGCTTTTCAGGAGTTTGCAGTATCTGGAATTAGACAGAGGTTACATTGCTTTGGAGAACATCTCTCAATGGGTAGAGAGGGGTATCTGCAGTGTCTTTGTGGTTATAGGTCCTGGGACTCTGAGTGCATGGATGGATGGTGGTAGAGGCAGGAAGCTCATTCTTTGGAATGTTGTTCCATGAAGCCAAGGTAGAGGGTGTTGCAGAAACTACAGCTCCACCAACTGTCCTTTAGCTAGTGCTAATTCCTCCCAGATTCTAATTGTCTTTCAGTCTTTGCTTTCATTGTTATTAAGAATTTTCATCAAATTTTGTTTTCAACAGCTAGTTAGAAATTGAAAGAGGATGATTGTGGGTTGTCACCCAGATTCTCTCTAAGCCAGAATTCCTATCCTATTTGAAATTATACTTGTCATTAACTTTAAACTTTAAAAGCATCCTTTTAACCCAAAGTTCCCTAATATGCTTTCTAACATCAAGACTGAAAGGTGCATTTTAAAGACTAGTGCATATTTTCACTCTCTCCTCAACCCACCTCTCATCCCTATAATCACTTCCTAGTTTCTGGTAATATAAGCTAGATTAGTGTAACTACATTGTTTTATATTATATATTTCCTTTAATTATTTTGGACATTTGCATTCAACTTTATAAGCAAACATTTTAAAACTTCTGAGCTATGTTTCATGCGGTTTTTTTAAATTTTTATTTTATTTTTTGAGTTTTCATGCTTATTTTTTTTGAATTTTATTTATTATTTTTTGTACAGCAGGTTCTTATTACTTATCTATTTTTTACATATTAGTGTATATATATCAATCCCAATCTCCCAATTCATCCCACTCTGAGTACATGGATGGCTAGAGGCAGAGGCAGGAAGCTCATTCTTTGGAATGTTGTTCCATGAAGCCGAGGTAGAGGGTGTGTCAGGAACTACAGCTCCACCATCTTTTAGCTAGTGCTAATTCCTCCCAGATCCTCAATGTCTTTCAGTCTTTGTTTTCATCATTATTGAGAATTTTCATCAAATTTATAGTTTCCTTTGCTGTGCAAAAGCTTTTAATTTTCATTAGGTCCCATTTGTTTATTTTTGTCTTTATTTCCATTACTCTAGGAGCTGGGTCAAAAAAGATCTTGCTGTGATTTATGTCAAAGAGGGTTCTTCCTATGTTTTCCTCTAAGACTTTTATGGTGTCTGGTCTCACATTTAGGTCTTTAATCCGTTTTGAGTTTATTTTTGTGTATGGTGTTAGGGAGTGTTCTAATTTCATTCTTTTACATGTAGCTGCCCAGTTTTCCCAGCACCACTTATTGAAGAGACTGTCTTTTCTCCATTGTATATCCTTGCCTCCTTTGTCATAGATTAGTTGACCATAGGTGCGTGGGTTTATCGTTGGGCTTTCTATCCTGATCCATTGGTCTATATTTCTGTTTTTGTGCCAGTACCATAGTGTCTTGATTACTGTAGCTTTGTAGTATAGTCTGAAGTCAGGGAGCCTGATTCCTCCAGCTCCGTTTTTCTTCCCTCAAGATTTCCTTGGCTATTCGGGGTCTTTTGTGTCTCCATACAAATTTTAAGATTTTTTGTTCTAGTTCTGTAAAAAAATGCCATTGGTAATTTGATAAGGATTGCATTGAATCTGTAGATTGCTTTGGGTAGTATAGTCATTTTCACAATATTGATTCTTCCCATCCAAGAACATGGTATATGTCTCCATCTGTTTGTGTTATCTTTGATTTCTTTCATCAGTGTCTTATAGTTTTCTGAGTACAGGTCTTTTGTCTCCCTAGGTAGGTTTATTCCTAGTTATTTTATTCTTTTTGTTGTAATGGTGAATGGGATTGCTTCATTAATTTCTCTTTCTGGTCTTTCATTGTTAGTGTATATGAATGAAAAACATTTCTGTACATTAATTTTGTATCCTGGAACTTTACCAAATTCATTGATTAGCTCTAGTAGTTTTCTGGTGGCATCTTTAGGATTATTTATATATAGTATTATGTCATCTGCAAACAGTGACAGTTACTTCTTTTTGTCCAATTTATATTCCTTTTATTTCTTTTTCTTCTCTGATTGCTATGGCTAGGACTTCCAGAACTATGTTGAATAATAGTGGTGAGAATGGACATCCTTGTCTTGTTTCTGATCTTAGAGGAAATGCTTTCATTTTTTTACCATTGAGAATTATGTTTGCTGTGGGTTTGTCATTTATGGCCTTTATTATGTTGAGGTAGGTTCCCTCTATGCCCGCTTTCTGGAGAGTTTTTGTCATAAATGGGTGTTGAATTTTGTCAAAAGCTTTTTCTGCATCTATCGAGATGATCATATGGTTTTTATTCTTCAGTTTGTTTATATGGTGTATCACATTGATTGATTTGCATATATTGAAGAATACTTGCATCCCTGGGATAAATCCCACTTGATCATGGTGTATGATCCTTTTAATGCATTGTTGGATTCTGTTTACTGGTATTTTGTTGAGGATTTTTGCATCTATATTCATCAGTGATATTGGTCTGTAATTTTCTTTTTTTGTAGTATCTTTGTCGGGTTTTGGTATCAAGGTGATGGTGGCCTTGCAGAATGAGTTTGGGAGTGTTCCTTCCTCTGCAATTTTTGGAAGAGTTTGAGAAGGATGGATGTTAGCTCTTCTCTAAATGTTTGATAGAATTCACCTGAGAAGCCATCTGGTCCTGGACTTTGGTTTGTTGGAAGATTTTTTTTTTTTTAATTTTTATTTATTATTTATTTATTATGTTTATTTTTGGCTGTGTTGGGTCTTCGTTTCTGTGTGAGGGCTTTCTCCAGTTGCGGCGAGCGGGGGCCACTCTTCATCGCGGTGCGCGGGCCTCTCACTATCACGGCCTCTCTTGTTGCAGAGCAGAGGCTCCAGACGCTCAGGCTCAGTAGTTGTGGCTCACGGGCCCAGTTGCTCCGCGGCATGTGGGATCTTCCCAGACCAGGGCTCGAACCCGTGTCCCCTGCATTGGCAGGCAGACTCTCAACCACTGCGTCACCAGGGAAGCCCCATTGTTGGAAGATTTTTAATCACAGTTTCAATTTTATTACTTGTGAATGATCTGTTAATATTTTCGATTTCTTCCTGGGTCAGGCTTGGAAGGTTATACTTTTCTAAGCATTTGTCCATTTCTTCCAAGTTGTCCATTTTATTGGCATAGAGTTGCTTGTAGTAGTCTCTTAGGATGCTTTGTATTTCTGCGGTGTCTGTTGCACCTTCTCCTATTTCATTTCTAATTTTATTGACTTGAGCCCTCTCCCTCTTTTTCTTGATGAGTCTGGCTAATGGTTTATCAATTTTGTTTATCTTCTCAAAGAGCCAGCTTTTAGTTTTATTGATCTTTGCTATTGTTTTCTTTGTTTCTATTTCATTTATTTCTGCTGTGATCTTTATGATTTCTTTCCTTCTACTAACTGTGGGTTTTGTTTGCTCTTCTTTCTTTAGTTTGTTTAGGTGTAAGGTTAGATTGTTTATGTGAGGTTTTTCTTGTTTCTTGAGGTAGGATTGTACTGGTATAAACTTCCCCCTTAGAACTGCTTTTGCTGCATCCCACAGGTTTTGGATCATCATGTTTTTGTTGTCATTTGTCTCTAAGTATTTTTTGATTTCCTCTTTGATTTCTTCAGTGATCTCTTGGTTATTTAGTAACGTATTGTTTAGCCTACATGTGTTTGTGTTTCTTTACGTTTTTTCTCCTGTAATTGATTTCTAATCTCATAGCGTCCTGGTCAGAAAAGATGCTTGATATGATTTCAATTTTCTTAAATTTACCGAGGCTTGATTTGTGACCCAAGATGTGATCTATCCAGGAGAATGTTCCATGTGCACTTGAGAAGAAGGTGTAATGTGCTGTTTTTGGATGGAATGTCCTGTAAATACCAATTAAATCTATCTGGTCTATTGTGTCATTTAAAGCTTGCATTTCATTATTAATTTTCTGTTTGGATGATCTGTCCATTGGTGTAAGTGAGGTGTTAAAGTCCCCACTATTATTGTGTTACTGTCTATTTCCTCTTTTAGAGCTGTTAGCATTTGCCTTATGTATTGAGGTGCTCCTATGTTGGGTGCATATATATTTATAATTGTTATATCTTCTTCTTGGATTGGTCCCTTAATCATTATGTAGTGTCCTTCCTTGTTTCTTGTAACATTCTTTATTTTAAAATCTATTTTATCTGATATGAGTATCGCTACTCCAGCTTTCTTTTGATTTCCATTTGCATGGAATATCTTTTTCCATCCTCTCACTTTCAGTCGGTATGTGTCCCTAGGTCTGAAGTGGGTCTCTTGTAGACAGCATATATGTGGGTCTTGTTTTTGTATCCAGTCAGTGAGCCTGTTTCTTTTGGTTGGAGCGTTTAATCCATTCACATTTAAGATAATTATCGATATGTATGTTCCTATGACCATTTTCTTAATTGTTTTGGGTTTGTTTTTGTAGGTCCTTTTCTTCTCTTGTGTTTCCCCCTTAGAGAAGTTCCTTTAGCATTTGTTGTAGAGCTGGTTTGGTGATGCTGAATTCTGTTCGCTTTTGCTTGTCTGTAAAGCTTTTAGTTTCTCCATCAAATCTGAATAAGATCCTTGCCAGGTAGAGTAATCTTGGTTGTAGCTTCTTCCCTTTCATCACTTTAAATATATTGTGCCACTCCCTTCTGGCTTATAGAGTTTCAGCTGAGAAATCAGCTGTTAACCTTATGGGAGTTCTCTTGTATGTTATTTGTCATTTTTCCCTTGTTGCTTTTCATAATTTTTCTTTGTCTTGAATTTTTGTCAGTTTGATTACTATGTGTCTCGGTGTGTTTCTCCTTGGGTTTATCCTGTATGGGACTCACTGTGCTTCCTGGACTTGGGTGGCTATTTCCTTTCCCATGTTAGGGAAGTTTTCGACTATAATCACTTTAAATATTTTCTCAGGTCCTTCTCTCTCTCCTCCCCTGGGACCCCTACAATGCAAATGTTTGTGCGTTTAATGTTGTCCCAGAGATCTCCCAGGACTTTTTCATTCTTTTTTCTTTATTCTGTTCTGTGGCAGTGAATTCCTCCATTCTGTTTTCCAGGTCACTTATCCGTTCTTCTGCCTCAGTTATTCTGCTATTGATTCCTTCTAGTGTAGTTTTCATTTCAGTTCTTGTATTGTTCATCTCTGTTTGTTTGTTCTTTAATTCTTCTAGGTGTTTGTTCTTTAATTCTTCTAGGTCTTTGTTAAACATTCCTTGCATCTTCTCGATCTTTGCCTCCATTCTTTTTCCGAGGTCCTGGATCATCTTTACTATCATTATTCTGAATTCTTTTTCTGGAAGGTTGCTTATCTCCACTTCATTTAGTTGTTTTTCTGGGGTTTTATCTTGTTCCTTCATCTGGTACATAGCCCTCTGCCTTTTCATCTTGTTTGTCTTTCTGTGAGTGTGGTTTTTGTTCCACAGGCTGCAGGATTATAGTTCTTCTTGCTTCTGCTGTCTGCCCTCTGGTGGATGAGGCTATCTAAGAGGCTTGTGCAAGCTTCCTGATAGGAAGGACTGGTGGGGGTAGAGCTGGGTGTTGCCCTGGTGGGCAGAGCTCAGTAAAAGTTTAATTCACTTGTCTGCTGATAGGTGGGGTTGAGTTCCCTTCCTGCTGGTTGTTTGGCCTGTGGCACGACCCAGCACTGGAGCCTACAAACTCTTTGGTGGGGCTAATGGTGGACTCTGGGAGGGCTCACGCCAAGGAGTACTTCCCAGAACTTCTGCTGCCAGTGTCCTTGTCCCCGCAGTGAGCCACAGCCGCCCCCCCCCTCCCAGCTTCGGCAGGAGACCTTCTAACACTAGCAGGTACGTCTTGTTCAGTCTCCTATGGGGTCACTTCTCCTTCCCCTGGGTCCTGATGCACACATTACTTTGTGTTTGCCCTCCAAGAGTGGAGTCTCTGTTTCCCCCAGTCTTGTCAAATCCTGCAATCAAATCCGCTAGACTTCAAAGTCTGATTCTCTGGGAATTCCTCCTCCTGTTGCTGGACCCCCAGGTTGGGAACCCTGACATGGGGTTCAGAACCTTCACTCCAGTGGGTGGACTTCTGTGGTATAATTGTTCTCCAGTCTGTGAGTCACACACCCAGTGGTTATGGGATTGATTTTATTGTGATTGCGCCCCTCCTACCATCTCATTGTGGCTACTCCTTTGTCTTTGGGTGTGGGGTATCTTTTTTGGTGAGTTCCAGTGTCTTCCTTTCGATGATTGTTCAGCAGTTAGTTATGATTCTGGTGCTCTCACAAGAGGGAATGAGCACATGTCCTTCTACTCTGCAATCCTGAACCAGTCTGATTTTTCCTGTTTCATGTGTTTTAATGTTTACTTTCAACACTAGTTTTTACGTACAAGACTCCCATTCTTGAGGCATTTAATTTGATTTACTGTCATTTAGAGTAGGCTATTCAGCAAAAAAAAATTGTTTTTGTTCTGTGTTTCCTTTCTTTTCTTTGTAAAGGATTACTTGCATCAAATATTTCTTAATTCTAGCTTTTCTGAGGACTTTATTCTGCTGTCTCAGTACTGAGTGATACATTGAGTCTTCATATAAAATTCTTTTTTTTTTTTTCATCAAAACTCCTTCCACCAGAATCAAAAGATGTTGCAACATTGTCTCCTGGCATCTCAAGTAGCAGAGGAAAATATTTGCCAGTCTGATTTTGTTGCTTTGTTTATAATCTCTTGTTGGTTGTTTGCTTGCATGTATGCTTGTAGGATTTCTTTTTTCTTATCTTTCTAGTTCCAAAATTCTTCCACTGTGCATTTTGCATGGGTATCTTTCAATACATTTACCTGAACCGTGGTTGGCTATTCATGTCTGCATATTTGGGTCTCCTGTTTTAAAACTTTTTCTTCAGTTACATCTTTGTTACTTCCTCTCTGTTCTTTGTTCTGGTTTCTTGTTTTACAGCATCTCCAAGGCTGAAATTAAAATCTCTGTTCTCACTTCTCTGTTTTCCATGTCTATCATTTTCTTTTACTATTTTCAGATCTTTTTCTCCTTCTTCTGTGTTCTGGGAAGGCTTCATAAGTTTGTTCCATATCCTGCCATTTCAGTTTTCCTCTTTGCTTCCTGCATTGGCTTTCATTTGTTATTGCTCTTTTATTTCCACTTCATCTCCCTCAGCCCTCTATTCTCCCCAGGTGTTGTATGTGCATTTCATTCTGTAGACATTTTGTAGTCAGGGTGCTGGAGACTGACTAGCTGTTCGCATAACCTGCTTCTCCTTTCTCTTGCGCACCCACTAGACAACAATTTCTCAGCCCCTCTTGAAGTTATGTGAGCATAATTTACCAATGGAGTATATGAAGAACAGATACAAATCACTTCCACACCTGGCCCATAAAAATCTCCCACGTGTGGTCTCCCACGCTATTTCCCATTCCATGGCAACCTTAAAAGCCATGTGTTGAAGATGGTGCAGCCACATGGTAGAAAGAGCCTAGTTCCCTGAATTGCCAATTGGAGGAGAGCTATCTGCTAATCAGGAACATCTGTTTTGGATTTCACATACCAGAGCAATAAAGTTTTATTTCTTGTTCCACTGAAATGTGGGGCTTCATTTGTCATAGCAGTAAGTATCATCTTAACTCATATTCATAGCCTGTTTTTTCATTATGCATGACTTTTTTTTTTTTGCCTCTCTTGTAAAAGTCATATCTTTGACATCCTTTTGAGAATGACCAGCTTTCCCTAATTTTCTATCATCTGAGTCTTAATGTGCTGTTCTCTTTCCCTCGTGTTGTCATGTCTATAAATTCCATGTTAATTTTTGTCTCTTTACTCATTCTTTAAATGTAATGATTTTTGCCAAATGGAGATTGTCAGCAGACAGTCTCTGTGAATTTTACATGGCTCTGCTAACTTTACACTTATTTTTATGGAGGAATCTCTTTCTAGGATCTTTACCTATTGGAAGGTTTTCAGTATCTGATTAGCATCCATATAGAGCTGCTTGATGCATCAAGGTGCAATTCTATACTACTTCCATGATTTGGTCCTTAAATCTGTGAACCAAAAAAGTGCAGTGAAAATCACAGTTTCCCAGCATGCATTGCTGCCAGGGTTTTCTTGTTTCTGCTCCAGCTCCAATGCTTTACCTCCGGGCAGAAGAACTAGGGACTCATCTACTCCCTCCACACACATGCGTTTTTTCTTGACTTGTTTCATGTTTAAGTTGTAACTACAACTTGCCAGGTCTATACTGGATGTGGTATAGAGACTGGTACTCAGATCATACCACAAACAATTTTTTTTTAGGAGGGTACAGATGCACAATTACTTTTTGATAAGAACATAGGCCTTCAGTTTTCTTAAAATACAGATTTCTAGGCCCCTGCTATGGAAATTCTGATTAGTAAATCTAGGGTTAAGCCCAGTAATCTGTATTTTTTAAAACTCCTAGGTGATTTTGGCATGTAGCTAAGAACATGATCTGGAAGGAAATTAACATTATAGTAGATAATTTAAAAAATCAATTTTCTGGCAACCTAAGTTTCCATTGACAGATAAGTGGTGTTTATATAAAATAAAATATTATTCGGCTTTAATAATACATGCTACAACATGGATGAACCTTGAGGATATTATGCTAGTAAAATAAACCAGTCAGAAAAAGGACAAATACCATGTTATTTTGCATATATGAGATACATAGAGTAGTCAAAATCATGGAGACAGAAAGTAGAATTGTGTTTGCAAGGGGCTGAAGGCAGGGAGAAATGGAGTTATTATTTAATGAGTGAAAAATTTTAGTTTTGGAAGATGAAAAATGTTCTGGAGATGGCTGATGGTGATGATTGCACAATGTAGATGTAGTTCATACCATTGAAATGTGCACTTGAAACGACTCAACTGGCAAATTTTGTGTTAGGTAGTTTTTACCACATTTAAAAAAATAAAATAAATAAAAATAATTAAATGATCTCCTTACTATACCCCTTGAATTTTTATATCATTAGAATCATAGACTTTGAGATCTAGAAAGATATTAGAGATGAGAGGCCCTGAGAGATGGGGAGATTTACGTAAGACCAACAAGTAAGTGAGAAACAGAGAGAGAACTACAAGCTATAACTCTTGGTTGTATTTACCAGAATACCATATTTTAAGTATTGAGTATTTCTTTTTTCCTGATTGCTGGTATGAAAGGTTTGTTCTAGAAACTTTATTGCAACTTCCATCAGTCTCCTTCTTGAGACAGGGAAGTACCTTGAGATGGAAGAAGTATGGCTGTCCTTATTTCTAGTTAAGTCCAGTAAAGGTCTTGGGCTATTGGAAGCAATTAGGATTTTTAGGAACAGGTGTATCTGGGAACTCAGGAGTTGATATCATGGTTGGGTCTCCAGCATGGAGAGCCATGGGCTCTGGAGTGGGGAGTGGAAAGGAATTCAAGAAAAACTTGTCCTTGTGTCTTCCTGGCTTTGAAGCTTCTAAGGGAACTTGGATGGACCCCCTGTGGTGTTTTATGACTAATAAAATTGTACTTACGCAAAGAAGAGGAATGGCCAACATTACAGATGACTATCTGGAAAAGACTTTTCCCAGACTAAAGAAGTGGGACAACTCACTGATAGAGAATTTAATGAATTACAGTTTGGAAGAAGCCAAACAAAGATGAGTTTGCATTTATTTGCCACACACAAAACGTTCTCAAAATATACAGGGGATAATGACTAAGCCTTGTGTAAGGGAATTAACTGGGTTGTATGTGCACCACAACTTTGGAAAAAGAGACTGCTAACATTCCTTAAGCCACACTGGAATTCAAGACCAAAATACTTAACTCCTCCAATGGTTGAGTCTAAATTGTGCAACCACTATGCTGCCAGAGTTTCCTCTGGTTATGACTTGTTACAGATGCAAGTGCCACATGTCACTGAGAAATCGTAACAGCTTGGTCATGTCAGCTGAGGAAATATGGATTCAAAGAATTTGCTCTTTACAGCATTTTTCAGAACAAACCACTTTGTGGTCAGCGAAGGGATTACATCTGGGGTGTCTGAAAATAAAGTCATTTCAAAAGCAGGATGAAATGAAAGGACTTAAAATAGCATGTGTAGGGATAGGTTATTTTATTCCCAAGAAGGCATGACAGTTTTGCACACTTAGTTAGCACAGCAGGTGATGACAATGAAACCTTAGAAACCTGATCACTTTAACATGATCTTCTGCAAGGGTCTTAAAACTACCATCTCATTAATTCACGTTCCAGTGAATTTGTCTTTTCTTGATGTCTGCAGTATTATTGAACCCAAGTTCATGTGCCCAACAAACCAAAATGATGGAGTTTGGAGCAGAGAAAGGTTTATTGCAAGGGCCAAGCAAAGAGAATGGGCAGCTCTTGCTCAAAAGATTTGAATTCCACTGTGGTTTTCAGGGAAGAGTTTTTAAAGGCAAAATTTGGGGTGAGCATTGCAGGGTGTGTGACTTTCTTCTGATTGGTTGGTGGGGAGGTAACAAGGTGGCTTCCAGGAGTCTCAATCATCAGGCTTCTTGTTCCAACCAGTCTGGGGTCCATGTGCTTGTGCTTGGCCTGAAGTTACCAACCTCCACCTGGGTGGGGCTCTTAGTTCTTAGAGAAGAACTCAGAGATATGCATCAGATTGTTATGTATATCCCATGAGGAGGAACTAGGACTCTGCTTTATGCCTGCACTATTGTTTCTTGACTGCTTTTCCTTTGTTTCTGCATTCCCTCACTCCCCTAATTAGTAACTGTTTGAATCTGCCTTTTGGAGGGAAGATGTAGGAGGCTAAAGCCTTTTCCCTACAAACAAGAAGCAGGAGACACAGAAAGGATTTTGTACCCCAAGAGGGCCCCACAGGGTCCTGCTTGGTTTCAACAGTACTGTGTGTTATAAGTGGAAAAGGGTAAGACAGTGTTGTGAGTTGAAACCTCTTTCTCTTGGTTTGAAAAATCAAATGAGACAAATGTAATATTGTTGTTTTCAAAGCAATAGGATTTCTTTTCCTGTTTAGAGGCTGATGGGAATGTTTCCTTCAACTTTGTATGTAAGAAACAAGAACCTACTTTTCTGTTTCATTTTGGACCTTCCTGGCAAAGACTTACTGCTGACGCAGGTCTGGAACAGGCTGGTATTTTCCTCCTGGGTTATACTTTAGCAGAGTTGTATTATGAATTCAGCTCCCACATGCATAATCATCCTACTTTGCAACCAGGCAAGGTAAAGATGGACTACTTATGTCTGTGCTAGATTTTCTGGAAACAGGAAGAAAAATGTTTTCTAGAACAGTAACAAGGAAAAACAGTAAGAATGTGTCTGTCAGGGACTGAGGATTTCTTTGTAATTAGTGATAATGTTTGTATGAGGTGATTTGATACTGCATCCTATAATCTGTTGAATCCATTTTGCCTCCTTGGCTGGGCACAATCATTTCTAGAAACTAGAGTTTAGCTTCATTTATTTTCTTAATTGTTTTACTGTTTTCCTCTTATTTTACCTTTTTTACTTGCTTCCTTCTGTTTAATTTGGGTTTAATTTGCTTATTAAAATGAAAATTTAGATCACTGATTTGAGAATGTCTTTTCTATATAAATCAAGTAATGCTATACATTTTCCTCTAAGCATTGCTTTAGCTGCTCTCTACCATTCAGTATGTTGTATTTTAATTTTCATTAAGTTAAAAATATTTGAAAATATTCCATGAGGTATCTTCTTTGACTCCTGGGTTATTTAGAAGCATGTTTTAAAATTTTTCCAAATCTTTGGGGGATTTTTCAAACATCTTTCTATTTTTAATTTCTAGTTTAATTATCTTGTGGTCACAAAACGTACTTTATAAGAATTCTACTTTATAAAAATTTATTGAGTCTTTTTTATGTCCCAGAATATACTCTATTTTGTAAATGTTTTGTGTGCATTTGGAAGAAAAAAAAATGTGTATTCTACTGTTGTTGGGGAGAATATTCTATAAATATCAATTAGGTCAAGTTAGTTGATAGTGTTGTTCATGTTTTCTATATCCTATTGATTTTTTGTCTAACTGCTCTATGTTATTGCAAGAAAGTTTTTGACATCTTTCAGCTGTAATTTTGGATTCTCTTTCTCTTTTCAGTTTTAGCAATATTTGGTTCATGTATTTTAAAGTTCAAAATGTATTTGTATACATATTAGGTGCACAAACATTTTGAATTATTACATCCTTTAGATGAACTGATCCCACATTAATTATGAAGTGTCCCCTTTTACTCCTGTTAACATTTCTTATTCTGAAATCTACTTTATCTGCAATTAATATAGCCATTCCAACTTTATTATGCTTAGTATTTGCATAGTGTATTTTATTCCATTCTTTTATTTTTAACTTATTTGTGTCTTCATATTTTAAGTGGCTTTCTTGTAGACAGAATAAAATTGGGTAGTTCTTTTAAGTTCAGTTTGATGATCTCTGACTTTTTTTTTTTTTTTTTTTTTTTAATTTATTTATTCATTTATGGCTGTGTTGGGTCTTCGTTTCTGTGCGAGGGCCTTCTCCAGTTGTGGCAAGCGGGGGCCACTCTTCATCGCAGTGCGCAGGCCTCTCACTATCGCGGCCTCTCCCGTTGCGGAGCACAGGCTCCAGATGCGCAGGCTCAGCAATTGTGTCTCACGGGCCCAGTCGCTCCACGGCATGTGGGATCCTCCCAGACCAGGGCTCGAACCCGTGTGCCCTGCATCGGCGGGCAGATTCTCAACCACTGCGCCACCAGGGAAGCCCGATCTCTGACTTTTAAATGGAACATTTAGCCATTTGCATAGGGTTTTTTCTTATTTTTTATTTTCTGTTTGTCCTATCTATTCCTTGATACTTTATTCCTATTTTCTACCTTCATTTAAATTAAGTACTTTTATGATTCATTTTATCTTCTTTATTGGCTTTTATTTTTCTCAGCAGTTGCTTTAAGGTTTAGAGTACACACCTTTAACTTATCATAGTCTACTTTCAAATAATAATGTTACACCGCTACATACAGTGCAAGAATCTTACTGTAGTATACTTTCATTTTCTTCCTCCTGACCATTTTGCTATTGCAGTGATCTATGCTTCTACATGCTCTAAATCCCCAAATACATTATTATTTTTGCTTTGAATAATTATCTTTTAAAGATATTTATAAATGAGAAAAACAATTTTTAAAAGGATTTTACATTTACCCATAAGTTTGCCATTTTCAGCATTCTTTATTCTTTTCTGTAGATTTTAGTTTCCACCTGTTACCATTTTCCTCTGCCCAAGCACTTCCTTTAATATTTGTTTTCATGCATGTCTGATGGCAATGAATTTTCTCAGCTCTCTTTCTTTCTTTCTTTTTTTCTTTCCTTTTCATCTGAAAAACAATCTTTTTTTATGCTTTCATTTTTGCCAAATGTTTTTGCTCTTTATAGAATTATTAAGTTCTTCAAAGATGTTATACGATTGTGTTCTGGCTACTGTACTTCTTGACAAAAATTCTGCTGTAATTCATATCTTTGTTTGGAAAAATATATTTTCTCCAACATGGCTGACTTTAAGATTTTTTTTCCTTTATCACTGGTTTTCAGTAATTTTGTATGATGTGCGGTTGTGTGAATTTCTTTTTCTTTCTTTTGCTTTGGATTTGTTAAACTTCTTGGATATCTGGGTTAGTTGCTTTTATCAAATTTGGAAAAACTTCAGCCATTATTTCTTTACTAGTTATCCATTTTATACATATTAGTGTATATATGTCAATCCCAATTCATCACACCATTATTTCTTTAAATATTTTCTCCCTTCCCCCTACATTCCCATATCTGTGATTCCAATTGCACATACGCTAGACCACTTATTATTGTTTCACAGGTCACTAATGCTCTATTTTTTTTTTTTTTTTTTTTTTTTGGTGGGGAAGTGTCTTTTTTAGTCTTTTTACCTCTCTTGCTTCCTTGTGAATAGTCTATATTCCTATGTTTTGGATTCACTGATCTTTTGTATAATCTATTGTTAATCACATACAATACAATTTTTTCAACTTCAAATATTGCTATTTTCATCTCATGAACTTCTATTTGGGTCTTTTTTATATCTTCCATTTTACTCTTCATCATTTTAATGTGTTTTTCTAATCCTTGAATTTATGAAGCATTTATAATATTCATAATAGCTGTTGTAAAGTCTTTGTAGTTTCATTACTTCTGTCATATATGGATCTGTTTCTGTTGATTGATTTTTCTCTTGATTATGGGGCAAATATTTTCCTGATTCTTACATGCTGGTAATTTTTCACTGGATGTTGAATATCATTGTTACATCTTGTTTTGTTTTGTTTTTTAATTTCTTTAAAGAGTGTTGATTTTGTTCTGATGTACAGTTAAGTTATTTGGAAATAGTTTGATCCTTCTGAGGCTTTCCTGAATCCAGAGAAGCCTTTTATCTCAAGCTAACTTAGCCCCACTACTAAGGCAATACCCTTCTGGCCATTCTGCTCATTTTCCTGTATATTATAAAATCTCTCTACTCTGGCTGGGGGGAACATGAACTATTCCCAGCCCTATTTGAGCTCTACAACTTGTTCACCTTCTGCTTTTCAGTGGTTCTTTCCCTGGCTTTGGGTAGTTTCTTCTTTTGCATTCACAGAACTGTGCTCAGTCATAGACTCGATGGTATTTTTCCATAGCTCTTTGGAGCTTTCTCTCTGTGCAGCTTTATCCTCTCCAGTGCTCTTTTCTACAAATTCTAACTATCTTGAGCTTCTTGACCACTAATCTCAAATTTAGGAAGACTGCCAGGTTCTGTTTGGATTTCCCCACTCTGTACTTCAGCCTGGAAACTTCTAGGCTGTAAGTTGGAGCACTTGTAGAGTTTTCCTCATGTGTCTCCCTTCTCTCAGGGGTCATAGTTCTGTGCTGTTTATTATCCAATGTTTAAAACCACTGCTTCCTATGTAGCTGTCTCATGGCTAGCAATGGGAGTCTCCAGCTGGAGACAGTCATGTCATTCCTCAACTGTTACATCTCATTTGATTTTTTATTTTCAGGAGCCAGTATAGAGTAACAAGAAAGAGTCAGGCCATGGAAACAGACAATCCAGGCCTCTATTTAAGTATGAATTAATTTAATTATTCAATTTATTCATGACGGTATTCTTTTATTTTTATAATATTTAGTGACTATTACGTTGTGCTAGGCATTGTGCTATATATTCCAGCTTTAGTTCATCATCTATAAAATAGGGAGAAATAACACCTACCTCATTGTGGTAGATTGCAAAAATGGCCACAAATTATTCCAAGTTTTCTTCCTGATCTTGCATTATGACCTTGCAGCTTCTCCTATCAATTTCCTTTACTCATTAAATCTGGGCTGGCCTGTGACTTGCTTGGGTCTGTATACTGTGGTGGAATTGATGTGTGTGATTTCTGAACCTCGACCTGAGGAGACTTTGCAGGTTTCCTCTCTCTGTCTTAAAACCTTGTGCCTGCCAAGTGATTAGGTCTGAGCTGGCATGCCAAAGAATGATGAAGTGGAAAGATGCATTGGTTATCCTAGCTATGCTAGTTAAGTTATTGTAAACCAGTCAGCCCCAGCCTACCCACTAGTCTATTGTGTATCAGGCACTGTGCTATATTCTAGCCTCAGTTTATCAGTTTAAGTGAGCCCAGCTAAGACCTATTGAGCAGTATTATATGGTAGCTGTGAACATATTGGTTAGTTGATGTTTTTGACTGACTGAATGGAAGATAAATAAGTTACATTGTTGTACATAGGTATTTTTGAGTAAGTAAGTTTTAAATTTCAGCTTAGAAGTCATTTCCTCTGGGAAATTTTGCTGACATCTCTGACTAAATTATATTTCCCAACTATATTCTCTTAGTGCATACTATATTTTTTCTTTATGAGTCAACAATCGAATAATTATTTCTGTAACTCATTAATATCCAACTCCTCTATTCCACAATAAACTCTGCTTCAACATTTATGCCTGACATTTAATGCAGTGCCTGACACTTAGTAGATATTTGGTAAATATTGTTTAGATGTATGAGTAAGAGGTAAAGTAGGTTAAGGACTGAGAAATGTCACCTGGATTTAATAACAAAGAAGTCTAATTAACACACATGTTGACAGCAATTTCAGTGGATTGATGGGAAAAGATATGAGACCACAGGTGCATGAATATTGCAAAAAGCATTGAGAAAACAGAAAAGAAACCCCAAGTCCAAGTTACTAACTTTATTTCAAAATGCAAATTCCTTTTATGCTTGATTGTGTTTTTCTTTTAAATTGCAAAAATTAAATCAAGTGTCAGGTAAAAATATTATTTTTATTAATTTAATCATTAACATGTCTCTGAGAATCAGCACACAGAGGATCTTAATAAGCAACAAATGCTCTTGTGATATTAACCCCTCTCAGTTTCACTTGCACACTTGTTTTGAATTCTCCAGAATTTGACTGTCAAGAGGACACAGCATAATAGAATAAGGCAATATGTTCAATTTGGTTACTATGGACTAACTGAAGACGCTCCAGAGAAACGGTCATTTGGATATTTGAATAAAAATCCCATTTAGAATCGATTGAAGATTTACCTTTCAGGACCTGATATGTACATTTCCTTTACTTCTCTTGTGGCAGAAAGGATGCATCTTTGAGTGTTTACTCTCTGCCTTGGAAACTGATTTCATTGTTTTAAGTGTCAGTTTTACTCATCATGTAAAGTGAAACACCAGAATGGAATGACCTTTACTTTCAGTGACATAAATATTTCAAAAGAAACAGACCTTTTGAGTTCAGGAAAGGGTGTGTCAGATGAACAGGTGTCAGTGCAGGTTAATGTGTTGTCTTTCACCACCGGCCCTCTGGACTGTAATTTGGCTTGGCTCACACGTGTGCAGAAGATTGGCCATCTCCATCCTGACTCTCTCGGAACCATCTCCCTATTAGAAAGCCATCAGACAAATAATTCACTCTCAACCCTATCATCGGCCTCCTAGAGAAAGATTGGGTTGGGATGCTGAGAAAATTAAAGCCAGGTTCTTGAGCAGGCAGTTGGCCTGGGCATATTTTTCCTGCTATATCGTGCTTCTCATTAAGCAGCTAATGAGTCTTTGTCACAGGAGAGTGACATTCAACTGAAAAGAGAATGATTCCTAATGAAGGGAAGTCCCAGAGACATTTTTGGAAAGGAAAATGTACCAAGCTAAACACAGGAGTACAATATATCTTCAGGTAACAAACATGGGCATGTGAGATGTTTATGAGCATGAAAGAGATTAATCAGTGTAATCTATAAGGGGCAGAGGATGGAGGTGTAAGCTTCTCCACAAAAAAAATGTGCCAAGTTTCTTTAAAACATTAGAAGTCTTGTAAAATGGACAGGCTGAAGTAGTTGTCCATTCATTCTCTTTGATTCTTTTTACGTAACATTCACTTATTATTTATGACCGTGCTTAAAGAAGCCATCTAGTAAAGTTAATGGTAAGCTACCTACTCCTCTGTTCTATGTTGAGAACTGAGACTTTTGTATCACCTTTTACACAGTCCTTGGCTCGTGCATACATTCTACAGAATACCTTGTTTGTGAGGTCAGAATGCAGCAGGCTGCAGTCCTGGAGTTACCTTGATTGGTACTTATTTCTGACTCCCTGCTCCTCTAAAAGCAAGCTGCCAGGCTCAGTAGAGAGTGACAGCACATCAGAAGCTCTGGTAACATCTCCAGCAGTAAATCTTGATCGCATTTATGCATCTTATGTTGCCGTCATTACTATATTTCCAAAGTGCCCTTTTCACATGGCCATTTTATTGCTCCCTTTGAGTTGCCAAAAGTTCCCTGACTCCATCTCTCACTGCCAAAAAAGGCATTAAACTCTTCAGCTGGTCTTATCATCTTCCCGAAAACAATAAAGGACCTTTTGTATGCCTTTAGTGAAATGTGTTCAATGTGCCAGCAAGGCTGGAGTTAGGTCTGTATTCCAGCGCAGGCTTGAGTCCAACTGGAAGGGCTTACGGCTTCCTCTATTCTCTTCTATCCCGGGCCCAGCTTTGGAATTGACATCTCACTGAATAGAGAGCATGCATTTGGTGACGTTTCTTCTAGACACTAAATTCTTTTTAGGCTTATTTGTGTATACTTTCAAAATGTTAAGTTATTACAAATTTGTTTTTGAAAAATGGCACAGAATTGAACAGTCATGAGAAGAAACTGTCACAAATTGCAGAAAAAAGTGTGGCAAGCGGGGTGTCCTGGGACTTCATTCTAAGTCATTGCGATATTTAGAGGTCATTTTTGCAGATAAGGAGAAATGACCAGTTCCTTTAGATGGCATAGGATGGACCACATAGTAGTAAATACTTAAACAAAAAATCATTGGGAGAAAATTCCTATGTAATTTGAAATGATGTGCTCTGTTTATATCAAAGTTTGTGTGTAATTTACAGCACGCATATGTAAAAACATTGTCTTTTGATCATAGCAATTCATTCTTCTCCTGGATTTGACTTTAGGAAATGCTTTCTCCTTAATTTAGTTTAGTTACTTGAATCACTACTATGATATCTGGAAGTTTAGTAAGTGTGGCAAGACTGATAATTTGACCAAATCTGTTCTCCCCTTCTGTCATGAAAATGGAGTTGTGGTTGAGTCCAGGCCTCTTAGCTGGACTGCATTTCCCAGTCCCCCTGCAGTTAGATGGCCAAGTTCTTGTCAACAGAATGTGAGCAGAAGCGACGTGTCTGGGTCTGGAAATTAAAACATTGAACAAGCCTCCTCTAGACTCTTTCTGGATATGGTAGGTATCTAGGTTGTTTTGTGTTCCAGAAGATGGAGGAGCAATAAGGTGGCAAGAACCTGGGTCTTGAATGACTACACCTAGCAGATCTGTCCTGTCCATCAGAACTGCTCATTACAGTTCTGTTACATGAGAAAGAAATTTCTATATTCTGTAAGCCACTGTATTTTGGGTTCTCTTTGTTGGAGGAGCTCATCCTTTAATATAACAAACACAGTTATAACCCCATTTAATCGGGAAATGATGTGTGCTGCTTATGTCCAGGTTTTAAAAATGTTTCTGACATATATACGCTATGGATACTATGTCTAAATAGACAACTAATGAGAACCTACTGTACAGCACAGGGAGCTCTACTCAATGTTCTGCTGTGACTTAAATGGGAAGAAAGTCCACAAAAGAGGGGATTTATGTATACATATAGCTGACTCACTTTGCTGTACACTAGAAACTAATACAACATTGTAAAGCAACTATACTTAAATTAAAAAAATATAATAAAATTAAAAAATCTCAAAAAAAATTTCTTCTCTAATTGGAGATACAAACACCACTGTACATTTTTCATAATTTATTTTTTCATACATATATAATAAAAAGTTTTCTCCTTTATTATCCAGTGTTGATGAGAGTGTGAGGAATCTTGGACTTTTATACGGTGTGGGGGTGTAATTATTACAGTCTTTTTGAAGCTATTTGGTGGTTATCCGTCAGAAACAAAACCTGAATCACCTTCGGGTTTTACTTCTTGAAACCTGCCTTCCAGAAAGTTTGCATATGTGAAAAGACAAGAATTGCAGAGATTTTTTTATAACAGGAAAAACTGTAGACAGCCCAAGCATCTATTGATACAGAAATGATTACATGGATTATGGGGAAATCCACGCTATGAGATCCTCTTTAAGAAAGATGAGACATGGTCACATATTCGGACATGGAAAGATGACTAGGAACTAGTAAAATAAATGCATCAGTGTGCATATTATGACACTACTTAAGTAAAAATGCCTATGGGTGTGTGTGTATACGTGTGTTTCTGAGAGTGTATATGATCAGAGGAAGAAATCGAGGCTGCGATAATACACTTTTGTGCTCCTTCATTTTCTGCAGTATATAACATATAATGGAAGCCAGATGTTGACCCAGATATAAGGAGCTTCATCCATCCCATCATCCAAAGTGTGAAAAGCTGCATTCACCTGAATCAATACATTTGTGACTTGCCCTGGAAAAGCATAGGAAGATAGTGCATCAAAGTTACTTCCATCAAGGTGAAGGAGATTTGTGGCATAGATTGGAACACAAAGGGGGACTATCACTTTTCCATTCTATATCCTTCTCTGTCCTTTGACTTTTAAAATATGTCCCATGGCTCCTCAACTCAAATACAGCGTAATGTTTAGAACCACAGAATATTTAAAGTGTTTGGTGAAAACGTATTTACTGTAGGAGCTTTTTAAGAGTGTCAGATACTAATGCTGTGATGAAATTTAATATCTTAAAACCATGGGCTTCAAAGAAATTAGACTTGATCTAAGGCTCCGGATCAGAAATAAAATAAAAATGGAAAATATGACTTATACTGGAACTCTTCAAGCAACTTTTGGCTTTTTCTGTGAGAACACTGCAGCTTCCCTGTTGGTAAACTTGGGAATAATGGAGAAAGTCTTGTGGGCTGGGAGCTTCTAGGCTGAATGTTTAACTGCAGCTGGGAGACAGCTGTTCCAAAGAGAGTTGAAGACGACACCAGGTTAACAAGCAGACAAGACTGTTAATGTGGCTTTTAAAAAGCCAAGCCCTTTGCAAAAAATGAGGTGGATACGCATCCCATCCCTTGTTAAGTTTTCAAAGAAGAGATAAATGAGTATTATTATTTTTGTAAAATTTTATTGAAGTATAGTTGCTTTACAATGTTGTGTTAATTTCTGCTGTACAGCAAAGTGAATAAATGAGTATGCTTTAGGATTAATAATAATGCTTTGAAGCTTCCTTTTCAGAAACAAAAATTAAAGGGAACAACACCTTGAACCACTATTTTAACTGCTTAGTGATATATCTATATATACATTATATATAGATATATAATGTGTATATATCACATCATATACATATATATTTTTAAACTGAACTTTGTGGTGGTTTTAAACATTTTATTCAGGGCCAACTGTAATATGAACACGGGATAGGTCTCAACTTCTGAGACAGTAGGATTTTCAGAAGTTTAGAAATTCAAACTCATATAAAATCAAATATTATTTTAAATGCTCTTAATCACTAAGGAAAATAAAACCATACCCAAATCTTCCTTTTCTCATCTAGTAATATTATGGGTGGGTATGTTAAAATCATTTAAATAAGTTAAAAGGAAGCTCACATCCAAAGGTTATTTCCACAGGCTACTCTGGAAAATACCAGTGCTTGGCATGAGTGGTTCTAGACTGTTCTGCCAGAGCATTCAGTAGAGTAGTGACAATCAACCTCCAGTTTGGATTGTCCTAGTATAAAAGTAAAATATATTCTTGGGGAAAGCAAGCATGCTATCAGGCGTTCATTCAACACATATTCATGAATCCCCATATGGGTTTAGGGAAAGAAAGTTTACATAAGCTGAAGGTTTCCCCCAAAGGGAAAGAGAGTATTAATCAAATACTCATAAGGTGAAAGCACTGTAAATAATGCTATTAAAATTCTTTGGGATCTTGAGTAAAGGTAGAAAACCCCCTCTAAGTTGTTAATGGTTTCACAGAGGAGGTGACATTTAAAAGAGTCTTTCAGGATACCTAGGATTATCACCAAATATAGAAAGAGACAGGTGAAGTAGAAGCATGTGCATATAGCACGTCTTAAATACAGACTGTATGTAAGAACGTGAAATTATAACAGGGTAGCATCTTGAAAAATTCAAAAATTTTGAAAAATTAGATTGTTACATTCAAAATAGGATTTTGCCAACAGGCAATAGGTTGAGAGAATAAGGACTTTAAAAATTATTTTAGTTCTTATTTAACATCAAAGATTGAGCCTGATGGCTACCGTAGCTGCTTTTCTGATTGTATAGAATAGGTAACTTTGATCATTGTTTCAGCTTAGCCATGGGAATGGAGTTTGGAAGATGAAAGATATGGCCTGGAGGAAAGTAAAAGGTATCTTAATTTTTTGGATTACTGGGAGGCCCTGTGAGAGTCGGAGGACTGAGAACAAAGACAAAGGTTGGAAGATACTAGGGTCCCTCCACCATGCTCCCCAGTACACACTCAAGGCTGAGCTGGTGGGGAGAGAATGCTTTTGAAATACTGGAGAAGATACGGAACTCCAAGAACCAGGGAGCTTTGGTTCTGTTCCAGAAGGAAAGAACTTGTAAGCTACCTCCAAGTCAGTTGAGGAACATTTCCATATTACAAATAAGCATGATAGCAGAGCGTGATTAAGCAGAAGGGCACTGTATTATTCTTTATAGAACATTCTTGATTCCTGTGTAATGTGGCTAGAGGAAGCTGTTGTGGTGGGAATGAGGAACTCTACAGCAAATGCACTGGGTTGTGACATCTGGTAAGGGACCAAGTGACTAATGTAGTCAGACCTCAGTGTATGGTCGGGGTCCAAAGAGTGGTCAGAGCTAAGAGGAGCCTGAGTCGTCCAGGAAACTTTATAAAGTCAGCAGAGACCAGGCCGACAGATCATTGGCAAGGACACTCTAGGGATCTAAGGACCACCTTTCCCAACTCCTAAAAAGCACAGAGAAAGACACCAACATCCAGTGCCAACCCCTTTTTCCCTTGCCATTAGCGAGGTTGAAAAAGCCGGATAATCACTTTCGGTTCGTCGCTTACCGACTGGGGTGAATATTTGACCAAGTATTGATCAATGAGCTATAAGTGGAATTTGCTGGGGGGTGGCTTTTGTATAATGATTTTTTATCTGGATAAGACAGGCATATGGCTGGGAACATGCTCCTGAAGCTTCCTTTCTTTCCACGAAGCTAGAAATCTGAGGAAAAAGCCACTATGCTAAGGGTGTGGAGTGAAAACCAGAAAGAGCTTCTCATCCGTGTTATCACAGAACAGATAAACTAACAAGAGCACTTACTTATCTTTGGATTTTTTTGTCATGTAAAAACGAACTCCTATTTATTTAGGCCACAGTTAATCATCTGACCTGTAATTTTCAGCCATTTCATCAAAAGTTTATCAAAAATTTTACTGCCTGATAGTCATGTAAGTTTATTGAGAGTCTATCTAATGAATGGTGGGCAAGATCCTACCCTAATCTCATATATGTAGATGTCTAGAAGACAGATGTCTCTGCTGGAGTCATCTAAGCCAAGACTCGGTTATCTAAGAGTGATTGAAGCAAGCTGAAGATTTCAACTTTTTTTCTCTCCAAAATAAAGAAATCATATTTTCCACTACTCTACAGATTGTAATATGGGTAAATTGCTAGCCCTATCACAAAATGTTTAGAAATTATGAGATTCAGTGAGCTGGAAAAATATTTTTTTTAGTGTCAGGAGTTGAACTGGAGGAGAGCGAGATAGGTAGGTTAAGTGGCAGCCAGATTGTGAAGAAACTTGTGTGCTGCAATTTAAACACGGACTTTGAAAAGAATATATATATAACTGAATAACTTTGCTGTACACCTGAAACTGACACAACATTGTAAATAGCTGTATTTCAATAAAAATTTTTGGAAAAATAATTAAAAATTAAAATTTAAAAAATGGACTCTGACTTGGGAACCATGGAAAAGTTTAAAATAGGAGATTAATACCAAATTAGTATTTTAGGAGGATTGTTTTGGTAGCTATGTAGAAGGAAGAATGGAGGGGACATAGAACAGGGCCAATGAGAATTATAAAGAAGCTAATGTAGTTACATGTTAACTTCATGCCTGGAATATGGTTATTGATACTTGTTGAAAGAATTTAACCTTTAGTTCTGGATTTGCCTAAAATTGTCAACATATTAAATATCAGATATAGATGACAAAAACTCGAGATTTAAGTCTTTGTTTAAAATTATTTTAATATAATCAAAATATTTGCTAGTAACACTTCTTTTTCATGACTAAGTAAAATCAAACAACTGTTAGATTTTTAAATTGCAATTTATGTGAACTAGCATGTATTAGCTTCATCTCAGCAGGTGCACAAGAACTGCTTAATGACTGACAGGCTGAATTGAATTCAACAACTTTTTACTGTATTCATTGCATTTTTAAACAGTTTTTCTAACATCTTGCCTATGGATATGGCCCCTATAACACCCAGCTTTTCTGAGGCAAATATAGCTTCCAATTTTGTGTTCTAATCTCATAAACATACTTTTCCTTGTCAAATCACAGGTTTCAATTTTTGTTTCAGAAATGTAAGTCTGTATTCTTATACTTTAATAAACCTAAGAAATGTCACAAATGATCACATTGCTTATATTTTCTTTGCCTTTTTGCTATAGAAACAAATGAAACAAAATGACCCCCAATTCTCAATGTCTCAGTTATGTATATAGAGATGAATATCCTAAAACAATCCTCTGAGTCCTTTTAACCTGTAAGCTTCTATTTTCAAGCAGTAACCACCTTCAGTGTGAGACAAGTGCCCCCTTGCCTCTTGTTTAGATCTCCTCTAACTGCCAAGATTAAACATTTAACTACCTGTAGTTTAGAAAAAAATTATCAAACCATTGCCTAAAATAGGTCTGTTTGTTGTGCTTTTTGTTTTGTTTTGTTTTCTAAAGGTCAAGACCCATGAGGATTCATTCACAGAGCTGGTAAGACTCTGGAGTGAGCTGCATGTGAAGGAAGCAGGGGAGAGAGGAAGCAGCATGGCTGTAAACATATCTGCATCTATAGTTACGTTATAGTGTAAAATAGAGCTACCATATGATCCAGCAATCCCACTCCTGGGCATATATCCGGAGAAAAACAAGGTTCAAAAGGATACATGCACCCCAGTGTTCATTGCAGGACTGTTTACAATAGCCAAGACATGGAAGCAACCTCAATGACCATCAGCAGAAGGATGGATAAAGAAGATGTGGTAGATATACACAATGGAATATTACTCAGCCATTAAAAAGAATGAAATAATGCAATTTGCAGCAAAATGGATGGACCTGGAGATTATCACACTAAGTAAGTTGGACAGAGAAAGACAAATACCATTTGATATCGCTTATATGTGGAATCTAAAAAAAAATGATGCAAATAAACTTATTTACAAAACAGAAACAGACTCACAGACTTAGAGAATGAATTTATGTTTACCGGTGGGGGAAGGGTAGATTGGGATTTTGGTATTGACATGCACACACTGCTATATTTAAAATGGATAAATAACAAGGACCTACTGTAAAAAAAATTAAAATAGTAAAATTAAAAAAATATTTTTTTAAGTGTAAAAGAACCCCCCAGTAAACAGAAACCTCAACTAAATAGAGTTGGGAGACCAGAAGGGGGAGTTCTCATGCCCTGAGGTAATAGCAGAGCCCAACAGGAAGAGGACTCAGCCAATAGAAAGCCACGGACTCATGTTTACTATAGCCCTCCCAGCTTCCTTTTCCCCCTCTATAAAAGCGTTCTCCTTCCCTTGCCGTGTGGGGACTTGCACATAGCTCACCAGGGTTGCAGACTCCAAACTGCAATTCTCTGCTGATCCCAAACAAACCCATCTTTGCTGGAGAAATATCTGGTAGTCTGTTTGTTTCAGGTCAACAAAGGCTATTTCAACACTCCATGGAATGCAGGACCTGGTGCAGCTGATTTTAAGGAGCCCACATCTGACGTATAAAAAGACCATAAGGGCTTGTGGCAGACATGTCTTGATAGCAGAGACCATAGGATAAGCCCGTGGACCCCATTTTCTGCAACTTGGAGACACGGCCCACAAAAGGAAACATCCCATTTCAATTCCCTTTGACAATATATACTCTTTGAAATTTGGCAGATGTTTATGCAAACCAGCCTCATCGAAACTTTAGGTCCTAGGTGGAGCAGGTAAGTAAATAAATACATACCATGGGCCATCTCTGTGCTGTACTATTCAAGAGAGAAAGGGTTTGGAAAAGGGAATGCTCCAAAGAATGTTCAGGAAACTGAGTGGAATGTTAAGTTGCACAGAGAGCTGAAGAATGCGATTTGTTTGGAAAGATGGATTATGGAGAATTTCAGTGGCTGCAAGGCTTATTGGCTGTGGTTGCACCAGAGAGTCAAGGAGACACTAGGAGTGAAAATAATCTCTGGAATTAGTGGCATAAAGAGTGACTCTGTCAAAGCAAGTAAACATCGCCTCATTTCCCCCCAAATCCAGCGTAAGTTAAAGGACCACTGTCTCTATAGATTAAGGCATCTTAGATGGATTATTGGCTGCACAACGGCATGAGACGTTGACTTGGTGGCTCAGCTTTGACACTGTGTGTGTGTGTGAGGGCGCCGGCCCCTGGGCATTGTCTGATGTGGTGGGATAATTGGGCTGCTCCACCACAGTCCTTCCGGAGAAGGTCCAGAACACATGGTACATGGTTTCCTGTGTTTGTACAGCAGCATATTGCCCCAGGACAACAGACCTGCTCTGCTGAGGAGGGCTGTGTGGCCTGGTATGCAGCGCTCGGCTGGGCCCCTGGAACGTGGAGCCCAGCACCTCCTACCCCAGGAATGAGCAGGTCCAGAGTGGGAGGGAAGGATGGGAGTAAAGAGGCTTGCAAACTTGGGTGAGGTTCGTAGCAGGTGTCGGAGAATAAAAGTCAGGTTTTTCTCGGCATGGTTGGCTGTGTGGTCCAGATTCAAGTCCAGGTAAGAGTCATCTTTCTGACCTGTCTTTCTGTGCCTCAGTTTTCTCATCTGCCAAATGCGGACGATAACTCCTGCCCGATAATGTACTGTTACTGCGAGGCTCGGATGTATAGTATATGGGAAGGAAATAGATGCCATTTATCGAACACCTATAATGCACTACTAACTGGGCCAGACACTGTTTATTACTTCATTTAACCCTTGCGTGAACCCTCTAAGGCAAGTATTGTCATCTCCATTTTACAGATGTGGAAACAAGTTTGACAAGGTTAAAATTACTTGTTCGTTCATTTGTGAGTTTAACACTTTGTATTGAACACATAAGACGTACCAAACATGGTAACAGACCCTGGGAATAGAGTGCTGGATCAGCTATACAAGGTCCCTGTGCCAATGGAGTTTATATCCCACGAGGGCCGATGGATAGTAAAAATAAATAAGTCAGACTTAATATTATTAATACAGAAAAATAAGACAAGGCTATATCAAATGGATTCTATTTGTTCTCTACTCCTTATATTATCTATAAGCTTAAAGTGAGAGCTAAGGGGTTGATTAGACTCAGGTTTATCTTTTCTGACAAAAATCTTTCATAGATGTTCTGTGAACTTCGTATTACATCACATCAGGGGGGCACACCATATCCGGGTGTCCCACTTTTAGAGATGATGATATGGACAGCCTGACCCCTTCAAGTGTAAAGTTCTATTTCCCCTTTATAACCAGGCATCAACCCCTAAGGTAATAATTTGTCACGCTGCAAATACGCAGCTCCCCATCAATCTTTCACCAAATGGCTTTAGAATTTGTTGATAATCATTTCCTGAAAACATTATTTTATTAGGGGTTGTAAAATTATGATTGTATAATATTCATAAATAATCATCTATTGCATATGCATTACCTGGAATTTTTCTGTCAAGAACAACTTTCCCTCATCAACCACTACTATTTGTTTTACTGGTGAACATTTCATACAGTCCATATTGAAATACTTAAGTGTGTAAGTTTTCCCATTAGTTTCCAATAAAGAGTTGGTTCCCAGGCTATCTCAGTGGTGACTAATAAGTTTATTTTTGGCTTTTCCTTGTTTTGAGTATTACAGTGAACTCATGGATTTTAATATAATAATGTATTTCAAACTATTGCGGTCAAGTAGTCTTTCTGAGTTCGAATTGGTTGATTGAGTGGAGTGGAAGTGGAAAATTGCCTCTGATAGAAAGAGTTGCAGAAAAATAAAATGTTTCATATTTGCCAAGATGAAGCAGTTGATAAAGTGGTGGGTCAACTTGATACCAAAGCTCATGCTCCTTCGGTTACAGCCCAGCTCTTTCTAAAGTGAAATGTAAAAGTACTTTAAAAGTTAACGCATTACTCTTTAGTAATATCCTGCTTAGCATGGATATTAATCAGCTTGTGCTGTGACAACAAACAATCCCCAAATCTCAGTGGATCAAAACAACAATTTATTCCCTCTCATAATATGGTCTTTGGCTGTGAGTTGGCTATGGCTGCTGGACACCCGCTCAGCTCCACTCCAAGGGTCTTCCCCTTCTGGGATTCAGGCTGCAGGAGTGGTCACTATTTGGTACAGTCTGGTGGTGGAGCTGAAAACTCGAGGGAGCTGGAGAAAGTCTCTTAAATCTTTCGGGGGTGTTTATACCACATTTGCTCACATTCTCTTGGTGAAACCATGTCACATGTCCAAGCGCCATTTCACGGGGTAGGGATGTTTATTCCTCTTGACAAGAGACACTGCAAATCACATGGTAAAGGCAGGGAATTAAAATTTTATTACAGGGAAGGGGCTTGGCGAAAATACTTGAGAAAAAGATTGCTATCTATCATAGACCATCATTATCTGGTATCATTCAAAATAGGAATAGAGACATAGTATGGCTTTATAAAAACATATTTTCTAAATGGTCAAAATAGATGCAGGGATATAAGAATTAAAAGTGGTCACAAATGTAAAATAAATGCAATCCTTTATATACCATAAAGGATTATGAAAAGTTAATTTTATTATTTCGGAATGTCTACGTGTGACACCTCAACTTCTTTACTCACAGAGGTGTCCTTTAGTCCCTAATTCAAAATCTAATTGCTCTTAATTTACCCACAATTCTAAGAAGCACATTAGAAGTAGAAAGTTGTAGATTGTGTGGGCAGGGAGCACTGAGAAGGCAAACAGTGACAAAAGGAAGGAGGGACAGTTGATAACAAAGGATGTCATAAGAATAACTAAATCAAGTACAAACGAAATGTCAGGAACCAGAGCTATTTGGGATGACTTGGAGACAAAGAGTTTTGTACAACTTAATACCCCTTAGCATACAAGAAACTCTCTCTTTTACTGTCAATGTTCCGTCTTCTTATTTTGGCTCAAAGTACCTTCCCTTCTCCACAAGACACATACACAGACATACACACAAACATGCACCCATAGAACCCGATACATGAAAATCACATGCATTTAACTCCTATTTTCAGAAAAATCACTGTTATTGTACACGCGTACATCAGTTTGGAGAGACCGAGTTGTGCTGCAGTAACAAACAACTCCCAGAATGTTGGTGGATAAAAATAACAGAGGTTTATTTCTTTTTCCTGCTTCATCTCCAACATGGTTAAATGCGTGTGTTGGGGGCGGTGAGGGTAGGAGGGGAGACTCTGCTCATCATAGTTACCCAGGGCCTCTGGCTGGTGAAGGCTGCACCTGAACACAGGCTTTACCGTGACTGAAGAAGCAAAGTGGCAGATGGTGAGTCATGTACAGGCGTGAAAGCTTCTGTCTGGAAGTGCCACATGTCACTTCACATTTTGTGGTGAAAGTAAATCACAGGGCCGCTTCAAGGGACAGAGGAAAAAACAAGGTGAAAACACAGAACTCGGGCTTCCCTGGTGGCGCAGTGGTTGAGAATCTGCCTGCCAATGCAGGGAACAAGGGTTCGAGCCCTGGTCTGGGAAGATCCCGCATGCTGCAGAGCAGCTGGGCCCGTGAGCCACAACTACTGAGCCTGCGCATCTGGAGCCTGTGCTCCGCAACAAGAGAGGCCGCGATGGTGAGAGGCCCGCGCACCGCGATGAAGAGTGGCCCCCGCTCGCCACAACTAGAGAAAGCCCTCGCACAGAAATGAAGACCCAACACAGCAAAAATAAATAAATTAAAGAAAAAAAAAAACCCACAGAACTCTTAGAGGGCAGGGAGCTACAATTCCACCATACACCCAGGGCGGAGAATTAGAAATACGTAGCGAATGGTGTTAATGACCAACACAATGAGATCCTATGTGTCTGGGCCTCCTGGAAACACAGAACAACTTAGCCAAACAGCCAGCCAGAAAGATGCAAGTCCCCGAGGACCTGGGACACTGGGTTGGTGAGGTTTGATGGGACATGGCAGGAAAAAAGGAGCGGCATGAAGTGGTGCAAAGAGGAAGCCCAAATGTTACTGAGTCCAAGCTCATTCTTCTCACTGCACAACAGGCCAATAAATCGAAAGAAGAAGGGCAAGGAATAGCAACTTTATTGGGAAAGCCATCAGACTGAGAAGATGGTGGACTACTGTCCCAAAGAACCATCTTACCAAGTTATAATTTGGGCTTCTCTTATACTAAAAGGGGAGGGGGTGTGTTTGGTTGTTGCAAACTTCTGGTGTCAGAATCCTTTGTTCTTGCAGGACAAAGGTCAGGTCACAATGTTCCTGTAAACCTCCAACAAGACAAATGTTATTCTCTGTTCTGCAACTTCTTTTCTCTACATGAATGGAAAAGCGTTATACCTTTAAAGGTCAGAGCCTGGAGAATGGGCTCTCCTGTATATTTCAGGCTATGGGCAACATTCTTAACTTGTAGTAAAAGCAGTAGAATACAAAGGTTAAAGGAAAAGAAACAGATCCAATATGGAGTCAGATTTGTTCTTCTCTGTGACACAAAGACATCCTCAGCCTCAGGGAGGGAGAAGGTCCCCAAAGCTTCAAAGGTTTTCGTGTATTACAACCTTTTCTAAATCTCTTCCTGTTCTTCCTGCTCTACCTAGCAAGCTAGGTACTCAGTGAGCCCCCCCATAGTCCCCTTCCCTCCATTTCCATTCTCCTCCTTCAATACCCTCTGGGTCAGCTGGCTCCTTATCCTCTGCTGCAGGCCACTGCCTTGTTTTCCCGTGAGCACGAGTCTGAGTGACGCTCTGCTTAGCCTTGCATCTTTTCTTTCTGTTGAGCTGGGTGACGTGAGGATTTGGGCTCCTGTTAGATGAGCGTGAATTTACGTGGCCTAGACTCCTTAAAGAATCTTCTTCCTCCACTCCACCTGAACAATTTCTCTTTAACTTTGGCAAGAGTGGCTTTGAAATCAGAATTGGGTTCAGGGGGTGTCCAAGAGGCCAAGAGTGTGAACACACAAAGGGAAGGAACAGTTCTGCAAGTGCAGATGAGAATTCAAGAAGCAGAGCCCGTGGTAAGAAGTTCGTGGCTCTCCGGGAACATCACACAGTGAGGAGACTGAAAATGTGCTCCGTCTCTCAAGAAGAGAACCTCACCATCAACTCTGGTCCTCCCGCAAAGGGTGTTTCTGGATGATCCTTCTTTCCAACTGCAATTAGTCACACTTTTTTCCTTGGTGGCCTGACAGAAGTGTTGGCTGCACGCAACTGCGGTATGTGAACTTGCAGAGCTGAGAGACACCGCTGCTCACACGCACAGCTCTCTCCACTCCTGAGGATGTACACTTTCTGTTTAAAGAGGCAACAAGGCTGTGGGAATCTCCAGCATGAAACGCTTGTGGGAGAATGGGCTATGTGTTGGTAAGTCTCTTAAATGATAGAAGTCAGGACTGCTGACCTCACGGCCTCTGCTCTCCCATAGAGACTTGGATGGGGATGAGTATTGTTTGCAAGGCACTGGATGCATAACTCTCTTTCCAGATGTGTCCTCAGGAGATGAAGGCCCAGAAGACCCTTGGAGTGTGTGCATGGATCTGTCTGCAAGACCACACACAGCGTCAGCGGTCCCCATCTGCACGTCTCCAGCCCTGCCCAGCCACTTCCTCCAAGGTTGACACAGACCCTTCCATGCTTTTCAGAGGCATTTGCAGTCTATTCTGTAGTCTGGCCCTGGCTTGTCCTTCCTCATTTATGCCCAGTTTGTCCTTCCTAATGACCTTCCATTGTGGTTTGAGCTTTCCTGCTTTGCTCATACATTATCCCTTTAATTTCAATTTCAATTTCATCCTGATTCTAACTGTTCTTTAGGATTGAGCTCAGACCTCACTTCCCCCATGAATCCTCTTTAATCACTCCTGCTGGAAGGCATCTTGCCACTTACTTCCTATTTCACATGTAGACTAGAAGTCTCATCCCCTCACACCCCATTGATCTCTTGCACATGGAACCGTCTTACACTTAACATTACGTATGTGTCTCATACTCTCAAGAGTAACATCCTTAAAGACCAAGGTTATATGTGTGGGAAGTGAGGGGAAAATGTAGAGATGCAAAGACACATTCTTTTGTGTACCTAATGTACCTTGGCTGTCAGCTGAGGTTAGTCTGCATACTGAACGTAAATGAAATTGGCTTACATCCTCTGGGAAGTTCAGGGTCTCCCCTAAGATTTCTACAAATTCTGAGAGGTTTATGGCCTCATTTCCATAATTAGTTGCCCTCATTTCCTTTTCCTATTTGTCAGAATCTCACACATCTCCTAGAGAGTTTACCTTATCTCAGTTGTGTACCAACTAAACATAGAAACTGCTGCTTTTCTTGGATTTCCCTCATAATATTGTTCACAGAGAGCATTTGCAGTAATAGACTATATTGAAGTAGCACTTAGACTCCTTTTGTTAGCACAAAGTAAAAATAGGGTATTTGTTACAGCTTTTCTTCAGGGTCATTTCAGCACCTTCAGCCGAGGAATTTCTCACGAGCTAACCTTTCTCCATAAGATCTGCCCTGCGCCATGGGAGGGACCCTGCACACCTACACCCGTTTCCCGTCCACATCTCCAATGGCACATAAATCCCCATTCCCCACATTCTCCTTAGTTTCTTTTCAAACTAATCTAGCTGTTTCTTTTTTTACCAACACACCTCCAGCCACAGACTGGCTACCTCACCTGTCACACCCAAAGCAAAGTAGGGGGTCAAGGTGTCACGCTAAAGAGAAGACCGTCTGCTCCTCACGCAGCTCAAGTTGGTACTTTATATTTTCTTGTTGTTTTAAAATATTTCTTTTATTTGCAGACTGCACAATGGTTAACTGTTATTAATTCTAATTCAATGTTGGCTCCAAATAATGTATCTCAATACTGGAAAATATTATTTATATTTTTAAAGATTTATTTATTTATTTTTACAGTAGGTCCTTGTTGGTTATCTATTTTAAATATAGCAGTATGTACATGTCAATCCCATGGGATATATTGGGAGTATGGGATTGTCAAGTTGGTACTTTAAATAGCAAGTTTTCTGTTCATTCTTATATGTTGGTGTCCATTTTTTTTTTTTTTTTTTGGTTTTGGTTTTGGTATCTTTTCAGAGCACTAAGCATAGCGCTTTTTTTTTTTTTTTTTAATAAGAGACTCTTTTTTTTAAAAATTAATTTATTTATTTATGGCTGTGTTGGGTCTTCGTTTCTGTGCGAGGGCTTTCTCTAGCTTTGGCAAGCGGGGGCCACTCTTCATCGCGGTGCGCGGGCCTCTCACTATCGCGGCCTCTCCCATTGCGGAGCACAGGCTCCAGACGCGCAGGCTCAGTAATTGTGGCTCACGGGCCCAGTTGCTCCGCGGCATATGGGATCTTCCCAGACCAGGGCTCGAACCCGTGTCCCCTGCATTGGCAGGCAGATTCTCAACCACTGTGCCACTAGGGAAGCCCAAGCATAGTGCTTTTCACAAAGCAAATAATCAACATCTATATATTGAATGAAAGAAGGACTAATAAACAATAAGGTTTTACTGTAGAGCATGGGGAACTATATTCAATATCTTGTAATAACCTATGATGAAAAAGAATCTGAGAAAGAATATATATATATACAGACATGTATATGTGTGTGCATATATATGTACATATATATATATATAAATTAAATCACTTTGCTAAACACCAGAAACTAACACAACATCATAAACCGACTCTACTTTAATTTAAAAAAAAAAAAAGACTGAAACCACAATAAAACTATGGTACTTCCCTGCTCAGGTAAAGGCTGTGGCTCTGACAGGTTCTGGTTTCTCTCACGTGCCTCCTCATCCCCACTTCCTTTCCCAGCCTCCAGATTCCTGTCTGCAGCCTGTTCACTGGTTGTCATTTTAATCTTTTAATTTAAAAGAATTTATGAGATATAATCTTTTATATTTAAGATATAAAAGTCCTTCTTATAAGGGCTGAAGGCATGTCCACCACTCCCTTCCACTTCTCTGTCACCCACCAGAAAAGAGAAGAGTCTTCAAGATCCAAAGCAAAGCAGCTAAGCGCTTAACTCTGAAGATAATAGTTAGGCAGAAGGTCCTGCCAAAGGTCCCTTAAATGCCACTTCCTTAGTGACCCCATATCCTGTAAGACCACGTTTTTCCAAGTGGGTTCTTAGACCTGTATCAAAATCACTTTAGGTGCTTGTTAAAAATACAGACTCTTATGGAATCAGAATCTTTGAAGGTTCTTACTGCTTTCTCAATAAATTCCCTGGGGGGATTCTTATGCTTAAAAGTGTGCATTGTGTAAATGCATTCTTTGATCAGCTCTGTGTTGGAGAGAAACGAATTCTTCCCTTCTTAGGACAAGCGCATTTTCTATCCTGTACTACCTGCCTTCTCACGGGGGAAAGGATACGTTCATTATGCTGTGCTGACAGCCATACTCTTTCCTATGTTGTTCCCGAGTTGGCCACCATCAACTGCTTTATTTTTCCTTGAGAATAATCCAATTAGATTTATTCATAATAAACAGATTACGGGACACAACCTCTTGTATGACAAACTTATCCAGCATACTCTTCTTTCAAATACGTAGCTTGAGAGCAAACATGAAGCGTATGGATACATTTGGTGGTATTTGAAACCACAGGAGGAAATGAGCCCAGGGAGGGAACCTCAGCTGGAATGTGTCTTGCAACCAGAAGTACAGACTATGGTCCACCTGATGTGAGCGTGGGACATGTGGGGCGGGGTGGGGGGGTGCCTCCAATGGCCAGCCATCTCTGCTGGACTTCAGCTTTATGCCTTTTTTGGAAGCAAGTCCGTGGACCCTCAGAACCACGGGAATTCAGTGCTGGTACCACCAGCTCTAATCATCCCACCCACCCAGTCACCTACAGCTACTGCCTGACTCTTGAGAACTCACCTCCGAGGCAAATCCTGACCCAGCTGAGTGTGTGAGCTCTGGCTTGGCACCCAGGCTAAGTTGGCACACACTTCCTCCTGTCTGTTCGGGTGACTCACTGAGGGTTCAGAGCACATTTTCCCTTCTCTGGCTGCCAGCTGTAGCTATTGGCTCGCTCACTCTCTCTTTGGAACGACTCAGCACTCCTGTGTTAATGCAGCGGCTTGAACTGATGTGCAATTGTACAGAGTCCTGCAGAAAAGCATAAGACTCTCTTTCCCACAAGGATGAAGGCTGGGAGCTGTCGCATCTATGGGAACATCAGACATGGATCCTTCCTTCTTTCTACCTGTTGCTACTTACTAAGCCTCTATGTGGCCCTCTTATGGTTTCCCAGCACACAGAAACTTCACCAACGGCAAAGACACGGGAGTGCCAGTGGTGAGGAAATCAAAGGCAAATGTGTCCCCTTTCATCTGTGTCTGAAAGTGAGAAATGAAGGCCTTGTGTGTCTGGAAATATGGGCAATTTTCCTCCCTCCTCTGCTGTCCTCGGCACTTATGTGTAGTTCGGAGTGCATTAACCGAAACTTGTATGTGGACCTAGATCTCTTGTAAATTACTGATCTTCCCAGCTAAGCTCCTGTCTTCATCAAGAGGAGGGATCCAGTCTCCAATGTCTTTTGTGACTGCCCCAGAACCTAGTTTAGAGTTGAGTTCAATGCAGCCTTAGAAACAAGGCTTGCTGAAGGAATGAATGGGGCAAACTCCCATGGAAAAGCCAAGCGTGTTGAAGGAAGGGCTGGCTTGCCAGTCATATTAATTTTTTCCACACACTTTCTACACCATCAAAGGAAAACATTTCTTATTTGTGGATAGCACAAAATGCATAATAAATCAGTCTGCAGTAACCTAATTTCACCTCATGGGTCAAGCCAACAGCCAGAATGAAGTTTTGAAGAAAAAGTGTTTGTAGGCATCTGGGCACACAACAGAAGCTGGGTATTTTTTGTGCATTTGCACACGGGTGTGAATGCCTGAACTTTCCACTTATTGTTCAGTAGATGGGAGAGGCGGCAGGGCCTCTGTGAATACAGGCAGTGTGCACAGTGGTTGAGAGTGAGTCGGAGATCGAATCTTGGCTAGGCCACGTACTAGCTGAGTGAATATGTGTGACATCACTTGTATTCTTTAGATGTTGGGTGCTTCGTTTATCAAATGTGTGTAATAGAAATCCCCTCATAGAGTTGTGATTAGAATTCAGTGAGATTATTAACACCAAGTGCCTAGCCAGGTAGCTGATATAATCAATAAACACCCAATCAATAATAGCTGTTATTGTTAATGGTGTTTGACTAAATGCAAGATTTGAAGGATGGGACATTAAGGCTGATATCCAGGTTTTGGTTTGTTCCTAATGTTAACCTGAATTTCTGAGCAGTTCACTCTGAGAGAAAAGGGAAAAATGACCAAACCCTCATGCAAAGCAAAACTGCACTAAATTAAACAGAAGTGTCTACTGCACTCTTCCTTGGCCTATTGTTAATGCTTTACCTTTTAGAAAGCTGGCTACATGAAGACTTGGTGGGAGACAGAATTGTTCCACCACTTTTATTCCCAAATATGTAACTAGTGTTCTTATGGACTCTTTCAAAGATTGAATTTCAAGCTTATATAACTGCACGGAATTATTCGGTGATTTGAGAGATTCCAATTCATTGTGACAGCTTGGATACATAAGCCATTTCCCTCGCCATCCCAAATAGATAAAGATCATCTACTGTCAATACAACTAGAATTTAGGTTTTAAAAAATTGGCAGAAGATATATTTTTCATGTGGTCCCTCAGTTTTTGAGGGCTGTCCATACTGAGTTATCCGAGTATTGATTTTACCCCAATGGCTTCCGAATGAAAATAGATGCAAGAAATAACGCTCACTGCTTATACATTTTAAGTCTTCAAAATTAGCTAAATGATGGGGAGATATTTATAGCAAGAAGCTTTGAACTTTCTGGGAAAATCACAGTTTATTTTCCCAACTGAGCTATTAGAAATAATACTGAATATGTCTTATACAACTCTAAATCAAAGATCACATACTTTAATGAATAATAAAATTGCTCACAATATCCTTTAAAAGCCCTCTTGGAGAGAAGTTTCTTCATTAGAAATGGATATTTCTGGAACAAAACAAATGCTAATATAGAAGCACTTGCTTAATTTATATTTCCCATGAACTCTATTTGAACTTCACTTCAAGGATACACAGCAGGAAAGCAGTCTGGAATACCCCACCCTAAACAGATGATGAATGTATTACATCCCGAGTAAAGACTACCCAAGTATTGGCTCACTACTTGATAGAGGAAGAAAGATAAAAATACTCCAAGCCCCTTTTGTTTAGGAAAAGTTCAGTTTTCAGGTTTATCCTCAATACATTGAAGCAGAAGGGATTTGGAGCTCTGTGGCTTGGTGGTGGTATATTTCAGCTGTGAATAATAAGAAATATGAAAAATTGGTTGCAGTTGTAAAAAGCTGGCGAACTCTAGTCCAGAGCGAATCAAAACTCTGCTGAGATACTACTTTTGACCAAGACTTATCTTCTAGGCTTAAAATTACACTGAGTCAAACGGACAATTTTCGGCTTTATCTCACTTGACCGCTCTATAACATTTGACATCGTTGATTCAGACTCTCCTCTGTGAAACACACTTCCTTGGCTTCTGTGATTCTCCGCTCTCAGGGAGATTCTCCACTCTGCCCGGCAATGGCTCTTCTTTCTCGGCTCGTCCCTAAATCGTTAGTCTTCCTGCGATATTCTTTTAATGATCTTGTTACGTCTCACCCCCGACACGCAGTCCCTGGTGACGTCATTCATTTATGGCATCACCTACTACACATGGCGGTGAAGGATCAAAAATCTATATTTCCACCTTATTATTAGAACTTATTTCCTTGTCTGTTCTTCTGGGACCCCAAACTTAATATGTCCCAGCACAATTCATTATTTTCTGCCCTGCTTCTCCTATTCTTCCTTTCTCAACGAACGCTATCACCTAGCTGCCTAATTCAAAAACCTAGGTGATATCTTTGACTTCTCTGCCTCCATTGTTTCCCACAAATAATTGATCTCCAAAACCTGCTGTTATCCACTTCTCCTCCTCTCTCATGTTTGTCCATTTCTGTCCATATTCATTGCCAGTGTCTCATTCCAGGTTCCCATCATTGACTCTTTGATCACTGCCTCGGAGGCCTGCCTGGTTTTCCCTGACTCCTTCCTCCATGCTCCAGAGTTCTATAAAGCATTACAAAGTAGACATTTGATCATTTCTCTTGCCTGATTAAAACCTTTCTAAACCTTACCATCATCCTTATGATAAAGTTCAAACTTGTAAGCATGAGCGTAAAATATCACGTATGCTCTGACTCCCTTTTTTTAAAACCTCTTTACCTTCAGCTTTTGACATTTCTCTTCTTGAACTCTGCACTCCAGCCATACTGAAGTACTTGAAGTTACTGAATGGGCCATTTTCTGCCTTTCCTCTGGGCCTTTACTATGTTTTCCTCTCTGCCTGGAACAATCTCTCCTTGTTTGTCTGGCTTACACACACCATCCTTTCAGCTGAGAGGGCATTTCATCTGGGAAACCTTCTCTGATCCTCTTTCCAATTCCAGATCTGAGTTACATGTTTCTCCGTGTTACCTCTTATAATAACTGATGCATTCATATTTCATGGTACTTACCAAAAAATATTGTCAATGCCTATTTACTTATATGTCTCCTCCAAGAACTATCTGAGGTCAGGAGATACATCTTTTCTACACTGTATCCCTAATGCTCTCCTCAGTACTTGGTACATAGTAGGCACTCACTACATATGTTTTAGAATTAACTACTTAGTTGTCAAGTTACAACTCAAGGAGAAGAATGTGATTTAAAGATCTTGCCTTATTTTGGAATCACCAAGCATGAGATAAGACTCTCTGGGCAGCTTTCCATAACTGGTGTACCCTCCACTCACATTCTAGGCATGAGAGCAATAAAGAGATAATTGGCAACTGAACTGAGGCTATAGTAGCTCCAAACTGGGTAGTAAGGGTCCACAACCAGAATTCCAGGAGTTTTCTCTATTCCCTTCTAAGGAAACAAAAGAGAGATATTTCACTGTTCTTAAAGGCATTATCTGCCCCATGGTTTATGAAACCAGGGAAATATTTAACTCCATATTCATGGCTTTTGGGAACTCATGTGGAATCCAGAATGTTGGATCTGATACTCCATGACTTTGTGGGAATCAAATAAAGGTTGTCAGTGGCTACAGACTGCCAAGAGGGCTTGATATTTCCATCAACTTTTCTTCTTCCAAATGAACCTTGGGGTTATTTGTCTATAGTTCTGCCAGGGGCCTCTCCAGACTGTGATTCGTTGGGGACAAGCCACTACGAACATATTCTCAGGTCTCCATGATCCTGCCATTTCATGAGAAATGGAACTTATCAAACAAGTAGCAGAGCTGAACTCTCTGAATTCTACATGACTGTTCAGACAGTTTGGAATGACACACACCCACAATTAAAACAGAAAAGAAGCATGAGTAAGTGAGGAACTGAGAATCACATACTTTTCTAAATTAGATTTATCTGTAAGACTTAAATATGTGCAAACATACTTTGAATGATCTGGTATGAATTATAGTTTAGCCCATTTTGCCTTGTCCTTATGTGTGAGGTAAAAAGAGACTGACTTTTCTGGATATTTGTCTTTGGTAAGTATCAAATTTTGAGGGGATATGAGTCTTTTTTAGCCAAATTGAAAAATTGCTCAGAATTTAAAGAATACTCCATCTGAATTCAAGCTGTGTTTGAGTTTGGCAGCATGTTTTTTTCTTTGGCAAGGAAAAGGCTGTTTGATTCTTACGACTTGGTAGACCTCAAACAGGCTCCCACGCAAGCTGTAGCCCTTATGATGTAGATAGATGTGTAGGGAACCGATAGATGAGGGCAAAATTTGCCTCAAAATGAAGCAAACAAATGAAGAGTTTCAAGGAGAGAAATTGTTTTCAATCAAAAGCTTTGAGATTTGGAGCTTCTTATAGTTTGATTTTGAATATTTTTTTAAATTCTGAAATTTACTGGATTTTCTTGGCCCTTGCTCTTTGTTGTCAGGTTCTTCTCTGTAAATAATAGAAAGAAAGTGACTTGGCTATTTTCAAGGCTTAAAAGAAAAACAGCTACTACCTATAAGCACCTATTATATGCCATGACTTTAAACAAATAGTGTTTTATTTAAAGTTCACATCTTCCCTGCAAAACAGTACTATTTCCCCCACTTTACAGATGAGAACAGTGAGGCTAGATAGGTAAAGTGGTGTGCCCCTGCTCCCCAGTAAGTCTCAGGTCCTTTCTGGCTGCTATTGTCTATACCTGGAAGGCTCTGCTCAGTACTTCCTCATGTTAACTCCCTCCTAGATATGTCCTACCTTCCCTATTTTATCCGGACAACTCCTATGTCTTTCAAAGCTCAGCTCTTTCAGGAACTTTCTCTGGTTTGCTACCCACCACCTCAGCCTTAGATTGCTGCCCTCCTGGGTTCTACTGGTCTGTGAGCCTGCCTCCGTCAAGCATTTATGACAAGTATATCGAGTCTCTCTATGGCCAGTCTCATCATCTGGGATGTCAACTCCAGTTCACAAGTGGAACTATGTCGTCTGCAGATCTTCAGTGATTCACTTAGCCCCTAATAAAAAATTTGCATTTGTGGAATCTAAAAATAAATAAGTTAGGAACTCCCTTATGATTTCTAAAAATAATCACTCCATCACCTTACCTTTAAAAAAATCTCAATATGTAATAAAAATTTCTCTCCCAGCCCTGCCCAGTGAAGGCCATTCATTGAAATAGTAAAAGGAAGGACTTCCCTGGCAGTCCAGTGGTTAAGACTTCACCTTCCAATGCAGGGGGTGCGGGTTTGATCCCCGATTGGGGAGCTAAGATCCCATATGCCTCTCGGCTAAAAAAAAAACCAAAACATAAAACACAAACAATATTGTAACAAATTCAATAAAGACTTTAAAAATGGTCCACATCAAAAAAAAAATCTTTAAAAAAAAAAAGAGTAAAAGGAGACCACTTGTTCTTTGCCCCCCACACTGCTTTCATACTGTTATTCCAAAATAATCACGAAATTTCACTTCAGAAGAAAGGCGATGCTATTTATCATGCTGTTCCTCCACATTTGCATTATGTCTGGGTTCCATATTCTAGGACAGAGACAATAGAGCCTCAGAGAAGGGTTTAGTAGGACAGTGAGAGTTAGAGGAAAGGGAAGCAATGCCGGGAAGACCTGGCAGGCAGGCAAGGTGAAGCATCACCGCTCCAGTTACCTCGTCACAGGGAGCTGGCGAGAGACCCTTCCTGTTTGGCCGGTGCCTACACTTGGTCACAGAGGACATCTTCAGGCAGGCTGACGGAGGGGGAGAAAGGGAGACGATATTGATCTGTCCAGTTTGCTCCTGCCACTTTTTAGCCAAGACGGCACCATGAAGAGTTAAATCCCTTGCATGCCAAGTTGGGTCATTGAGTTCCTTTGGCAGATTCTTGGGAATCCATGTGGTGGCTTTTCCCCAAATGTAGAAGAGATGGAAGGAGCAGGCATGGAGTGGTAGCTTTGAAAAGACTGACTTCATGGGCCGCATAGATACATATGCTGCATTAGTGGTGTAAGTTGGGTAAACAGCTGGAGGTCTCAGAAGCCGTAAGGATGAGAGACTCAGAAGAGGCATGTATACAGTGCATTTCTACCTTGTGCATCCAATTCACTGTTTTCTGTCATGAATACTGCCACCTTCCCAAACTATGGTTTAGCTGGTCCAAATGTCTTCTACCTGGATGATATGCTGGCAAGTCAAGCACAGCACAACATGTCTAAAATCAAATTCATGTAATACTTTTCTATCAAGACATTTCTCTTTCCTGATTTTCCCTATTTCTCTTCATGGAAACACTAACACTTACAGTCATTCAGGTTGAAACTTCAGTTACCTCTGATTCCATTCCACCTTCCTTGTCTAGGCAAGGTCCAGTAAACATATCAGCAATTCCCCAGCAGTGTGACAAGGACACTTTAAGGCACAAATTACACATTCAGCAAGTGTTTGAATAAAATAAATGGATGTCTTTGTTTTTCAGTTTGCTGCGGTATTTGTGCAGGAAATGCTGTTTACTGATGGGGAAAGAGGAGAGATAATAGAGAAATCAGTAAACCAGGTATGGTTTTGCAACAAACCAGCACATCCAACACAGTTAGAAGCTTTTGCTGGGAGGTTGGGAGGCTAGATACTTCGGGTCTCCATTGTTTCCTGATATCATCATGCCATCACCAGTCACTGTGATTGGAACTACAGGCATATTTGGAAATGAACCAGGAGGACATAAAAAGGGTTTTTTGTTTTTTTTTTTTAAATGTTACTAGATATATTACTTTCATAATTAGCTGCTTTTGATGGATGAATCTCAAAGGTACTTGACTTGATGACCTCGGACCTTTGGTCCAGTGCTGAGGTCTTGCAAAATTTCTTAAGTTCTTGCTGGGAAATTTCTGCTTTCTCCAATAAAGCAGGAGACAAGTTCTAGGAGGAAGTCAAGTATGTTTCTAACAAGGCTCATCTTGTTCTCCTCTTTACATATATTATTAATGAAGAAATTTTGGAAGATTGGAGGAATAAGATGTATAGGCATCTGGAATTTTCTGAGAAAGAGCTTGTCAGATTTGGGAGTTTGGCAATTTTGGACATGTTGACAAAAATGGTGAGTGAAAGCTGTCTTCTTGAAAATAGTAGAAAGGGCTCTCCATTCCTACTGTCAAAACCTACTTATCAGGGACCCAGTCTGAGGGAGTCACCATTCCTTCATATTGTTGCTCAATTTCCTCGCTATAGAAAACTCCCTTTAGTAAAAAAGAAAATTAGAATCCAGAAGTGATATTTTGCCAGCAACATCTCTCATGGCCTTTTCATCTCCCTGATGGACTCACTGTAGCTATGGAAATTCTCATTTCCTATCTTGGGTCAGCTTCAGAAATGTGCTTACTTACGTGCTTCAAATGGACTTATCAACGAATGAACCAAGAAATGATTTTTTTTTTTTTTTGGCTGTGTTTAAATATTTCTTGCTCAAACTTTAAAGATCAGGGCATTTTAGGGTCAGATTTGCTCTCTAATTCTTCTATGCAACATATTCACTTCCCGTTAACATCTAATTATTTTCTGTCTAGAAGGCGTTAGGCTTCTGATTTCTCATGGAAATTGTACTTTGCATGAGCATTACCTCATCCAAATGTATGTTCCCAGTGAACCTGTCATCAAGTGGACTTGAGGCCTTCATTGTTTCCTTTTGTAGCAAGATGCTTAACTGGTTACTTATGCAGGGCTTGTTAGTAAAATTAGGGGGGAATAAAGGGAATAAAAAATCGTATGGCAGTTGTAGACCTTAGACCTGAATACAACCATTCCAGCAACATCTGAAGCTGAGATTTTAGGGTAAGCCAAGTAGTTTCTTCAGAATCAAAATGAAGACAGTTGGATTCCATTTATTCAACACTTGAGTCAAGTTCATGAACTCTACAATTCCAAAGATAACTGTGCCATGGATTTTGCTCTCAGGGATGCTAAGACATGCCCATGGTTTATCTATCCGTTCAACAAACACTTCCTAAGCACGTTTTGTCTCCTGAGGTAGTCTCTGGAGATGCAATGGTACATGGCACGTATCCCTGCAAATGCTGAGTATAAGCCCTGGTATAAAGTAATAGGCTGTGAATGAGGAGCAGGTAATGAGTAGTGGGTATTCGCAAGATATGGTAGCTTCGTGCATGTGCATGGGGATTAGCCTTCATGAAGAAGGCAGCATTTCCTATGGGCCTTGAATGATGGACAGGAAATATAAGGATGCTAGGAAAGATTGTCCCCAATGGAGGAAACATGAAACATCCTAGCTGAGGACCCCTCGAACTCTAATGTTGTCTATTTGTATGATTCCAAGTGCAAGTGATCCAATATGGCTCCTGAGAATTGCTGAGAACTGAGATCAGTGGTGTAGGTTCTGCCCTCAGAAGAACCTCAGAGAAGATCAGCCCCCACGAGGGTCTAAGTCATAAGGTACCATGTCATGTTTGGCAATGTTTTCTCAACAAAATTTCTACCCACTCACCAGCTAAATACTCATGGGCTTATATTCTGTGTTCAGAGGCTTGAGAAAAACTCTGGAAGCCTTTTACAGAGAACTGGATAAAATGAAAGCTACTTTTTACTGCACACATTGTATAGGAAGCAGGTTAATCTCCATTATCAGAAAGTTCTGAGAGAGAATCTGAAATGGGACACCTAACTCAGCAGCTGACAATGATATTTTTGTTGATGTTTTCCATTTGCCTTCACTTCTGTTTTCAGCTGTCCTAATTTACTATCTAGGTACTTTAATCAACTAGGGTACAAAGTGACCTGCAGTTCCCTAATTCAAATGCATCACTTTGTGCAGAGTTAAATTTGAATCAACATTGCCTCCCCAGCTAGACTGTCCCTTCTTTGAGGCCAATACATGTTACCTAATTTTTTTTTAATAGAACCATACAGTTCTATGTAGGTAGGGAGAGCGCAAATGTTGGCTGACATTGAGCAGAGGTAGCACAGATCTGAAGATTTTTCTCTAAAGGCTCAAATTTCAGAGAATAGGTTCAGAGAATAAATGCTCCCCCAGGGCTCAGACAAAAGAGGTGGTTTATGCATTTTTTTTTTCCTCTTATTTTCAGTTAGGCCAATGGGAATCTGCCAGGAGGAATTGACATATCCTGCTTAGTCTTGCGCAGTGTCTCTTTTGAGGATCATTATTAATTTGTGTACTTGAGACAGTATAGAAATCAAGGATACACTAATCCTGCAATGAATGGATACCTTTCTTCTTATCCTTGGCCCTCCATACAAAATTACCACCACCTTGTTGAATTCGGAAGTTTATTGCTTTATTGTTTCATATTATAAAGAATCTAAATGGCATAACGTAATACAATTGAAATCTTTATATGCTTTAAAATGTATCTTGATCATTTTTCTTTTTCTTTTTTTAATTCAAGTGTAATTGACATACAATACTCATTTCAGGCATACCACATAGTGGTTTGACAGTTATTTACATTAGGAAATGATTTCCAGGATAAGTCTAGTAAGCATTGGTCACCACACAAAGTTACTTTAATATTGTTGACTGTATTTCCTATGCTATACATTACTTCCATGCCTTATTTATTATATGACAGGAGTTTGCACCCCTTAATCACCTTCATGTATTTAGTCCAACCCTTACCCCTTTCCCCTCTGGCAAACACCAGTTTGTTCTCTGTATCTGTGAATCAGTTCCGTTTTGTTACGTTTATTCATTTGTTTTGTTTTTTAGATTCCACACATAAGTGAGATCATACCGTGTTTGTCTTTCTCTGTCTGACTTATTTAATGTAGCATAATTCCCTCTAGATCCATCCATATTGTTGCGAATGGCAAGATTTTATTCTTTTTTTTTGTAGCTGAGTAATATTCCATTGTGTCTCTCTGTATGTGTGTGTGTGTGTGCGTGCACGTGTGTGTGTGTGTGTGTGTGTATGTATGTATCTCACACCTTCTTTTTCCATTCATCTATTGATGGGAACTTAGGCTGCTTCCATATCTTGGCTATTGTAAATAATGTTGTGATGAACATAGGGGTACATATCTTTTTGAATTAGTGTTTTTGTTTCCTCTGGGAAAATACTCAGAAGTGGAATTGTTGGATCATATGATAGTTTTATTTTTAATTTTTTGAGGAACTTCCATACCATTTTCCGTAGTGGCTGCACCAATTTACATTCCCACCAACAGTGTATGAGGATTCCTTTTTCTCCACATCCTCACCACACTTGTTATTTGTTGTCTTTTTGATAACAACCATTCTGACATGTGTGAGGTGATACCTCCTTATGGTTTAATTTGCATTTTGCTGATAACTAGTGATATTGAGCATCTTTTCATGTGTCTGTGTTATCTTTTCACGTGTCTTTGGAAAAATGTTTATTCAGGTCTTCTGCCCATTTTTTAATTGGATTGTTTGTTTTACTGATATTAAATTGTATCAGTTCTTGTATATTTTGGATATTAACCCCTTATTGGATATATCATTTGAAAGTATATTCTCCCATTCAGTAGGCTGTCTTTTCTTTTTATTGATAGTTTCTCTCGCTGTGCAAAGGCTTTTTAGTTTGATGTAGTTGCATTTGTTTATTTTTGCTCTGTTTCCCTTGCCTGAGGAGACAGATCCAAAAAGATATTGCTAAGATTAATGACAAAGACTTTACTGCCTATGTTTTCTTCTAGGGGTTATATGGTTTCAGGTTGCACATTTAAGTCTTTAATCCATTTTGAATTTATCTTTGTATATGGTATGAGAAAATAGTCTAGTTTCTTTTGCCTGTATCTGTCCAGGTTTCCCCTAACACTATTTATTGAAGAGGGTCTCTTTTCCCCATTTTATATTCTTGCCTCCTTTGTCATAGACTAATTGACAGTATAAGCATGGAGAGCTTATTTCTTTTTCTTTTTTTTTTTCAGTATTTGTCGTAAATTTATTTTTATGGTAAAGGATGTAAACTATGACATATAGACTTAGCTCAAATTCTGACTGACTGGATGCCCATGCCCTAGTACTGAAGGTTCCCATCAGAGATTACATGACTTATGCAGAGGCAGATAAAAATTGCTAGTACATTTTAAAGTTTTCTCACTATAAAAGTTAAAATGAAAATGGTTTTCAAGCAGAGAGCTTATTTCTAAGCTCTCTATTCTCTTCCATTAATCAATGGGTCTATTTTTGTGCCAGTACCATACTGTTTTGATCACTATAAATTTGTAGTATAGTTTGAAGTCAGGAAGTGTGATACCTCCAGCTTTGTTCTTCTTTCTCAAGTTTGCTTAGCTATTTGGAGTCTTTTGTGTTTCCACACAAATTTTAGAAGTCTTTGTTCTAGCTATATGAAAAATGCCATTGGTATTTTGACAGGGATTACATTGAATTTGTAGATTACTTTGGGTAGTATGGACATTTTAACAATATTAATTCTTCCAATCCATGAGCACAGTATATCTTTCCATTTATTTGTATTGTCCTCAGTTTCTTTCATCAATGTCATAGTCCTCAAAGTACAGGTCTTTCACCCCTTTGGTTAAATTTATTCCTAGACATTTAATTATTTTTGATATAATTGAAAATGGGATTGTCTTCTTAATTTCACTTTCTTCTAGTTTGTTATTAATGTATAGAAATACAACAGATTTCTGTACATTAATTTTGTATACTGCAACTTTACTGAATTATTTCTAATAGTTTTTTTCTTGTGGAATCTTTAGGGTTTTCTATATATAGTACCATGTCATCTGCAAATATGACAGTTTTACTTCTTCCTTTCCAATTTGGATGAATTTTATCTCTTTTTCTTCTCTAATTGCTATGGCTAGGACTTCCAATACTGTGTTGAATAAAAGTGGTAAGAGTGGGCATCCATGTCTTGTTCTTATCTTAGAGAAAAAGCTTTCAGCTTTTCTCCATTAAGTATGGTGTTACCTGTGGGTTTGTCATATATGGTCTTTATTATGTTAAGGCATGTTCCCTGTATACCCACTTTGTTGAGAATTTTTATTATAAATGGATGTTGGATTTTGTCTAATGCTTTTTTCTGTATCTATTGAGGTGTTCATACCATCTTTATCTTTCGTCTTGTTAATATGGTATATCACACTGATTGATTTGTGGATATTGAACCATCCTTGCATCTCTGGGATAAATCTCACTTGATCATGGTGTATGACCCTTTTAATGTTTTGTTTTATTTGGTTTGCTAGTATTTTGTTGACAGTTTTTCATCTGTATTCATCATGGTTATTGGCCTATAATTATCTTTCTTCTTAGTGTCTTTGTCTGGTTTTGGTATTAGGGTAATGCTGGCCTTATAGAACAAACTTGGGAGTGTTCCTTCTTCAATTTTTCAAAATAGTTTGGGGAGGATAAGTATTAATTCCACTTTAAATGTTTGGTAGAATTCACTTGATTATTGGTAGTTTTTTGATTACTGATTTAATTTCACCACTAGTAATTTGTCTGTTCAGATTTCTTGATTCAATCTTGGAAGATTGTATGTTTCTAGGAATTTATCCATTTCTTCTAGTTTATCTAATTTGTTGGCATATACTTGTCCATAGTAACCTCTTAAGATCCTGTATATTTCTGTGGTGTCAGTTGTAACTTCTCTTTTTTCATTTCTGATTTTATTGATTTAGACCCTCTCTATTTATCTTACTTGAGATTCATTAACCTTCCTATAGCTATTAACTAATTATTAGTTGTGTGAATTTCTTACCTGTTATCCTTTCAAATGTTTCTTGCATTTAATTTTCTTTCTCCTTTTCTGTTTATACGTAAATAGATGTTGGATCTTCTTACTTTGTGCCCCATGTCTCTTAGCCACATTATCATATTTTACATTTGTCTGTTTATATGTGCTATGTTCTAGAAAGTTTCAGATAAACATTCTAGTAAATTAACTTCATATTTGTCTATGTCTGTGTTATACATTGAGTATTTTATATAAGCTGTTATAGTTTCTATTTCTAAAGAAGTTTTGTTTTTATTTTTCAAGATAAGCCCTTCCACTTTTAATGATCTCTTTTGTTCAAGTCATAAATAAACCCCACATTTTAATGCTTTAAATATTAAACATATTTATGTTATATTTTAAAATAGATGGTTCTAGTACCTGAGGTCTTTATGGGTCTCAGTAATCTTGTATTGGGCTGAATTGTGTCCCCTCCCTGCAAAATTCATGTGCTTCCTGGAAACTCAGAATGTGATCTTATTTGGAAATAAGGTCTTTGCAGATGTAATTACTTGAGATGAAGTCATCCTGGAGTAGGGCGGACTCTAAATACAATGTAACTGGTGTCCTTATTAGAAGAGAAGAGACAAAGAGACACATGCAAAGAGAGAAGAATATGTGAAGACAGACACACATGATGTATCTACAAGCCAAGGAAAGCTAAGGATTTCTAGCGACCACCAGAAGCCAGAAGAGAGTCATGGAACAGAACCTCCCCAAGAGCCTGCAGAGAGACATGACCCTACAGACTCCATGATTCAGACTTGTAGCCTCCAGAATTGTGAAAGAAAAAATTACTGTTATTTTAAGCTGCCAAGTTTGTGATGCTTTGTTACAGCAGCCCTAGGAACCGAACACAAATCTCATTTGTAAAATGGATAGTATCAACCCACTCAAAGATATAGTGTAAGCCTTGAATGAGATCGTGTATATAAAGTACTTTGCCTTGTCTGGTCCAGAATAAGCGCTCACTAAATGATATCTTTTTGGATTGGATTTTCCAACAGCACTTCTCTGTGTCAGTCTTGGATCTTTTTCTTTAGCATGCACAGACGCATACATATACAAAACACACACATCCAATATCTGCATATACACATCATACGTATTCACATAGGGCTGATTCTAATACTCTTCACTCAGACCTCATTCCAGTCTTCCCATATGATCCCAGCTATGAACCTCTTAAGGGTTTCGCATATTTTTAAAAACTGCATACATCTGAGAGTTTCTCTGTTTCAAATCAGATTTCATAGAATGCAGCATCAAATATCTTCCTTCAAATAAGAGAAAGAGTACACTTTTCATATTAAAGATCCAAAAATAGTGAGTTGTGCTAGAGGGAAAAACATTCATCAATTGTTAGTGCCTTCTCAGTTATTTTTCATTAGTCAGAAAGATCTTGCACGAACCCTTTTTTTTTTTTCCTCAGAATAAAAAAAAAAAGTACAGTGGTTTACATTGTGGTACTGCTCACTTAGGACCAGGCTGAAAGCAACAATCTCACTTCATGTCAGGAGTTTAACCAGTAGTTTAGCTTGGCCAGTTGAGGCAAAACCTTGAAGTGAGAGGTAGAATACTATGAGAAATTTTATATTTAATCTTCTGAGTCCCAAGATTTTAAAGTTTCTGTGAATTAGAATTAAAGTGTGAAATTCTAACATGAATAAAGAGAAGGAATGGACATTTGGATCAAGTGATGTTATTTTTAGAAAGTCACTTTTGTCTTCCTGTTGTTTCCTTGTGGCTTTTAATGGGTAAAGTGATGAAAAAAACGTTGTATGCTGTCATGGGATGCAACACTTCTACATGTCCCACCTCTTCAAATATGTTTTGATGCCTTGAGGATAATCTTAGGTGTAGTGTATGAATAAAGAATAAAGTCATGGGTTGGGTAATAGTGTCTTAATTTAAAGATAGATGGTTTAACTCTAGACTGACATCAAATAGGGAAAGGACTAGAACGATCTTTTAAATGATGTATTCTCTATCAAGAGAAGATTCTTTTCCTTTCCTTTAAGGGCTCAATTCATGATGTGATCATATAGTGTAGCTATGTATAGTTCAACTTACACAGTGATATCACTTTATGTAATGAGGTTAATCAAGAAAAAATGCTTCAGTCATACTTTAAAGAATCAGATCAACTAATATTCATGAAGAATCTTTCAAAAGATAGTGGCAGAAAAGACTCTTTACTTGTAAATGTATAAGATTCTTGGAAATTCATTCATTCATTCATTCATGAGTTTATTAAAAATATTCATATGCTTATTCAGAAATATTTATTTCATATTGATAGCAGAACTGATACTAGGTGCAGGAAGACAGTTTGGAGAAGAGGTAATATACAAATTAAGTAAGTAAAATATACAGTGTGTTACATCATGATGAGTAATTTGGAGGAAAATAAATTTGAGGAGGAAGATGGAGAGTCAAGTAGTGTGTTGAGATTTTTGGAAGGATGACCAGGGAAGGCCTGAGAAGGTACCAAGAGAGCAAACATCTGAAGGAGGGGAGGACATATTAAGTGCAGTTGAGGAGGAATTGGGATTTGCAAGTGTGAATTACTGGGGAGAAGCCTGAGTTAGAGATAACTGACATAAATATGTTTAGATAAACTTATTTAGAGTATTCTCTGTTTTTAAGGATCATATTTATTTACAGAAGATCCTGGAACAATATAAAATTTTCAGTTTATACTGAAGCCCTCTATCTACCAGCCTCTGTTCTAGAACTGGTTCTAGTAATTTAATTGAGAACTTTTACCACAGGCCATGTAGATGTATGGGCTTGTGTTGATTGTGTATGCTTGTGTTGTGGCTTGAGTTGCAGTCTGGATTTTGCAGTCTTGAAAACACTGTGTAGTGCTCTGGTCCATTCAAAATGTGAGGAACCTTAAGTAAGGAACATTATTATACCTGGCTACTTCAGGATCTCCATGTACAAAATAAAAAGATTCGGCTTTAAAAAGGAAACTTTAGGTTCTCACATTCCATGACTATATGACATTTGCCTTGATTCCTAGGTGGAACATTTTAAATTGTGAACATACTGCCAGCAGATTTCCCATAAGAATTTTCTTTGCTCTTGTTAGAAATGGTCCTTCTTCATGTACTCTACTCAGAGGACTTCTCTCATTGACAAAACTGATTTACAAATTTGACTCTGGACTGAGGGAAACAAGGATGCTGAAATGACCTTAGACTATTTCATAAGGTGCTCATGAGATTTTTCTGCCTTGTTGCTGACAACGTTTAAAGCAGAATTATTGCAAACTTAACTTATTTTTGGATCCTAGACATTCATTAATTTTAGAGGGGTTTTAGACTTTGAGGTCTTGAAAATAACTATTATCTTCTAGTTTATTTCAGTTTTTATCATCGTTGGAGCAATCATCATTTTGTCAACTCCTTAAATTTCATTTGAAGACCGTACTCTTTCTGTTCTATTTCTCCTTTACCTCATCACTTTTCAAGTCTGTTTCTCTGTCATTCAAAAGTAAGGATATGTACACTTGCTTAGCTTCAGAAGTATAGTTTGTTTTATTAGTCTCTGGTTATTGCTTCTCTCTGAAGTGTTATCATTGATAAATCAATTGAATGGTGAGATTCTTCTCGCTCTAAAAAATAGTACATATCGCTGATTGAATCAGGTGAAGCAAAGTTTAGAAAAACCTAAGTGACTCACTTCGTATCGTGGTGGCCAACCACATGATTTAAAGCCTCTCAGGAAGTTTATAGCCCAGGAAGGGTTGAGAACAAAAAAGATTAGTGAAAACAGAAAGCTCATTTAACAGGTTGGCACATAGTGAACGCTCAGTAAGTACTAGCTTAATGAAATAGCACATTATGCACATTTAAAAAATCCGCTCTCTGATAAAAAGTGTCAAGGTGAACTTTCAAAAATTCTATATATTGCTTGTGACTCTATTGAATACATTTTGGTAGAAGAGTGTGATTGTAATTTATTCGAATCTTTGTGTTCATTTGTGGTGGTAGCCATAGGAACGTATGTTTTCTCCAGAATAAACTCCTGAGAAGTGAAACAAGTCAGGTGGACTCATTTTACTCAAAACCTGGCAAACTGAGATGGAGAGGTGGAGACACTTCAGGTTTAAAGGCTATAAACCAATCTCTTTGTTTGGATTTTGCAACCGGAATAGGCTTGAAACAAGACGAATAAGAGCATTGTAGAATCACTGTGTTGTGATCCATACTCTTGAGGAGAAATAGAAGTCCTTAAAAACAGAATCCTCTGAGACGGAAAGGCACCATGAGATGATTATGATGATAATGACTGTGGTAGGACCTAGTATTCGCTCACTGCTTATTTGTTATGTGCCAGACATTAGATTAAGCACATTCTATAGGTTATTTCATTTAATCTTCACAACAAATTTGTTAGGAAGTTACCATTATTATTCTCTTTTCAATGAATTTTAGAAATATAAAAAGCTTTTCCCATGGTCATATAGCAAGAAAGTGGTAGAGCTTAGATTACAATACATATAGTGTGATTACAGAACCTACATGCCTATCTACTACATTACAGTGACATTTGTGATATAAGGAAGAGTCCAAGAAAACTAAAAAAAAAAAAAAAAAGCAAGAGTGGAATTAATTTATATGAATTAACTCTTGCAATGGAGGCAATAAAGGCAAAATTGATAATGTTAAAAATCTGGATCAGTGATGTGGAGACTCCTTGAAACTATTACCACAAAACAAAAAGATAAAATATTAAGGGACATGATGATGGATGCAGAGGACAGAGAATGGAAATCCAGCCTGAGAATTATATGTACTTCTGAAGAAGTAGTCATGTTTGAGAGAGAGAGAGCGAGCATCATGAAAGATTTGTTTGAAGCGGACGCTTTTTTTTTTTTTAAGTGTAAAAGCCCTAGAGATGCAAATCAAAAGGGCTTGCTGAATTCCAGGGGCGGGGGTCGGGGGAGAAACAATGGAGGTAGACCTATCCCAGCCTTGTAACATTTTGAGTTGACAAAGATTAAAAAAAAAAAAGCTTCTACAGGCATCTTGATGTAAAACTCAGGCTGACATCAAAATTCACCACTCCAACAGTAACTATCAGAGAACTGTGTAACAATCTACAGAGTCATTCATGTGTGAAGGCAACAAAGAAACATTGTCAGATACTCATAGGCTCCAGAAATACACTAACTACACCCTCTTGAAAAGGTATTTGAAGACATACATTAACTCATCAATATAAGATTTTAAAAGGGATGAAGTCATGAAGTTAATGAATAGGCATTTTTTTCTCCCTTTTAGAAATCTATTCAAAGGAAATAAATCAATGCAGAAAATAATATACTTGAAAATATGTTCTCCACAATATTATATGTTATAGTCAAAAACTGGAAATAATCAAAGGTTTCCTATTAGAAGACCATGAGATGTCATTCAGTCATTAAAATGATCAATAAAAAGGAATTAAATGATGTAGAAAAATCATTTCACTGTTTTCATTTTGTGTGATCTCAGTTATGTAAGACAAATGCATTGAGCATTTTTCGGAGCAAAATAGTTCATTTTATTTATGTCTGGGGAGAGAGGAGGATAGATATTCGTCTGGTTTGTCATATATTTTCCATTCTTTACAAACATTTTGCAATAAACATATAAGAAATTGGCAACAGTGGAAAAATAGTAGGGACTGAAACCTTCAAACTTAATTTGGGGTTAATTTTAGGCAACCAGACATCTGTAGATTGTCCAGGCTGGTCATAGCATTGAAACTGTTCGGATCATCCTGTAAAAGTACAAGTACTATAGGGATGCCACAGGCCACAGGTCACATGCCTAAGTGGTCTTGGGAGCCAAGTTAGCTTTGGCCACTAAGCTTGGAAGAAAATGTTCTTCTTTTGGAATATTTGCTATTCTCCCCTTCCATGCTTCATTTTTTTTTTCTTCTGACTGAATTGGAACTTTCTCTGTAGTTGCTTTCAACCTTGCAATTTCTTCAAACCATTTGGATGCTAACGTCTCAAATAACAGAAAGATTCCCAATAGCTAACTTCAGAGTAACTTTCTCAAAGGTAATTTCTCCGAAGTCATCAGAATTGCTCCCCTTGAAGCAGAAATCTTTCCTTTCAGTGATATTTACATAACATAAAATTTGCTGTTTTATGCAGAAGTATTTTTCAAATGGACCAGTTTTTATTCCTTTTCCTAAAATACTTATATAAAGAATTTATCATTTTAATAGAGTATGCCAGCATATCTGCTTTCCCCAGAAATGCTGAAAAGGATTTGTTAAAACGATGAATTGTCATTCCAATCCTACTTCACATCCCAAAGATTTGTAAAACATCATGACTGAGTGGAGGTCTGCAGCGTTGCTTAGTTCTTTATGCAGATTATAGTGCCTCAAAGCTATATATGATTACGCATAGCAAATTCTGGAATAAAAAGCAAACTGTAGTTTCTGAACATTTTTTCAATAATAGCTCAGTTTCTTATATTTCTGTGAACTCTTTCTCTGTATTTCTTCCCTCTTCCTATCTTTGCCATGAATAGCTTTGCCTCCGTTTTATGTGTCTTGAAGTCTAGTTTTGTACTTCATGAGTAAATGTTAATTTTCTCCTCTGCTGTGTTTCTCTTGACCTCACATCATTGTTCCTTCCCTCCCCAACCCAGTAATTCCAAGTACAAGCAGCATAACAGAAACACTGTTACCTGATGCTTTTAATAAAGCCCACCTTCAAAGCAATTTATTTATGGTGCAATGCAATTTGTTTACACATATGACATGTTAAGACAAAACAAAAAGCAAAATTGAAGCCACATATAAAGGTCTCTTTGAGAGACTAGAAGCATTTATTTTTAAGTGCTTGTTTTATTGTCCATGAAAGTAATAAATTGATACCACTTGTTTTTGGAGTTTTTTCAGACCCAAATCCTAAATATTATTACCAGTTGTAGAAGTCCTGTGATTTGTATAACCCTGAGACTTGAAATGAATATTGAAGCTATTTGCTTTTAGGAGGCTGAATAGTATAGGAGACAAATTCATGGGCTCAGGAAGCAAATTGCCTGGGTTTGAATCAATCTCTTCTCTGCCACTTTCTAGTTGCCTGAATTTGAACCAGTTATTTACTATTCTGTTTGTTTTCTCAGTTAATAACATGAAGATAATAATAGTATCCACTCCATGGTTAATTAATGTAAAGTATTTTTTTTTGTTAGTTTCTGCTTTATAACAAAGTGAATCAGCTACACATATACACACGTTCCCATATCTCCTCCCTCCCGCATCTCCCTCCCTCCCACCCTCCCCATCCCACCCCCCCAGGCGGTCACAAAGCACCGAGCTGATCTCCCTGTGCTATGCGGCTGCTTCCCACTAGTTATCTATTTTACATTTGGTAGTGTATATATGTCCATGCCACTCTCTCACCCTGTCACATCTCACCCCTCCCCCTCGCCATATCCTCAAGTCCATTCTCTAGTAGGTCTGTGTCTTTATTCCCATCTTGCCACTAGGTTCTTCATGACCTCTTTTTTTTTTTTTTTCCTTAGATCCCATATATATGTGTTAGCATACTGTATTTGTTTTTCTCTTTCTGACTTACTTCACTCTGTATGACAGACTCTAACTCCATCCACCTCATTACAAATACCTCCATTTCGTTTCTTTTTATGGCTGAGTAATATTCCATTGTATATATGTGCCACATCGTCTTTATCCATTCATCCGATGATGGACACTTAGGTTGCTTCCATGTCCCGGCTATTGTAAATAGAGCTGCAATGAACATTTTGGTACATGACTCTTTTTGAATTATGGTTTTCTCAGGGTATATGCCCAGTAGTGGGATTGCTGGGTCATATGGTAGTTCTATTTGTAGTTTTTTAAGGAACCTCCATACTGTTCTCCATAGTGGCTGTATCAATTTACATTCCCACCAACAGTGCAAGAGTGTTCCCTTTTCTCCACACCCTCTCCAGCATTTATTGTTTCTAGATTTTTTGATGATGGCCATTCTGACGGGTGTGAGATGATACCTCATTGTAGTTTTGATTTGCATTTCTCTAATGAGTAAGGATGTTGAGCATTCTTTCATGTGTCTGTTGGCCATCTGTATATCTTCTTTGGAGAAATGTCTATTTAGGTCTTCTGCCCATTTTTGGATTGGGTTGTTTGTTTTTTTGTTATTGAGCTGCATGAGCTGCTTGTAAATCTTGGAGATTAATCCTTTGTCAGTTGCTTCATTTGCAAATATTTTCTCCCATTCTGAGGGTTGTCTTTTGGTCTTGTTTATGGTTTCCTTTGCTGTGCAAAAGCTTTTAAGTTTCATTAGGTCCCATTTGTTTATTTGTGTTTTTATTTCCATTTCTCTAGGAGCTGGGTCAAAAAGGATCTTGCTGTGATTTATGTCATAGAGTGTTCTGCCTATGTTTTCCTCTAAGAGTTTGATAGTGTCTGGCTTTACACTTAGGTCTTTAATCCATTTTGAGTTTATTTTTGTGTATGGTGTCAGGGAGTGTTCTAATTTCATACTTTTACATGTACCTGTCCAATTTTCCCAGCACCACTTATTGAAGAGACTGTCTTTTCTCCACTGTATATGCTTGCCTCCTTTATCAAAGATAAGGTGACCATATGTGCGTGGGTTTATCTCTGGGCTTTCTATCCTGTTCCATTGATCTATATTTCTGTTTTTGTGCCAGTACCATAGTGTCTTGATTACTGTAGCTTAGTAATATAGTCTGAAGTCAGGGAGCCTGATTCCTCCAGCTCCATTTTTCGTTCTCAAGATTGCTTTGGCTATTCGGGGTCTTTTGTGTCTCCATACAAATTGTGAAATTTTTTGTTCTAGTTCTGTGAAAAATGCCAGTGGTAGTTTGATAGGGATTGCATTGAATCTGTAGATTGCTTTGGGTAGTAGAGTCATTTTCACAATGTTGATTCTTCCAATCCAAGAACATGGTATATCTCTCCATCTATTTGTATCATCTTTAATTTCTTCCATCAGTGTCCTATAATTTTCTGCATACAGGTCTTTTGTCTCCTTAGGTAGGTTTATTCCTAGATATTTTATTCTTTTTGTTGCAATGGTAAACGGAAGTGTTTTCTTAATTTCACTTTCAGAATTTTCATCATTAGTATATAGGAATGCAAGAGATTTCTGTGCATTAATTTTGTATCCTGCTACTTTACCAAATTCATTGATTAGCTCTAGTACTTTTCTGGTGGCAGTTTTAGGATTCTCTATGTATAGTATCATGTCATCTGCAAACAGTGACAGCTTTACTTCTTCTTTTCCGATTTGGATTCCTTTTATTTCTTTTTCTTCTCTGATTGCTGTGGCTAACACTTCCAAAACTATGTTGAATAATAGTGGTGAGAGTGGGCAACCTTGTCTTGTTCCTGATCTTAGTGGAAATGGTTTCAGTTTTTCACCATTGAGGACAATGTTGGCTGTGGGTTTGTCATATATGGCCTTTATTATGTTGAGGAAAGTTCCCTCTATGCCTACTTTCTACAGGGCTTTTATCATAAATGGGTGTTGAATTTTGTTGAAAGCTTTCTCTGCATCTATTGAGATGATCATATGGTTTTTCTCCTTCAATTTGTTAATATGATGTATCACGTTGATTGATTTGCGTATATTGAAGAATCCTTGCATTCCTGGAATAAACCCCACTTGATCATGGTGTATAATCCTTTTAATGTGCTGTTGGATTCTGTTTGCTAGTATTTTGTTGAGGATTTTTGCATCTATGTTCATCAGTGATATTGGCCTGTAGTTTTCTTTCTTTGTGACATCTTTGTCTGGTTTTGGTATCAGGGTGATGGTGGCCTCGTAGAATGAGTTTGGGAGTGTTCCTCCCTCTGCAATATTTTGGAAGAGTTTGAGAAGGATAGGTGTTAGCTCTTCTCTAAATGTTTGATAGAATTCGCCTGTGAAGCCATCTGGTCCTGGGCTTTTGTTTGTTGGAAGATTTTTAATCACAGTTTCAATTTCAGTGCTTGTGATTGGTCTGTTCATATTTTCTATTTCTTCCTGGGTCAGTCTTAGAAGGTTGTACTTTTCTAAGTATTTGTACACTTCTTCCAGGTTGTCCATTTTATTGGCATAGAGTTGCTTGTAGTAATCTCTCATGATCGCTTGTATTTCTGCAGTGTCAGTGGTTACTTCTCCTTTTTCATTTCTAATTCTATTGATTTGAGTCTTCTCCCTTTTTCCCTTGATGAGTCTGGTTAATGGTTTATCAATTTTGTTTATCTTCTCGAAGAACCAGCTTTTAGTTTCATTGATTTTTGCTATTGTTTCCTTCATTTCTTTTTCGTTTATTTCTGATCTGATCTTTATGATTTCTTTCCTTCTGCTAGCTTTGGGGTTTTTTTGCTCTTCTTTCTCTAATTGCTTTAGGTGCAAGGTTAGGTTGTTTTTTCGAGATGTTTCCTGTTTCTTGATGTAGGCTTGTATTGCTATAAACTTCCCTCTTAGCACTGCTTTTGCTGCATCACATAGGTTTTGGGTCGTCATGTCTCCATTGTCATTTGTTTCAAGGTATTTTTTGATTTCCCTTTTGATTTCTTTAGTGATCACTTCATTATTAAGTAGTGTATTGTGTAGCCTCCATGTGTTTGTATTTTTTACAGATCTTTTCCTGTAATTGATATCTAGTCTCATAGCATTGTGGTCGGAAAAGATACTTGATACGATTTCAATTTTCTTAAATTTACCAAGGCTTGATTTGTGACCCAAGATATGATCTATCCTGAAGAATGTTCCATAAGCACTTGAGAAAAATGTGTAGTCTGTTGTTTTTGGGTGGAATGTCCTATAAATATCAGTTAAGTCCATCTTGTTTAATGTATCACTTAAAGCTTGTATTTCCTTATTTATTTTCATTTTGGATGATCTGTCCATTGGTGAAAGTGGGGTGTTAAAGTCCCCTACTGTGATTGTGTTGCTGTCGATTTCCCCTTTTATGGCTGTTAGTATTTGCCTTATGTATTGAGGTGCTCCTATGTTGGGTGCATAAATATTTACAATTGTTATACTTTCCTCTTGGATCGATCCCCTGATCATTATATAGTGTCCTTCTTTGTCTCTTGTAATAGTGTTTATTTTAAAGTCTATTTTGTCTGATATGAGAATTGCTATTCCAGCTTTCTTTTGATTTCCATTTGCATGGAATATCTTTTTCCATCCCCTCACTTTCAGTCTGTATGTGTCTCTAGGTCTGAAGTGGGTCTCTTGTAGACAGCATATATATGGGTCTTGCTTCTGTATCCATTCAGCCAGTCTGTGTCTTTTGGTGGGAGCATTTAATCCATTTACATTTAAGGTAATTATCGATATGTATGTTCCTATTCCCATTTTCTTAAATATTTTGTGTTTGTTATTATAGGTGTTTTCCTTCTCTTGTGTTTCTTGCCTAGAGAAGTTCCTTTAGCATTTGTTGCAAAGCTGGTTTGGTGGTGCTGAACTCTCTCAGCTTTTGCTTGTCTGTAAAGGTTTTAATTTCTCCATCAAATCTGAATGAGATCCTTGCTGGGTACAGTAACCTTGGTTTTAGGTTTTTCTCCTTCATCACTTTAAGTATATCCTGCCAATCCCTTCTGGCTTGCAGAGTTTCATCCTTTATTCTGTTCCGCAGCAGTGAATTCCACCATTCTGTCTTCCAGGTCACTTATCCGTTCTTCTGCCTCAGTTATTCTGCTATTGATCCCGTCTAGAGTATTTTTAATTTCATTTATTGTTTTTTTCATCATTGCTTGGTTCCTCTTTAGTTCTTCTACATCCCTGTTAAATGTTTCTTGCATTTTGTCTATTCTATTTCCAAGATTTTGGATCATCTTTACTATCATTATGCTGAATTCTTTTTCAGGTAGACTGCCTATTTCCTCTTCATTTGTTAGGTCTGGTGTGTTTTGACCCTGTTCCTTCACCTGCTGTGTAGTTTTTTGTCTTCTCATTTTGCTTATCTTACTGTGTTTGGGGTCTCCTTTTCACAGGCTACAGGTTCATAGTTCCTGTTGTTTTTGGTATCTGTCCCCAGTGGCTAAGGTTGGTTCAGTGGGTTGTGTAGGCTTCCTGGTGGAGGGGACTAGTGCCTGTGTTCTGGTGGATGAGGTTGGATCTTGTCTTTCTGGTGGGCACGTCCACGTCTGGTGGTGTGTTTTGGGGTGTCTGTGGCCTTATTATGATTTTAGGCAGCCTCTCTGCTAATGGGTGGGGCTGTGTTCCTGTCTTGCTAGTTGTTTGGCATAGGGTGTCCAGCACTGTAGCTTGCTGGTCGTTGAGTGAAGCTGGGTCTTGATGTTGAGATGGAGATCTCTGAGAGATTTTCGCCGTTTGGTATTACGTGGAGCTGGGAGGTCTCTTGTGGACCAGTGTCCTGAAGTTGGCTCTCCCACCTCAGAGGCACAGCCCTGATGCCTGGCTGGAGCACCAAGAGCCTTTCATCCACATGGCTCAGAATAAAAGGGAGAAAAAAATAGAAAGAAAGAAAGAACGAGGATAAAATAAAATAAAATAAAGCTATTATAATAAAAAATAAGAAAAAAATTATTAAGAATAAATGTATTCAGAAAAAAATTTTTTTTTAATTTTTAAAAATAGATTTATTAATTTTTTATAGTAAAAAATAAGAAAAAATTATTAAGAAAAAAAATTATTAAGAAAAAAAATTTTTAATTTTTTAAAATAAAAAATATGAGAAAACTTATTAAAAATTTTTTTTAATTTCTAAAAATAGAAAATAAGGAAAAAATTATTAAGAAAACGTTTATTAGGAAAAAAAAATTTTTAAATAAAAAAACAACAACAACAAAAAAACACGGACGGACCTAACCCTAGGACTAATGGTGAAAGCAAAGCTATACAGACAAAATATCACCCAGAAGCATACACATATACACTCACAAAAAAAGGAAAAGGGGAAAAATTAATATATCCTGCTCCCAAAGTCCACCTCTTGAATTTGGGATGATTCGTTGTCTATTCAGGTATTCCACAGATGCAGGTACATCAAGTTGTTTGTGGAGCTTTAATCCGCTGCTCCTGAGGCTGCTGGGAGAGATTTCCCTTTCTCTTCTTTGTTCGCACAGCTCCCGGGGTTCAGCTTTGGATTTGGACCCGCCTCTGTGTGTAGGTCGCCTGAGGGCGTCTGTTCCCCGCTCAGACAGGACGGGGTTAAAGGAGCAGCTGCTTCGGGGGCTCTGGCTCACCCAGGCCGCGGGGAGGGAGGGGTATGGAGGAGGCGGGGCGAGCCTGTGGCGGCAGAGGCGTCGTGACGTTGCAGCAGCCCGAGGTGCGCCGTGCGTTCTCCCAGGGAAGTTGTCCCCGGATCACGGGACCCTGGCAGTGGCGGGCTGCACCGGCTCCCGGGAGGGGCGGTGTGGAGAGTGACCTGGGCTCGCACACAGGCTTCTTGGAGGCGGCAGCAGCAGCCTTAGCGTCTCCTGCCCGTCTCTGGTGTCCGCGCTGATAGCCGCGGCTCGCACTGTCTTGGGAGCTCATTTAGGTGGCGCTCTGAATCCCCTCTCCTTGCGCGCCACAAAACAAAGAGGCAAGAAAAAGTCTCTTGCTTGTTCGGCGGCTGCAGACTTTTTCCTGGACTCCCTCCCGGCTAGCACCGAAGCCCGAGCCTCAGCTCCCAGCCCCGCCTGCCCCGGTGGGGGAGCAGACAAGCCTCTCGGGCTGGTGAGTGCTGCTCGGCGCCGAGCCTCCGTGCAGGAATCTCTCCGCTTTGCCCTCTGCACCCCTGTGGCTGCGCTCTCCTCCGTGGCTCCGAAGCTCCCCCCTCCGCCACCCGCAGTCTCTGCCCGCGAAGGGGCTTCCTAGTGTGTGGAAACCTTTCCTCCTTCACGGCTCCCTCCCACTGGCGCAGGGCCCGTCCCTATTCTTTTGTCTCTGTTATTTCTTTTTTCTTTTGCCCTACCCAAGTACGTGGGGATTTTCTTGCCTTTTGGGAAGTCTGACGTCTTCTGCCAGCGTTCAGTGGGTGTTCTGTAGGAGCAGTTCCACGTGTAGATGTATTCCTGATGTATCTGTGGGAAGGAAGGTGATCTCCGCGTCTTACTCTTCCGCCATCTTGCCCTAATGTAAAGTATTGAAGACTTCCTGGTTCCTGGTAAGTTATATGTGTTCAATATTATTAATTTCCAAGTTATTATTTTAAAATTAGGGTTTTTCTAGAGTGCCTGTCATCCTATATGCAGATGCATAGAATGGTTTACCTAGAGGATTACTCTTCTTTCTTTCATAAGGATGATATTAAAAATTAAATCACCTACCCCAAACATATATCTATTTAATAATTTCTACACTGTCTAAATTTCTTTTTCCTATTTTGATTACATAACACCTTAGCTGGAAGTATCTGGAAACTCTTAACAAATAAGTCTTCTGTTACTAAAGTATTTTTTAAATTTAAGAGAGTTATTTAATCTACTTAAGGATAGAGACTATTTTCACCTGCAAGAACTAGCAAAGTGAAATAAGTAAGAGAGAAAGAGAAATTTGGAAAGGGATGGAGGTGGGTCTTACAGAAAACAGAGATGACAAACTCTCCCTCAGTACTTCCTTCTTTGTTCATTCAACCAGTGCTTTTTAAAATGCTGTTTAGGAAATGAGCTGTAAACACTACTTGCTGTCCTGTCCTCAAGGTGTCATTGTGGTAAAATGTTGCTGTGGCATCTAGCACATTCTATCAGACATCAGTCTTGCTAAAGATAGATTAAAGATAGAATTCTTGGTTCAGTCCAGAGAGGAGTTCTTCAGATTAGGACTTTATGAAATCTACAAAAGAAGTTGCTGAGAAAGATAAGCCCCAAATTCTGCACTGGGAATGATATAAACTTTAATATTGCCATCGCAATAGCTAACACTTTATTTTGTGATAAATGCGATTGTTGTGTGCTAACAACAATTCTCTAAGTTTATTTCATTTTACAACTATCAAATTGAAACTTAGAAAGGAGAAGGAATTTGTTTGGGGTCAGGTGGCCTGTCAATGACCTCAGAGAGGTCTACCTGACACCATATCTAAAGCCCATCCCAATCAGGCCCGTCCCTCTATGCCACTTGGCCCTTTTCTCTATTCTCCATTTGAAATTCTCATTTATTTATTCATTTGCTTATTTACTTTCGTCTCCCTGATATGATCCTGTACATCACAAAAGAACAGGGTAGTGCCTGGTACCCAAAAGATAACATTTTATTAAATGCATAAACATTTAATACTACTTCATAAAATCCTTAAAATAATCCTATATCATAATTATTATTTTAGTATTATTTTCTTCGTACAAATAGGAAAACAGAAACAGGTGGGTGAAAACAGAAGATCCAAAGACACCCTATAAACTTTGGATTCAAAGCTAGATTTATTTTTACCCAAAGCTCATTCACTCTCCTGTATCCACACTAACAGTCTCTTCCCACAAACACCCTTGAAGCTAAGCTGATAAAATACAATACTAGCAAATAAGGAGGATCAAACCCAAAATTTAAGAATCAGTTAAAACGTGGAAAGAGCAGAAAGGAACAAGATACTTTTTTAAAAGTATCATTTCTGTTTGGGTGTCAGATTAGTCTTGTTCCTTTGCACCTGTCAAAACCAGTGATTGACACCATCTTCTTGTGGCTTATGATCCTAGTTTCAAAAATAGAGTATATTAATAGAAAATCTGAGATATAGTAAGACCAATAGATCAGGAGATGACTCCTATGGAAGGACAGCTGTTTACTCTCAGTTCCCAAGAGAAGCAGGCGTACCATCCCAGTGGGACCCACGCAGGGAAGTACTGGGCTGGTTACAAGGCAGCAGGAGGGGGAGAAACTGTGGGCAAGAACCTTTATTGTGGTTTCTGTGGGAAGAATGGGCAAGGCACAGTAAGCAGGCTTAGGGTTGGCTAGTCTGACCAATTTCAGCAGGCTCTGCTATATAGGGGCTGTCCTAGGTGTCTGGTACCTGGCCCTGGTGATTAGGGAAGATGGATAATGGCCCACAGTGCAAAAACCCAATAAAAGAGATTGTGTAAGTGTGAGCTCTGGATTGGTTTGTATTTGCAAAGCACACTCGTGGGCGAGTTGTTTACGATCTCTAGGAATTGGCCAACCCTGGATGGGACGGTCCCTCTAGGGTCAGTAAGGCCCCAAATGTCAAAGCATCAGAATACAGAAAATAAAAAGATATGGTTAAGACATTCCTCAGCTGTGCTTCTGAGCTACTGATTATAGAAAAACACTAAAACCACATTTTTCGTCCACTTGGGTTACAAGTAGTCCCTTGAAACAAATAACAGATTTATATTCCACTGTCTGTTTTTTACGCAGTTCATAAAATTTGCGTTTTATGTTGAATAGAAGAAAGGCAAAAATGTGTGGTATGTTTTCTGTGTTACCTTTTTGCAAACTTTCTCTAACTTCTTGATCTTTATTTTCTAAGAGAAGAAAAAATCATTTACTATAACAGTAATTGAGGTGGTCCTCAACTGGGGGCGGTTTTGTTCCCTGAGGGGGCATTTGGCAATGTCTGGAGACATTTCTGATTCTCACAACTGAAGAGGATGTTAGTGGCATCAAGGGTGTTACTAAACATCCTACAATGCACAGAATAACCCCTGCAACAAATAATTATCTGACTCAAAACGTCAGTGGTGCTGAGGTCGAGAAACCCTGAGTGATTCTCAATTCACCTATTTTCTCACCTTCTTCTTCACTTGTTTCTATAGGGATATGGTGGTTCTTTCTGTTATCACATCAGACAATAAAGCATAAACTTGACAAGGAATCCAGATTCTGAATTTTCCCCTTACTATTCACATTCTTCCTGCTCCTTCCCCAGTTTTGGAAATAGAATTCACTCTATGTAATTTCAATACTTGTATTTAAAACTCAGATGACTATTTTTCAAGTCTGTGTTATAATTGCTGAATTACATTAACATCTGTGATATACTTTTTGAAAAAGAATGAGAAAAAGTAGATGGCAAAGGTCAGTATATGGAAATAACTTACCTATTCAATATTCAGTGAATAAATCTTTTCTGAGTGAGAACTTAGTTTGATAAACCTACAGTACTGAGTGGTGCAGGTGCTACTTAGTTTACCTGAAGCTTTCTTTTCAATACTATTCAGCCTGGATTAAAAGGTGACACCTTTAATGTGGTTCTCTAGTTTCTTTTCATAGGACATGCAGATAGAGTTTAGGAAGTAAAACACAGAGATCACTGAGAACAAGAAAAAAAAATCATATCAAGGGGGAAGGGGGACAGTTGAAAGGGGAAGGAATCTAGAATTTGGAAACTCCAACAAAACAAAATGTCAACTAGAAAGGTCTACGTCTTCCAGGTGACACCCGTGAGCTTAGAGATCCTGCTGCCGAGTAGGCTATGACACTGGCCCAAAGTTTTTCAACCTAGTACATTGAAGAATTTTTTACTTCTTTTGAGCCTGAAGCTCTAAATTTACAAATCAAGGCAATGCTAAAATTACATACGTGTGTGTTTGTATGTGTGTGTGTGTAATTTTATAGTATGATCTATTTTTAAAAAGTTGTGTAAACTTGGGTAACTCACTTGAACATTTTAGTTCTCCCATTTATAAAATGATGTAAATCTTCACATATTTGAATAGTTTTATAACTGAATTATATGGATACCCATGGGGATATGTTCCACATATGAATTCACTGTGATGGAAAAAACAGGATCATATTTATTAAAAAAAAAAAAAAGCAGTGTTTTTTACACCTGGAGGACTTTTTCAAACACAGATTGCTCAGTTCCACCCCCAGTGTTTCTGATTCAATAAGTCTGGGGTGGGGCCTGAGAATCTGCATTTCTAACAAGATGTTGCTGAAACTGCTGGTGCAGGACCCCACTTGGATCTGTAAATTTAGTAATTCCCCATCCGTGATGTTATTTACACTTCACCACAACCCTGACCAATAGGTATTATTATTCTCATCTTATACTGTTAGACACTGAGGCTCAGAGAATTAAAGAGGTTAGCCAACCTCACCCATATGATATGACAAGAAAGAACAAAACAGAATTCTGTCCTGGTACCAGTTTTCTGGAATCCTTTCTTTCCTGTTTGGTATTATCCTACTACTGCATTTGATCGCGCTTTCCTTCTGAAGGAGGAGCTCTGGTCTACATAGCAATTCCTCCATTATTTACAGCAGGTGCTATATTTATGTCTGAGCCAGGCGTTTTCATTCTCTCTTCATTCATGAATGATACACTGTCTATGAGTTGAAAAAGTCTAAAGTATATAATAAAGGACAGAATCCAAGTTTCAGAGAGGGTGTGGATAACATTTTTATTACTTATTTTAGACACAGTGGTATTTGGCCTGGTGTCACCTGCTCAGTTATTACGGAACTCTATTACCAGCTATGGACTTGAATTTCGGAGGCTGAAGCAAAAGAAATTTAAAGGGTGGAAGTGAATTAATATTTATTTAATGTTAACTAAATAACTTAAGCTGGACACTTTATTAAACCCACTATTTCACTTGCTTTCAATAAGGAGGACAGAGGGAAATCAGGAGACTATAGTAGGGTACAGCTCTGCAGGCAAAATTATTCTTCATGAAGAATGAACTCCTTAATGAACTAAGAAGAATTTTAGGATGCTTAATATGCTAATATATTATAATTCAGATTCAAATTAAGTAGCAATGAACCATGCTTTCTGCAATATCACCTAGAGAGGCAAAATTATACCTGTTTTCAGAGTTTGGGAGCTCTGTACTTTCCAAGTCTGTAGTTTTAAAGTTTTAAAAATATTATATATATATTCATATTTATTTCCAGGCACTCTGCCTACTTTCGTTCTGGTCATTTCATTTTTTTCCCGTTTTCCCTCCTTCACTGCTTGAGTCCAACGCAAACGGTTCGCTTTCAACACACGGTTCTGCTCATTATTTAAGATGGAAATAAGGCTAGAAAGGCATTTTCTCATGCTATTTCTAGGACACCTCAAATTCAGCTTTGCCTTTAGGCCAGTTTCTATGGAAAACCCAACCAAAAGCTTCTGGAAAACCTAACCAGTGTCTTCAGCACAAGAAGTTTTAGATTCTGTGTCCCATTTACCAACTTCTCCAGTGAATAAAAAATTGGTTGGACTGTATTGCCATTACAGGATTATCGTAGCAGTAAATTTTATGGAATAACTTAACCATAATTACAAAGAAAAACCCACAGAGCAATAAAGCAATTTTAAAGAGTATTTCTCATTTAGACCAAATTTTCTATTCTCGGAAAATGGTCATCTTAAACCCAAGAAGGGTCAGCATGCAAGAGGAAAACAACAGACTGCTGATGTGTTCCTTTAAAAACACTTCTCTTCCCATGAGTGCTTGGATTTTAGGCTGTAAAATGGCATCCTCAAGTTTTATGAGAACAGAAGTCTCTCCAGGGTAATGAGGGTATAGCATGTGTTCTCACTCGAAGGATCTTCCTGGAGTATAAAAGTATGATTGTTCTTTCTATGCAAGGTCTCTGTTTGTCCTGCAAAGGCTTGTAGTTTGGACAAAGACACTGAAAGCACAGGACTCACCATGAAAGCTGGAACTTTAGTCTCCAAATGGATGAATTTATTCTCCGTTTGGTCTGATGGGGCAACAGTGTGTTGGTTTCTTTTTCTTTCATCATTTGTTTGTCCCAGTCTCATGATTAGTTGCTTTAAAAGATCACCTTTTCTACGCCCGTAACTATTTTTCCTCTTTACTCTTCTGATAACTCTTCATTAAACACCTCCTTTGTGCATAGTTCACATTATTACATTTTTTTCATCATCATCATACTGAAGCTTAAAGTTGAAATTTCCTTGCCTCCATTAACTTTAACATAAATCCAGATTTTCTTTTTTTTTAAAATAAATATATTTTATTTATTTATTTATTTTTGGCTGCATTGGGTCTTCGTTGCTGCGCGTGGGCTTTCTCTAGTTGCGGCGAGCAGGGGCTACTTTTCCTTGTAGTGCACGGGCTTCTCACTGCGGTGGCTTCTCTTGCTGCGGAGCACGGGCTCTAGGCACGCGGGCTTCAGTAGTTGTGGTGCACGGATTTAGTTGCTCCGCAGCATGTGGGATTTTCCCGGACCAGGGATAGAACCCGTGTCCGCTGCAATGGCAGGTGGATTCTTAACCACTGCACCCCCAGTGAAGTCCCAGATTTTCTTCTTGATGCAATAGTCATTTGTTGATTTAACTTGACAATTCATCATCTATTTAAAGTTTTTACATCCATTTAAAATGTCTGCCTTTTAATAAGTTGTACCACAGAGCTATGGTAGAGATGTAGAGGTGAGTATATCTGTTCCAGCAACACAAAAAATAAAACTAGGCAGTAGGCTTCCCCATATACCCTTCTGGTGCTTTGTAATTATTACCTGGGCTTGTGCAAGACTAAAGCAAAGGTTCCTCTTGAGTGCTCTAGTGTTGGGACCTGTGCTCTTTGTGTCAATCTCCAACCTTCCCCTGACATTGAGGCCCGTGGGGTGGAAAAGGGGAGAGAGCAGTGTAGCTTGGTGGTTAAGGCCATGGGTTGCAGTGCCGGACAAAGCATTGGTTCAAATCCATGTTCTTTTTTTCCTTAGGTATGTGACCCTTGGCTACTTATTTACCCCTGGTTGTCTTACTTTTACAAATGGGATTATACAATTCCCTACTCAAAGTATTCTTTTGATTATTAAGCAAGAAAATATGGGTAAAACATCAGGAATAATGCCTGTCTTAGAGAAAGCACTCAATACAGAGTAGCTCTCTGTCATGTATAAGTTACCTGGTTCAGTGGCAGTATTGTTTTAATTTATATTATTGACATCTGTTGTGGTCAGAATCATTCTAGAGCTGCCCTACTTCTCCCTTTCTAAAATGATTTCTCCAGCCTTCTGATGTATTTCTTCCATGACTCAATATGACAAGGAACTAATTTGATGATGGCTGGGGAGGAAGGCAAATTCTAAGTCCTTCCAGAATACATGGATCTTCTGCAGAATTGATCCCTACTTAGTTTTTTTTTCTTTTTAATACATTTATTTTATTTATTTTTGGCTGCGTTGGGTCTTCGTTGCTGTGCGTGGGCTTTCTCTAGTTGCGGGGAGCAGGGGCTACTCTTCCTTGCGGTGCACGGGCTTCTCATTGCGGTGGCTTCTCTTGTTGCGGAGCACGGGCTCTAGGTGTGCGGGCTTCAGTGGTTGTGGCACACGGGCTCAGCAGCTGTGGCTTGCAGGCTCTAGAGCGCAGGCTCAGTAGTTGTGGCTCACGGGCTTAGTTGCTCCGTGGCATGTGGGATCTTCCCAGACCAGGGCTCGAACCCGTGTCCCCTGCACTGGCAGGCGGATTCTTAACCTCTGCGTCACCAGGGAAGTCCCCCTACTTAGTTTTAAAGGGATACTAAAGGGAAAGCTGGGTTTGACAACTAAGTATGAGGATTTTAGAAGGTGGATCAGCTGTAGTGCCTGAATACTGGAATGTAAATGACATCACTTACGCTCGCACCGGTTAGGATCCAACTATATAGAAATCGTTGGGCAGTTCTCCCAATTGGTTGACCCAGCTACTCTTTGAGCAAAGGACTGTACTTTGTCCAACTGAGGGAAACTTAATTTGCAGATCATGAGAAAATTTCAGGGCACAAAGATATTAACGACCTTTGCCATTACCCTGAGCCAATGTCCCATAAATTTCTGGACAGTGAGTGAGGGGGAATAAAGGACAGACTGGTGACTGGAAAAGTAGAGAGAAGTTCTTTCCTGGTTCTCTTCAAACCTCTCTGGGTCTTAGGGCCCCATCTCCTTTATAAGCCTGTTCTGGTCCTTGTACCTCAGACACTGGGGTTTCCAGGGTTCCTTCCTCACACCAGTGCTGTTCTCACTGCATACACTGGAGTGATCTCATCTACGCTTGGGATCTTTTAAGCAATTTATTTATTTATTTTTAAAATTTATTTTTATTTTTATACAATGTTAAAGGTCACTTTTCAGTTATTACAAAATTTAGGCTATTTTCCCTGTGTTGTACAATACATGCTTGAGCGTATCTTAACACCCAATAGTTTGTACCTCTCCCTCCCCTATATTGCACCCCCCCTCCACACTGGTAATAACTAGTTTGTTCTCTATATCTGTGAGTCTGCTTCTTTTTTATTATATTCACTAGTTTGTCGTATTTTTTAGATTCCACGTATAAGTGATATCATACACAATTTGTCTTTCTCTGTCTGACTTATTTCACTTAGTATAATGCCCTCCAAGTCCATCCCTGTTGCTGCAAATGGCAAAATTTCATTCTTTTTTATGCCTGAGTAGTATTCCATTGGATATATACACCACAGCTTCTTTATCCATTCATCTGTTGGTGGGGACTTAGGTTGCTTCCATATCTTGACTATTGTAAATAATGTTGCTATGAACATTGGGGTGCATGTAATTTTTTGAATTAGTGCTTCTGTTTTTTCCGGACATACACCCAGGAGCAGAACTGCTGGGTCATACAGTTATGCTTGGGATCTTATTACCACTTATATCTCCCTTTCAGACATTTCTTCTGACGCTCATATTCTGAGTTCCAACTGTCTGTTGGATATTTTCTTGTGAGTTTCGTGGGCTGCTCACTCTCAGTTCATGTCAAAGTAAAACCTTTGTGGGACCAACTCAGCCAGCTCCTCTCCCTGCTGCTGGTAGATTCTCTGTCTTATTACTGTCCACCTACTACCTGGCTGAGAAACGGGAGTCATCTGTGAGTCCTTCCTTCCCTCAGCACCCACATCCACTGAAATCTGACAATTTTACTATTTCTTGAATCTATCTCCTCCAGTCTGTATCCTACTTCACTGCATTGTATTATTATTACTGTTATTATTATTGTCATTTATTTTTTGTATGTGCAGTTTTTGCGGTACACATCTAACTAGATCTATCTTCCACGTAGTCACCAGAGTAGTGGGTCTGAAATGTAAATCTGATCAATTTTCTCCCAGCCATGGGATAAAGTCCAGACCCTTAAGGTAACACAAAAAGCCTTTCATGATCTGGCACAGACTGGACACTCATTCTCCATACTTGACGCTCCAGCCATGTAAGGAAGCTAATGGATCTCTGTTGACCTTGTCCGTGTCTAAATGGAAACATGGTTGATATTCTGTTAGAAACATCACAGTTTAATTATCAGCAGGGTCGATTCTCACTTTCTCACTAATCATCACTATCATGAGTTAGTCCATAAATCCTGCTACATAGGGAAGACTGAATAACTAGCATATTGGTACTTAATTTCAGGGGTTTATGGTTTAAAGTAATTTCCCCTAAAACAGAGTTACAGACAAGCTTGTAATATGTTAGTCACTTTATTGGGTACAGATAAAACACTCCAATTTGTATTTGGTGGTTACTATCAAGAGATTTGGGGCATAGGGTTGGGATTGACAGCCTAGTTGATGCAACAGCTAGGTACTCACTTAACAAGCTACTACTCTGCTTGCTTGGAGCGTGGGAAGGAGGGAGAGGGAGCAAACAAATGTTTCTTCTCAAGATGGCCAAATGTCCAAAGTGACTCTTACTCACTAAATGGAACTCAATGATCAGTCAGGGTTCCTGCACAAAGAAGATAATGCACTCAAATTGGGTAATTTCAAGAAAGGATAATAGAGAGGTTATTTTTTAAGAGTCTGTCACTTCATGTTCTTTTTTTAAAAAATTTTTACTTTATATTGGAGTATAGTTAGTTTCCCAGGTGTACAGCAAAGTAATTCAGTTATACATATACTGCTGAGGGCACGGGTCAAACCCTGGTCAGGGAACTAAGATCCTGCAAGCTGGACTGCAGGGCCAAAAAAATAAATAAATAAAATAAAATGTGGGTAGGATATGAGGAAATATATGGATAGTCGAGGACCCAGGGCTGGTGGAGACTTTGTAATGCTTCCTGGGCCTGAAGGAGTCCGGGCAGGGCATGTTGGTAGAATCTAGAGACACAGCAGACTGTGTGGAAAGGGCAACTTAGGAAAGTGATCTTCATCCAAGGTATTCAGCAAGCTGGGGTGATCTTCCTCTGACAGGGCTGGGGGAAAAGTGCCCAGACTTCATTCTTCTTTCATCTGCAGCATCTTACTGGTGTCCCCATTGGTAAATGTGTCTGGAAGGCAGAGGGCAAGGGAGCTCTTTGATAAGGTCCATTCAAGTCAACCTTGTGAGACAAAGAGCAGGGTGGGTCTGGTAGAAAGTAGATCGCAAGGGGCAGATGGCAGGAATCTGGCAAAGCCCATTAAGAGGTCTCTGAATTTGCTTTTATCTGAATTGTCATACTTATGTCAACACAGAGGAATATGAACCAAATTGGCCCAGGGAAAGGTTTGCAGTGGGTAGCAATATTCTAGCACCTGCTGCTTTTGACCGTAAACTATCCTTCTGAAGATTACTGAAATGGGTTTTACCAGATTATGATGTCTCCAAGTACAGGTAAAATAATAGACTGTTAAAAACAGAAACTGAGATTGTAGTCATCTGTGAATATGACCACAAGTGTACCCATGCCTTCCGTCTAGTTATCTCGGGAATATTTGTACTTGGGGCATTTTATACTTGTTTATGAATATTCCAAAGGGTTGTTTTGAAGTAATTCACTTGTATCATGGCATGTGGATTTATCTAAAGATTTTCAGTAAACCTTAACATATCTAGATAGAATCAAGACCCTTGTAAAAAATACACTTGTGCATAACGTGTAGAACTTAGAGAATGAAGTTTTGAATTGAGAGCTATTTGAATGGAAAAACAATGGAAGAAAACACCTAGCAGTTTTCTCATTGGCAGGTTTCACTGTCAAGGTCTCAGAAGTCATTGAGAATAGGGGGAGGGTGTTTGTTGGGGGTAGAGTGGGGAATACCGATGTGAACAGCTTTTCGGGAAGAGACCAGTGGCAAGTCAATTAGGTGAAAGGACTGGATAGCACACTCCTACCTAAAGAAAAGTCATCGATATTGCTACCTACATCACCTCCTTCTCTATTTATACAGTGAAAGAGCAAAGATTATAACTATTAAAAAATAGTGACATGACAGGCAAATTCTATCAAACATTTAGAGAAGAGCTAACACCTATCCTTCTCAAACTCTTCCAAAATATTGCAGAGGGAGGAACACTCCCAAACTCATTCTACGAGACCACCATCACCCTGATACCAAAACCAGACAAAGATGTCACAAAGAAAGAAAACTACAGGCCAAATATCACTGATATAGACGCAAAAATCCTCAACAAAATACTAGCAAACAGAATCCAACAGCACATTAAAAGGATCATACACCATGATCAAGTGGGGTTTACCCCAGGAATGCAAGGATTCTTGGATATATGCAAATCAATCAATGTGAAACCATATTAACAAACTGAAGGAGAAAAACCATATGATCATCTCAATAGATGCAGCAAAAGCTTTCGACAAAATTCAACACCCATTTATGATAAAAACCCTCCAGAAAGCAAGCATAGAGGGAACTTACCTCAACATAATAAAGGCCATATATGACAAACCCACAGCCAACATCGTCCTCAATGGTGAAAAACTGAAACCATTTCCACTAAGATCAGGAACAAGAGAAGGTTGTCCACTCTCACCACTATTATTCAACATAGTTTTGGAAGTGTTAGCCACAGCAATCAGAGAAGAAAAAGAAATAAAAGGAATCCAAATCAGAAAAGAAGAAGTAAAGCTGTCACTGTTTGCAGATGACATGATACTATACATAGAGAATCCTAAAGATGCTACCAGAAAACTACTAGAGCTAATCAGTGAATTTGGTAAAGTAGCAGGATACAAAATTGATGCACAGAAATCTCTTGTATTCCTATACACTAATGATGAAAAATCTGAAAGAGAAATTAAGGAAACACTCCCATTTACCACTGCAACAAAAAGAATAAAATATCTAGGAATAAACCTACCTAAGGAGACAAAAGACTTATATGCAGAAAACTATAAGACACTGATGGAAGAAATTAAAGATGATACAAACAGATGGAGAAATATACCATGTTCTTGGATTGGAAGAATCAACATTGTGAAAATGACTATGCTAACCAAAGCAATCTACAGATTCAGTGCAATCCCTATCAAACTACCAATGGCATTTTTCACAGAACTAGAACAAAAAACTTCACAATTTGTATGGAAACACAAAAGACCCCAAAGAGCCAAAGCAATCTTGAGAAAGGAAAATGGAGCTGGAAGAATCAGGCTCCCTGACTTCAGACTATACTACAAAGCTACAGTAATCAAGACAGTATGGTACTGGCACAAAAACAGAAATATAGATGAATGGAACAGGATAGAAAGCACAGAGATAAACCCATGCACATATGCTCACCTTATCTTTGATAAAGGAGGCAAGAGTATACAATGGAGAAGAGACAGCCTCTTCCATAAGTGGTGCTGGGAAAACTGGACAGCTGCATGTAAAAGAATGAAATTAGAACACTCCCCAACACCACACACAAAAATAGACTCAAAATGGATTAAAGACCTAAATGTAAGACTGGACACTATACAACTTTTAGAGGAAAACATAGGCAGACAGTCTATGACATAAATCACAGCAAGATTCTTTTTGACCCACCTCCTAGAGAAATGGAAATAAAAGCAAAAATAAACAAATGGGACCTAATGAAACTTAAAAGCTTTTGCACAGGAAAGGAAACCATAAACGAGACGAAAAGACAACCCTCAGAATGGGAGAAGATATTTGCAAACGAAGCAACTGACAAAGGATTAATCTCCAAAATATACAAGTAGCTCATGCAGCTCAATATCAAAAAACAAACAACCCAATCCAAAAATGGGCAGAAGACCTAAATAGACATTTCTCCAAAGAAGATATACAGCTTGTCAAAAAACACATGAAAGGATGCTCAACATCACTAATCATTAGAGAAATGCAAATCAAAACTACAGTGAGATGTTACCTCACACCAGTCAGAATGGCCATCATCAAAAAATCTACAAACAATAAATGCTGGGGAGGTTGTGGAGAAAAGGGAACCCTCTTGCACTGTTGGTGGGAATGTAAGTTGATACAGCCACTATGGAGAACAGTATGGAGGTTCCTCAAAAAACTAAAAATAGAACTATCATATGACCCAGCAATCCCAGTACTGGGCATATACCCTGAGAAAACCATAATTCAAAAAGATACATGCACCCCACTGTTCATTGCAGCACTATTTAGAATAGCCAGGACATGGAAGCAACCTAAATGTCCATCGACAGATGAATGTATAAAGAAGATGTGGTACATGTATATAATGGAATATTACTCAGCCATAAAAAGGAACGAAGTTGAGTCATTTGTAGAGATATGGATGGATATAGAGACTGTCATACAGAGTGATGTAAGTCAGAAAGAGAAAAACAAATATCACATATTAATGCATATATGTGGAATCTAAAGCAATGGTATAGATGATCTTATCTGCAAAGCAGAAATAGAGACACAGATGTAGAGAACAACCATATGGATACCAAGGGGGATAGGGGAGGTGGGCTGACTTGGGAGATGGAGATTGACACATATACACTATTGATGCTATGTATAAAATAGATAACTTATGAGAACATACTGTACAGCACAGGGAGCTCTACTCAGTGATCTGTGGTGACCTAGATGGGAAGGAAATCCAAGAAAGAGAGGAAAATGTATATACGTATAGCTGATTCACTTTGCTGTACAGTAGAAACTAACACAACATTTTAAAGCTAATATACTCCTGTAAAAATTTTTTTAAAAAATCTAAGAAAAGTGGTGATATGAGGAAAAATAGAATGACTCCAAGCAAAGGGTCTTCCTCGGAAATTTCTTGGATGTCTGAGAACAGATAGAGTTATTGTATTTTTATGAAATGGATAAGATTAGAATTGTATGTGTAAAACAGCACCTTCTGGGAAAATATGTTAGATTGATTATAGGTATGAAAGTTAAGAGGAAGAATAAAAAAAAGATTTGAATAATCCAGTTTAGAGAAGTCAAGGATAATGGGGAAAAATAATTGTGACCAATTTGAGAAATAATATGGAAAATAGTAAATAAATATTACTAAGAATTCAATGGTACATCTGGATCTTCTCTTTAGGAATATGTGGCACATGAAATACATTTTGGAGGCATTAGCAAAGAATGGAAAAGCTTTCAACAATAGGTACCATCGCAGCCCCTGAATGTCCTGGTGACTCAGGGCAAGTCTCTGAATCTGTTTGGTACTGGTTCCCTGATCTGTGAAGAACAGAGATGAGATAGGTAATCTTTAAAGATTTTTCTAATGCTAAATTGATATTATTCTAAGTAACCCTGTAGCTTACCATAGATACTACCCTTACTCATTTATTTAATGAGGTGTAACTCACGAATAGTAAGTTTGTACATGCACAAATCTTACGTGTAAACCCCCGTGAATTTTTATGTGCATCTGAAATCACCACCAAATCAAGACATAGAACATTTCCAGCACCCCAGAGGTTTCCTTGTGCCCATTCCCAGTCAATGCCTTCTTCTTAAAGGTAGTCATCTAATCTGACATCTATTCTAGTAGATTTGATTTGCCTGTTATTGAACCTCATCAACATGGAATCATACAGTATTCAATATACTATTATTTAACTTAGTTAATAGTGTCATTCAGGGACTTCCCTGGGGCAGTGGGTAAGACTCCGTGCTCCCAATGCAGGGGGCCCGGGTTCAACCCCTGGTCGGGGAATTAGATCCCATGTGCATGCCACAACTAAGAGTCTGCATGCCTCAACTAAGAGTCCACACACCGTGACGAAGATCCCATGTGCCAAAACTAAGACCTGGAGCAGCCAAAATAAATAAATAAATAATTTAAAAAATATTGTTATTCAAAATAGTGGTGTGGTGCTATGCAACTTTATGTGGTCTTTGTGTTTCATGCAAAGGTGGTTCCTGTAATTTTATCTTGCTGAAAGCTACTTGGGTAATTTTCTTCCAAGTGAGATTATCCTCCCTTCTCAAATAGGACTGTCCAATTTTCTCACTCAATATCAGGATCCAGTTCAAGTTCACTGTCTCTGTGGAGCCTTTTCATAACTATTCCAGTTCACATTATTGCCTTGTTTTCCGACCTCCATGTAGTTCTTGGGTTATAATACTTAGCAAGGACATTAATCATAGAGTACTTCAAATTATTTAACTGTTCCACATATTTGTAGTGTCTTCTTTCTAAAAAATTGCATATGCCAGTGAAAAGACAGATTGATCTGTCACTTTTTAAAATCCCAGAATAATGTAAATAGCACTGAATAAAAAATGAGTGACCCTATGCATGTATGTATGTTCTTCTCTCAGTGAAACATAACCACTGTTTCAGAACGTAGGCTCTGGTGTTAGATAGCCTGAGAGTAGGTTGGAGCGACCTTCTACAAGCAGTGGGCTCATGAGCAATTATTAAGTCTTGATTTTACCATCCTTAAAATGGAGTTCATGGCAGCATTTACACATGTATATACAGTGCTCAGCACTTTTTGTCTGGACTAGGATTTTCAATCTTATTCAGTCTTAGCTATTGGAAAACCATCCTTTATATGTTGTCCTATCACATTTTATCTAAATGTTCCGGTTTTAGGATTGAGCTAGTGAATTGTGTTTAAATGCTTGTCCCTCAGAAAATTGTTTCAGAGTGACACCTTTTAGATGATCAGTGAAAGAAATAACTTTCTTTCCCACTTAGGCCCCTATATGTTGGTTTTAATCCATGCTACTAGCAGGAATTGCTTACATTCTGATGTAGCGTTACCTGGGCTCCGAGTAGTTCCCAGTGCTGTGATAGGTGTGTTCGTGCAGTATTAGTTTTTTAGTAGATGACCTAAGTCCTGGGTAACAACTTAATGGGTCTGATATAAAATATCACTATCCAAATATCTAGAGTCGTTTTTTTCTAAAAGGCTTTTTTTTCAGTAAAATCTTGGAAACTAATAAAATTAGAAGTAAAATATTAGAAAAAATATCAAACTATGTGTTTTCCCGAGTGACTTTTAAGCACTTCCAAACTCAAGGAAATGAGATATTTATTTGTATCCAAAACTATAGTAATGAGTATATAATTTGGCTGAATATGTTCTAGAGGAAAATTAGACGAGCATATATTAAAAATTAATGCAATTCTTCTTTTGAGGATTATAATGGGAATGAATCTTATTCTTGCCTACGTATATTCTTAAAGTACTGACCATTTTATATTGAGCCTTGAGATGTAGGTTGAGGGAAAGAAGCAGCACATCTCCACACGCTGATATGGTCACAATACAGGGTGCAAACCTGTGCCGTGGATCTCCTCCTAAATCAGCCTGTGCTCAAGTCTGCGTACCATTAAACAAACAAACGAACAAAAAGAAAAACGAAAACCCTTTTCATTTTTCATGGACTTTCAGATGTATGTGGCTTTCCGACCATATTAAAGCTAATTGAATTCTGGCATAATACTGCATTCTTCTCTTCTGTCCAATTCCTGGGTATTTATATAGCAATTTTGGTCCTATTTTGGTAATGATGTAGATTTATGGAGGATTGTAACAGATGATTCATACAAAATCTCTTTTTTTTTCTTTCATTTCTGGAATCCTCTTGGCATGACTTCCAAAACTCAGCCACTAATAGAACATAAATACAGAGTGGCTATGTTTCTATTTCTAGAGAAGAGTAGAGTAACTATAGTACCGAGGTCCTGGGGGTGGTTGGATTTGGGTACTTCCAGATTGGCAAAACATACTCATTCGAAACTTTTTAGGGTCATGTTCATTCTGTGTTTATCTTGGTGATTTGTCAGAACATGGCTGGGCTTTGGCGACTCTGTTTACATATACATTTTATATTTTTTCCTTTAAATTTTTCCTACTTTTTTTGGAGAGAATCATTTGTGTTCTAAAAACATTCTGGGAAAGTTGAGAATGAACAGGTCTAGAGCGAACATGTAAAACTTCTAGATATTGTTTTTGTTCAACGTGCTGACAACATTGTCAAAACTCTTTCTCTAAAACATTTAGCCCTTGCTGTCTAGATGTTCACTAGGTAACATGGTATTAAAGTTGGAACTAGACTTCATTTTGATATTCTTGCAATGGAAACAAATCTTTTGTATCTAAGGGAGAGAAGGATCTGTCCCAGTCTGTGAAGTAATACAGAAAAAAAATAAAAAAAATAAAAGACTACACCAACCTGAATATGTAAGTTTAAACTTGTCACTTAAAAGTGTTTATTTCACCTTTTAATCTAAATTTGGAAGCAGCCAATAACCAGCTTCCTTCATGTTTGCAAAGGAAAACCAACTTACCTTTTTTAAAAACCGAGATTTATAATCTTTTCAACATTTACTAAATCTATACTGAGAGCCTGCTATGTGCCAGATGCTTTGTTAAGACCCAGAGACTTAGTGGTGAGCAGAAGAGAGGCAGACCCTACTCTGGACTCCTGGAGCTTAGAAAAGAGAGTCACCCATTTTCTTCATGTCTTTTTTTCTTTTGCAAAGCAATTTACACACTAATTACATATAACTGACTTTTCAATATAATATGTGTATATGTATATTCTTAATTATATCACATAAATGATGACTGATTCAAGTATGTAGTGATTCAAAATATTATGCTTAGCCTTTATGAAATGTTCTCTATAGAAAAGAAATCTCTATATTAATTCTCAGTGTTTTTGAATGTTTACACTTTATTGCTGTCAAATAAAGATACAAATAATTGCTAAATAATGCTGTCTATAAATATTCATGACAAGACAGAATGTATATCCAAATTGTATTTTAAATACATACACTTTAATCAGAGGCAGACTCTAAAATGACAATTAATATAGCTGGCATTTGCATCGACAAAGGACATTTATAGAAGATGCTTTTATCAAGTTAAGCACAATTATAGCACATGTGGATGCTGGCTAATTAAAATAAATTTTGCCTAAGAGTTTACTTTAGAAATTGACACAGGGAAATATTTTCATTTCCATATGCTTTGAGTAATTGTATTTTAATATCGTTTTCTTCTGAGAAGTAGTTACTTCATTTATTTTTTATGAGAATTCAATATATTTAAATTTGTTCTTTTTCCAGATATATTAAGGAACTAGTAGATACTGTAACTCTGAGCTGTATTTATTCCCAGCCGGGACATATTTAATCATGTTTGGTATTATATTGGTGGCCTGGGCTTGGGTTGGGTGTTACATTCTTTAATTTCTGTGTCTCTGTTGACAAGATCATGAGTGTTACATTTTTTGCATATCTGCTTGGTAGACTATGTAAGGTGCCACCCAGTTCCCTCTTCTGGATTCCAGGAATTACTCTCTTAGCTGCTGGGAGTGATGTTGGAAGAATGCCATCAGCTAGCAGCCCTTGCTGGGGACTGTGTCAAATTCCCTGCCCTGAGCAGCCCACAGCCAATGGCTGAGCGCCACGGGTACGAAGGCCCAGGTGGTCTCCGCCGCGCCGTCTGGCTCTGGAGCTCCTGTGGGATCAGCCGAGGCTGTTGGGGGGTTGGGATTGCAGCGCAGGTCAATCTCTCTGCTACCTACTCCTCACTTCCATAGGCGTTGATACCAGGAGCATGCCCAAAGGAACCCTCCATCTCAGAGGGTGCTGCCTGGGAAACTCAGGCTGTGAAATCTGCCCAGAAGTCAATGTCTTGATTGCAATTGCATACTGACAGTAAGTTCTAGCAGCTATTACTACATTGACATTTATTCTGGTCACTGAGTTGATGTCAATAGTCATGAAGATAGAGCATCTTGATTTTGCTCAAATTTTCTAACTCTCTATAACAATCAGCTTCTTCATTTCATCATGGTTAGCTGATGAATAATATGGCAAGTAACTCATCAGGAAAAAAAAACCATATCTATAGTAATCAACATTTTTCTTTAGTGACAGTCTTCGTGCTCTTTTGACCTGCAGATTGAGCAGGCTGTGGTCTGCTTTTAAACAAAGGAAAAGATGAAACAGACGCGCTGGAACTTCTGAAACAGCTGTTGCCATGGAAGATGCTTCTTTTGAATTTTACATGAGGACATTTACTCCCTCCTCGACACTGCAAAGTACAGAAGTGACTGAGGTAGCTGTAAAACTCCTAACTCCCCTTCCCCAGTTGAATGCACGGCATGGCTGTTTGGCATCTATTAGAAAGTAACGCCTCTGTAGCAAAGCAAGGAAAAGCCCGTGAACTATAAATGCTCACTGCAAACATGTTTGATGATTAGCACAATCTCGCAAGCAAGCCGTAAAGAATAGAAACTGCACTTAGGGAGTTAATGCAGCAATCCCGCTGTTGCCCTAGGCAGTTTTTCCAGGTGCAACGTCTGCGCCTCTCAAACAAAACCTACAGTTTCGGAATAGAGTGAGCCGTGCGCATGGTTCAGTGGTAAACCCAGAGAAGTGGGGCTCATCCAAGAGAAACAAGATGAAAAATTCAGCCAGAGACAGAAATCTGGACGTGCACCAAACAACTTTTCATCAGCGTGTCTGTCCGGGAGGAAACATTTTCCAGTGGCCTCCTTCCTTTTTTCTTTCGAAATGAGCTCAACTGCAGTGTTCCCAGGCGCTGCCACCAGCGGACTGCTTGAGGCACAGAGAAACATGGATAAGTGATGCTGTTTGTTTAAGGTATCTTACATGCTCCGCCCCCTCAAGTCATTGTCAAACCTAATGAGAGGCCGATTCTAGCAAATTTCTCTGCAGTCCACGTGGAGATTTGAGGTTGTGATTTTCCTAATGGTGCAGGACTCGGGGCCAGGTGGACAGGGCAGATGTAGGGGGGAGAAAGCACTGTGATATAGGCTGATCTCTGTTAGGGAAAGGGCAGAATTTTTGGAAGTCGTTAACTGCTGTCTGTCATTCATTTAATTTGTTACTTACGTGCCTTCCAGCTTCAGCTGTGAATGCCCTGAAGGCAGCTGGGGCAGGCGTGTTGCCAGCAGAGGACGCATCCCTGAGTCCAAAGACACCTGTCCACCAGAAATGTACAAACTCGGCTTCCATGCTGGCCTTGGTCTCAACCTGATGCTCTTTGGCTTAAGCGGATAAACTGCCCCTATCAGGTGGGAACAGTTAGAAGTCAGAGACAATGAAAACACACAGGGCTCAAGTGTTGTGTACCAAGCAGTGTTTACAGGAACAGGAAAGCTGGTGAGTCATCTTCTGCTTTTAAATGGGTACTACCAAGAATTCATCTGTGCACATCGCCACGCCGTGCATTTAAATCGACCGAGCATTACATGTGAATGTGTTCAGAGGATGAACAGAACGCTGCTTACCAGCATTAATTGCATTATTAAATATATTATATAACTATAATAGAGTGATTTCAGAAGTCTCATGAGAAGGTGGGGATTTAGAAAGATGTTTTGCCGTAGCTGTTTCATTTTTAACTCCCTGGGCCATAGGGGGCCTGTTCCGTATTCAGAAGGCAGCAGGGAACATGAAGGTCACCGTCATCAATATTCCTGAATTACAGCAAACCCACTGCCAAGTGGCAGTTTGTTAACAGGCCATGATGCAGGCTATAGCCTGCAATAATGGGAAAGAAGCAGGGCTCAAGGAGGAGAGAAAGGAAGAGAAGAGCAGTGACGCCGGTGGGGAATTCAGAACTGGCTGTGTAGCTTTCTGAATGCTCTGTTGCTCTCCTTCCATTGCGGGTGCTTCACGGATGCCTTTAAAGTTATTTCATCCTGCTCCTTTGCAGGGTCCCTCGATTTGTCATCAGCACACTGGATGAGCGTGCCTTCTGCATATTCATCCAAGTGATGTAAATATTGAACAGAAAGGGACCTATTGGTATGTGTCAAGGAATCTGCCTCTGGGGTGACACCGTTCCATTAATCAGCGTTCTTTGACATGGTTGTTAAAAGTTAGGTCCTACTAATTGCTTTAATTCAACTTGCATGTCTTATGTTACCTATGAGACCAAGACTTGCTGCGTGACTTGCTGAATACACTTTGCCATCTTGCCAACTCAGCAGAGTACAGCGTGAAAGCGCAGACTTTCAAGCTAGCGTGCCTGGGTTTGAATCTGGGCTCAACTAGGTACTGTTAGCTGTAGGTCCTTGGGCCAGTTACTTAACTTCTCTGTGCCTTAGTTTCCTTACTAGTAAAGACGACTGTGTATCCCTCATAGGGTTTCCGTGCGTATGGATGAGATGTAGTAACGTGTATCCCTAGAACGGTGCTGAGTCTGTAGTCAGTGCTGTCCAAGCGTTTGCTGTCATCCTTGGCATCATCATCACCAAACAGATGCTGACCTGTCATGACTTTTTGGTATTGAACCTGCATTGCTCCCCGAGATCACTGTTCATTTCAAGGAGCACACAAAATAAAAGTTTAAAAATCAGCCTAGAATTTTCCTGCAAATCATCCTTCTTTTACAGCACAAATTATATGAACTAGGAAATGCTCAATGGATATAAAATATGTAGTGAATATTAGCTATTTAAACTATGTGTTCTCCCAGAATAGGGCGTTAATAGGTTTTTCTACCAGTAGCTAAAGTTGTCACGATTGGGGAAAAGCATATGGTTCTGCCGCAGCACTGTGTGTCCTTAAGTAGGTTACTTCACCTCTCTGAGCCTCAGGTCTTAATTTTTTTCTTTGTCTTCTTATGATATAAGAGTGAGAATATAAACTTATTGTATTCGTTTATTCCAAGGCAGTATACTGAGTAACTGATATGTATCTTACATAATCTACGTCCTAGACACATTTTATTCACATTGAATAATGTGAAAGTCTTTGCTGTGACAACAAATAGATATAAAAATCATCTATACGTTAAGTGATAAAAAGCGCTGTAGGAATATAAAGCAGAATAAGGGGCTTAAGAGTGATATGGAGCAAGGGGCAGCAGATATGATAGCTTTTTTTAAAAAATAAATTTATTTATTTATTTATTTATTTATTTATTTTTGGCTGTGTTGGGTCTTCGTTTCTGTGCGAGGGCTTTCTCTAGTTGCGGCGAGCGGGGGCCACTCTTCATCGCGGTGCGCGGGCCTCTCACTATCGTGGCCTCTCTTGTTGCGGAGCACAGGCTCCAGACGCGCAGGCTCAGTAGTTGTGGCTCACGGGCTTAGTTGCTCCGCGGCATGTGGGATCTTCCCAGACCAGGGCTCGAACCCGTGTCCCCTGCGTTGGCAGGCAGATTCTTAACCACTGCGCCACCAAGGAAGCCTGATAGCTTTTCTGACATTGGATGTTCGCATATTTGAAAATTCTTAGTCATATATAACACTATGAATTTTTGGCGTGGAACTGAAAGGTGAGGAAATCTCTTTTAAAACTGTCCACAGGCACTTGAGGTTCTTCCCCAAGTATCTTCTTCTTGGGGCTCCCATAGCACAGCTCGTGATGTGCTAGGGGCTGCTCACCTCCAGGTAAGAAGCACGGATGACCAGGTCCTCAAGAAAAGGGCATTTGCCCATGTTTTCATGGCTTCAGTATCCCTTCATGGGAAAAGAAGATAATGATGCTTGTAATTATTTTATCAATGAATTGTTTGCTTTGAAATCATTCAAAATAAACTCACTACTGGAACTACCAATATTTTCCATGTAGACACTTTCATTCTCACCTTGAAACTCCTTAGCTGAAGCATCAGGAATGCACTGGGTTACTTTCTTTTTACCCTTCAGAACTTTCTTCAGAGAAGTTGGAAATGCCCTTGGGCCTTTTCATTTGTTGTAGCTTAGAAAGAGCCCCGTGCGACCAGAGACTCTGACAACCGAAAGTGATTTCTGGGCTATTCGAAATACTTCATAAGAACTCCGGGAAACCTGACACCTTAAATGCTGCAGATGTGATCTTAACATAGGGTTGCTGGTCACCTGGCAAAGGCCCTGTGCAGCACAATTGGATTTGTTCCTCAAGAAGTGGCAGCAAGGCGCTGAAACGATTCATAGGCTGAGCTTTGGTCAGAACTTGTAGGGCTCCAAATTGTCCATGACTGGTACAAAAGACCCCTTGCTGACCGGTCCTCCCAGCATTCTTGGGGCCATTTCATCTGTTTTGCCAGTCCTTATTCTTTTACAGTTGAAGAGCTCTCAATGTATAAGTAAAAAGTGGAAGTTGGACAAGGAGATTGGACCTGAACTTAGGTCTGTTTTCCTTACTTGCTTCTCAAATGGGCTTGTCTGAATTTCACACCATGTTAGTTTGCTTACTTTGGCTGAATTTCTTCTTTCTTTGGTTGATTAATCCTTGATATTAGATCATAGTTTGTACAAATATCATTTTCAATGATTTCCAAAGAGATCTTTCAGGGAATATTCCTAGCTTTCAGGGAACATTCTGGGTTTCCCCTCCAAATTTATAAGCCTTGTCAATATTACCCAGGACTTGGAGGTCTGAACAGGCCTCCCATGTAGTACGTTCTCCTGGTTTTGCCCTTTGAATGTGCTCTGTGGAATAGACCCTGGGTTTTTAGATTCGACAGGGACACTAAACCCTGTTTCGGCTTAATATTTCTTACGCGTGTAGTTGGACAGATGAATGATATAAAATAATTGCTTCCGACTTTATAAAGTTTAAAGTTCTCTTATGTAGAGGAAATGTTTTAAAATACTTGAAGGTCTCAAATTTGCACAACACTTGAGTAAGTCATCACCACCACTAGACCACCTACTCAGGTTCAGTGCTGTTTTTGAAAGTGCTTTCTATTTGGATTTTCAAAAATGCAAGTGGGATGGGGCAGAGTAAATAGTCATCATCTGTTCTCTTCCAGGATAAGATTACACGATAGTCGCTTAGGTGATGTCCTACGCAGACTATGTGCGTTCGTGTGTAAACATGGATTTAAAACATCTCCATAGATATACCCTGGGTCGGAGAGGTCGAAAATTCGTGGTCTTGGTTTCTCCCAAAAGCATACTGGCAAGCTTGTGGGTGATAGGAATGTAAACAGTGAAACAGACCTCCTAGCAGTGGTGATCAGAAAAAAAAAAGAATGGACGCCTGGCACCCAAGGTACTGAAAGGCAAAACTAAGTGGAAAATGCCCCAGTAGGCACATGTGTCTGCCAGTGTGTTGTGCGACTCTGCTTCTCTTTCTGTGAGTTTCCTATTAACATCATCAAATACTTATATCTTACCTCCTCCCTTTTCAGAACTGTCAGTTGATTCTATGCAATACTGAGTCATTTGGTGCCAAGTACCTGGGTCCTCTGTTGGTGCTCTGGGAGAGAAAGGATGTTCCGATTTGGGTCTCAGCAAGGCCTCTGTGGCTAGTCCGTCCTTACCCAGGTATTGGTGGTGTTGAGAGATAGCGAAACAGGGGACAGAGTTTGCAGAAGATTTCCTTTCTCTTCTTTTCCTGGAGTGGCTACAATGAAGATAAGATAAACCAGCAACTCCTGTGCAAGGCTTTCCCAGCTCCTCCGGCGGTGGAAAAGTGCTTCTAAAAGTCAAAGACAGAGGGAGAGCCAATGCCTATATCTGCTCCTGGTTAAACTTCCCTTAATTTCAACTCCAGCAGCCTCTATACTCTGTCCCTTGTTTGCACTCAGTAAAAAAGCTTCTCTCGTACAAATGTTTAACCTGCAAACTTTATAGGTATGAAAAACCCTACAGAGCCCAGCAAAAAAAACCTCACCTCTGTGAGGACCCAACACCCAGTGGCGTCAGGGGCTGCTTGTTGAAGGTTACTTTGAAAGTTCAAGCAAATAGATTGAGAAACAGCTTTTTGAAACCTAACAGATTCTTAAATAGATTGTAACTAGATTATAAGGAAAATCCCCAAGAAGCTATCTTTAAATTACTTCGTGTATAGTGTTCAAGAAATTTATGAAAGTTCATTCTCCATTTCTCTCTCCCTCCCACCACCCTTCCTTCTCAGATTCCCTCATTTGATTTATTCTCGTAATTGGGTAAATGAACCATTTTCCTATTCTGTTAAAATGTCTATGAAATGATAAAGAGAAAAAAAAGTTAATCAATGGAAGAATTTGTGGGGGGATATTAGGTTCAGAAATAAATTATTTCAACATGTGAGGTTTTTATTGGGCTGCCAAAGAAAATCCATGCAGTAGGTCACAAGAATAGAATCAGTAGCTGGTAGGCTTAAATTTCCTGGTTTAGAAAAACTTAAGATGGGTGTTCAGCTATGACGTTTTCTAAGTTGGGTGGTTTGGAGTAGAGTATGTACTTACAAGTATAATTTCAAAAGATAGACTTTTGGCAAACTTGATTAGAAGTGAATTTAACATTATTAGTCTTTGCATTAATAAATGATGTACTATATTTGACAATATTTTGTTTTAATATTTTAAATTATAAATACTGAGCTAGAAATTGAATTATAGTAATAATTTTGTCACTAACAGATAATGTAATTGGGGGAAAATTCATTTAAATTGTAGGGGCCTCAGTTTACCAAAGATGAAAATTGTAATGTCTACTTAGATACTTTCTAACTTTCCAGATCTAAGATTCACCCCAAGCAAAGTGGAGGTATCACTTCAGGTCTGTCCTCTGCTTTCCAATCAAATTTGGTTAGAAATAATACCACAATTCTGGATGCTATTTTGTTATTACAAATCTGTGCTATCACTCAAGTAAACTTTTGCTCCTTTAATAAAAGTCTGAGGGCTGTTGGTGCTATGAATAAGTCACATGAACGGCTACAAACTCATAACTTCTCAAGGTTTTCCAGGGAAGATTACATTGATTTCTGTTGTAGGCAAGAAATACTTTCTGCGTGATTTTGAATTATATGATATTTTTGTTCTTGTTTTACATTTCTAAAAATCTAGTTTTGAAAATACAACAGGCTTACAGCACAAATAGTAAAACAAAATTAAAAAGCTTCATTAAGTTGGTTATGGTAATCAAGAACAAAAAAAGAAGGAGATAAAACTTCAGGATCCATAAAAAGTTGCAGTTTTTAATCCTTTCGTGAATTATAGACTTAGAAAGTCTGAGAAGATCCTTGGAAACCCTCTTACTGCAATAGTCATTAGCATGCACACACACTTACATGCAGTCTCAAGAGATTCAAAGGCAAAAGAACTACTTCAGGGCTTTCTGCATCCCAATAGGTGGTCTCTCCGTTTTGGTCTTTGCAGTAATCTTTGCCATCTGTGCTGTGGCATTAGAGGGAACTAGGGCAGATAGTGACAACTCTTATTATCCAAATAAGGGAAGAGCATAGTGGCCCAGATGAAACAAAATGATGGATGATTCTCAAATCGTTTCTCTTTGATCTTGTAAGGCTTCTTTTAGCTTCTTTTGCTTTGTGTTTATGTTGGGCTGCTTGAGAACACACTAGTTGTTGGTTAGCCATATTTGTGGTGAGTTGCTGGGGCAAAGCCAGCTTGAATTTAAAATATGCTGTGGATGGTCTACAAAGTGTACGCAGTATATGGGGATAATCACGAGTTTTCAACAGGTTTTTATGTATTAATAAACATTTACTCCAAGGAGAAATCTGAGCACATTAAAAAGATTTGCGGTAATTTCCAGAGATAGATACATTTTACCACAGCGTGTGAATAGACTTTGGAGGGTGGCTACAAATTCCCCTTCCAGATTTTTCACATCATAATAATGTTCTATATTTGGAGGTGTATTCTGCCCTGAAATCACATGGGCGAGAGCAAAAGAAAATGTTCGGACTCTCTCCCCTCTCTCTTCCCCAACTACCTTTTATTTTTCCCTCCATTTCTCTGTGGTCACTTTCTCTTCTTAATTTTTTTTTTTTAAATGATATTTTAATAGCTACTTTATTTATTTATTTATTTATTTTTTGACTGTGTTGGGTCTTCAGTTTGTGTGAGGGCTTTCTCTAGTTGCGGCAAGTGGGGGCCACTCTTCATCGCGGTGCGGGGACCGCTCTTCATCGCGGTGCACGGGCCTTTCACTATCGCGGCCCCTCCCGTTGCGGGGCACAGGCTCCAGACGCGCAGGCTCAGTAATTGTGGCTCACGGGCCCAGCTGCTCCGTGGCATGTGGGATCTTCCCAGACCAGGGCTCGAACCCGTGTCCCCTGCATTAGCAGGCAGATTCTCAACCACTGCGCCACCAGGGAAGCCCTCTTCTTAATTTTTGAAGACAGTTTTTGTCTGGGTCTTACTCAATGTGTCGCTCTGGAGGATTCTTGGGGACACCCTAAAAGAAATGCTGAGTCTGATTTTTATTAGGGTCAGAGCTGAGCAAAAGTTTTTAATAAATGAAACCATTTGTAAGGGTTTCTCTTGCTAATGCTTATCTCATTTATTTCACTGTTACAACAACATTCTCTGGTAGGTATTATTAACAGTGTTTTATGAAATGTAAATCAGGACCCTAAGGGGCTGAGCAAATTGTCCCTCTGCCCCAGGTTGTAAGGGCAGAGCCAGGTCCAACTGACTGCTCATCTACATTCCCTTTAGGTATCTTTACCTTCAACTCCAAGCAGGGGCATACTAGATGCCCAATTAATATTTAGTGAATGTTGTTTGAAGGATAGAGTTACCTTCAAAACTGAGCTAGCTTCCTGGTGTGGCATCTAGCCAAGCATCCTGCCATTCATCAACCTCTATGCTTGTTCCTGAGTCCAAGCTCAGATTTTGCAGCACAACAGGTCAATCAATTGAGAGACCAGTTGCTGGGGCATGGAATAGCAAGTTTATTCAGAAAGCCAGCAGACCTAGAAGATGGTAGACTAGTGTCCCAAAGAACCATCTTACTGGAGTTTGAATTGAGGCTTCTTTTATAGTAAAAGGGGAGGGAGTGTCATTGGTTGTTGCAGATTTCTTAGTGTTGGAATCCTTTGTTCTTGGCAGCTGTCCACCTAGGTCAGGCCACGGTGTTCCCCTAAGCCTGCAACAAGACAAATATTATTCTCTGTTCTGCAACTTTTTATCTCTGCATGAATGAAAAGTGTTATACCTTTAAAGGTCAGAGCCTTGAGGATGGGCTATCCTGTATATTTCAGGCTATCGGCAACATTCTTGTAACAAAAGCAATAGAATACAAAAGTAACAGATGTAATATGGAGTCAGTTTTGTTCTTCCCTATTACACTCTGGACTGGATAATGAGCTTCCGTGATCTTGGAGGTAGAGTGGTAGACTAGACAACCCCAGCTAGAAACTTCATGTCCTGGAACCTATAAAATTGAATGACTTCCTCACTAACAAACAGTCTTTGAATTTGTAGATACAATGATTTAAGAAGTACACATATGCCTTTTAGATAATAACATGTCTTTCAATCAGATAATAGAAGATAGTTTTAAAAATATACCAAAGAGTAGCTGAGCCATTTATATATCCTGGTATAATACAATCCTAAGAATATTTTGCTAGAAATATCTTCAAGAATTTAGGAAATATTACGTGTTGACATTTTAGAAAGACACAAATACTTTTTTCTCACTAATGGTGATTTTTAATCCTGGGAAACATACAAGTAATGGCCCCCAGCTTTCATGTGTCAGTGAATATTCAAAGCAACATTCTTATGTCTGATATTTAGTTCAGCTTTATAATAGTATCTATATTAGAAGGTTCTAGAATGACTTCCTGTTATGTTTTGAAGCCAGAAAACTTTCAACAATGCTATAATTATTTTTTTAATTTGATAAGTTTATTTATCATTGGCCATTTATATTATTCAAATCTTAAACCTCTTTAATTTTTCAATGTTTATGTAAATAATGGCATACACTGAGGAGGTTACCAGGCTTGGGGTTCTTGAACATACTGAATCCTTTATCACATTCTTCTTGCCCTGGTTTTCGATTGTCTGTCTGGATTAAAAGATCAAAAACAGAAGTGAAAACTACAAGTGAGAGACTTTTCATAATTCTCTTGCTGTTGAACTGTGTTTCTTGGTTTAAATTCCTGCTCCTTAATTAATGAATTGGGCAAAATCCTTGCCTGAATGCTGAAAGGACTAATGATAAGAAATACAATTGAAAACAAAATTCCTGTCTATGGATAATTTTATGTAAGATTCAAAGTGATGTCCTCATATCCTTTACCCCTTGGATGGTCATTTCAGGAGGTAGAGTTAGGGGATGGGTACCATAAGTTGAGCGTACTGGCTTCTAAACCAGGAATTAGAGTTAGATCTGTCTAAGTTATGGAAAAAATTCGATCTGTCTAAGGATCTGGAAAAAGCTGGAAAGCCAGGGATCCATTCATATTCGCTTCAGACTGCAGGGTACTGGCAAATGTTTACGGCTTGCTCTGTTCGCTCTAATCTCCTCTAATTTCCTCTGACTACATCTCCCACGACAGAGAGCCTACCCAGACATTCCAGGCTTTTCTTAAAGGTTGGTAAAACTGGGGGAGCAGGGATAAAGAGACAGTCACAGGTGTAGCATATGGAAGACATGTGCCAGGTTGCTCTGTTATGTTTTGGGGAAAAGGGGATATGAGGACAGGATTAAGAACATCTTCCCATATATTATGCATGGGACCCAGTAAACAAGCTATATTGTGTCCTGATGTCTCTGTTGTTCTGAGCTTAAGAAAAACCTGCACAAACGCTGTAAGGGAAGGTAGTTCATAGGATGGTGATCTGTCTATGCTGAGTAGGTGGCTAGAAGAGAAGTCAATGAACTATTTGGGGGAAAAGGCCAAACCTGGGATTCAGTCCCTCTCCAGGCTATGCAGATGCAAGCTCCTGCTGACACCTGGGTCTCAAGTAACCCTAGGTTACTGAAGTTTTTTACTTTTAAAGCACTTTCTAGGCTATTCAGAGACCTTGGTGATTTGATGATGGTCCTCAATAGTATTATTCATTGTTTTAATACAATCATTTTTTTGCCTAAAATGACCTCTGCTGAACAAAGACAGATGCAGGTTTTCTGGACCTCACTGCTTTTAATTTTTGGAGCCCTCTTTAAGAAAAATAATATAAAATTACAAATACAAAATAAAGCACAAAAGTGACTAATTCTTTAGAACGAGGAAAGAAAGCACAGTGCATCAGAAAATTTAAAAAGCTAATAATCACCACAAGCATAATAAATTCAGAAAAATAACACAATATTTGTATTGATAAACTGCCTGACACATTTCTACAATGCTCTTTTCCCCTTTTATTATTTTTGGCTCCATAATCTCTGATTCCTTTTTTTTTTAAAGACAAGTTTTTAGAGCAGTTTTAGGTTTATAACAAAATTGAGAGAAGGGTGCAGAGGTTTTTCCTATACCCTCTGCCCCCCGCATATTCCAGCCTCCTCCATTATCAACATCATTCATCACAATGGTGTTATACATTTTTTACCAAGGGTGAACCTCATTGACACATTATAATCACCCAGAGTCCATAATTTAGTTTAGGGTTCAGTCTCGGTGTAGTCCATTTTATTGGTTTGGACAAAAGTATAAGGACATATATCCATAATTCTCACATCCTACAAATTCTTTTCACTGCCTTGAAAATCCTCTGTTCTCTGGTTATCCATCTCTCCCCTCCCATCACCTGGCAACCACTGATCATTTCACTATCTATCTCCATAGTTTTGCCTTTTCCAGAAAATCGTTTACTTGGAGTCATACAGTATCCAGCCTTCTCAGATTGGCTTCTTTAGTAGTGTGCATTTTAGGTTGCTCCATGTCTTTCCATGTCTTGATGGCTCATTTCTTTTCAGTGCCTAATAGTATTCCATCGTCTGGATGTACCACAGTTTTTTTTTCCATTCACCTCCTGAAGGACATCTTGATTGCTTCCAATATTTGGCAATTATGAATAAAGCTGCTATCAATATCTGTGTGTAGGTTTTTGTATGTATATAAGGTTTCAATTTTTTTGGGAAAATACCAAGGAGCATGATTGCTGGATCGTATTATAAGAGTACGTTTAGTTTTTTAAGATTCGATTGCTTCTTTACATGACAATAATTTTCTAATGTCGTTTTCTATGGAGAGGGTAATTCAATCTTTTCTCTTACATGGCTGAATGAAATTTGTTTTTTATCACTGCGAGTTGGGATGCATAAAACAGGTAATTTCATATGCAGATGTACTGCCTGCTTATAGCTGTGTTATAGGTTTGTGTCCTACAGACAGAGGGTCTAATAAATTGTATGTCTCATGGCTGTCATCAAAAAAAAGAAGTTCAGTGTGCTTATAATTGTTTGCTCTGCATCATCAAGTGTATTTCTGTCAGGAAAGGACTTCCATTTAAGGCACACTAAAGTACCATTTCCTCTGTGTACAATGTTACAGGTCTGATGATCAGAAGAGTTTTCTGCAGATGAGCTTCTGGATCTATACATTTCAAGTCTTGTTTCTCCTTATATGATCCATATGTTTCCTGGGTTGTGAATTGTAGGCATGCTTATGTTCTATAAGCCTGCCCTTTGTGTCGGGATAGAGTGAGTCGGTACAGTGATGGGAGGAGTATTTTTGGAAGCCGTTCCTGTGCTGTGAAGGAGAGTAGTAACAACAGTATACAGAGGTGACTGCGGATCACAGAAATACATACCACTAAGCCCAACAAATGTGACCCCAACTTAATTTCTTCTTAGCTGAACCACAAATACTCATTGCCGCTCCAATTTACAAAAAATTATATGACTGTGAACACACCGCTAAGCCCCCTCCCAGAGCCTTGGAAGTGTCTTGTATAAGTGAAGAACCCTGAGGCTTAAGTTTCATTGGCTTCATGGTAAATTCGCTTTTCTACCATTGGATTCTACCCTTTTCTCCCAACGATGTGGTCTTAAAGACCTTCATAGTTATGTTGTTTGCACCTGTCTTACAGTTGCAGTCACCTTACCTTACACTGTCTTGTCTATAACACTTAAGCGTGTGAATATAGATACGCACATTCATGTATATTCAGTAACTATATGCATTTACCTCCTTCTCCAGGACTGATCTCAGAGCTCTTGGAACTGTGAAATGCTTATTTTTGCTTCCTATATAATATTAGTCTTTGTGGATAAATCTTTCTACATATATATAAACTTCTCTGTCATCGATGGGCAAAGGCATGGACATTTTAAAAGGCATTTTGATACAATTTTCACAATTATCTTCCAAAAAGTTTACTCCTGTGAACATTGCTACCAGAGATACATTGTTTTACCACACTCTCCAAAAATGATTGTCGTGATTCAAGTGCCAAAACAATCCCATTGTGTCCATTCCTTTGGGATAATTTTTTTTTTTTACTATATTGAGTTTTGCCACTTGGGATCATGGTATATGTTTTTTCGTTATTCAAGTAATCTTTGTATGTCTAAGCAAAATTTTACCATTTTCTCTCTATATGTTTTACACATTCTTATTAAATTTTTTCTGGGTATTTCATACTTTGTTGCTATTGTAAAGAACATTTTTTTCTCTTGAATTGTTTACACATTCATTGCTGGTATATACAAAAACTTGATTTTTGTGTATTTAATAGTTATTACTTATTTTGACTTAATTACAATAGTTCAGTTAAGATAGATATTTTTTAAGGAAGTATATTTTTTGTTTACTACGGGTTTAGATATCAAGGTTAAGCCAAAGTTTTTGGGGTTTATATAAAAATAATCATATTTAATCATATTCTTTAAATCCACTTACATGATAAATTTGATTAAAATATTTCTTTATATTAAATCATAATTATATTTCTGAATAAATCCTTTTTGGTCCTGGTGTTTTGAAAATAAAACACCTACAAAAAATAATGTAGACAGAGCTGTAGCTACAAGAATATTTATTGCAGCAGTATATAGGAATGCAAAGAACTATAAACAACCTAGATGTTCAAAACTAGGATATTGGTTAAATAAATTGAAGTATATATCTCCAATTGAGACTAAGCAGACATTATAAAGAAGTTATAAAACTATTTCCTAATATGTTTATGTTATTTGGTGAAAAGCAGTAAGTATGGAATGAGCCCATTACAAATTTATGTCTGTGTGTGTGTGTGTGTGTGTGTGTGTGTGTGTGTGTGTGTGTTTGAGATTGTATGTTTTTGTGGGAGTATATCTGTGTGTAAAAGAGTGTGTGTGTATCCATCTGTGTGTATATACTTAGAATGATCTATACTGGAGTTTAGCAATGAGGTTTCTCCAGGTGAATGGAGTTTATATTTGTTGTCTTATTATTATTTTGAGAAAAAAGTGACACTATAGATTTATACCAATTGAACAAGAAGTACAATCAGTATCCCAACACAAAAGCAACCATTGCTAGCATAAGTGAACATCATTCCAGATATCTCTTACATACATATAAATGCATATAAATAGAAGAATATATGGACAAAAATACTTTAAAAACTGCATTCATATTTTGTATGCTATTTTAAATATTTTTTATTGTTTGCTTTGTGAAAAGAGAATAAATTGAATCTAAATAGGTTGCTCAACATCAGAATATGGTCAGTATGAGTCTGCTATGGCTGCCATAACAAAATCCCACAGTCTGGGTGGCTTATATACAACAGAAATTTATTTTCTCAGAATTCTGGAGGCTAGAAGTCCAAGATCAAGGTGTCAGTAGGTTTGTTTTCTTCTAAAGCCTCTTTTCATGGCTTGCCGATGGCCACCTTCTCACTGTGTCCTCGCATGGTTGTCCCTCTGTCTGCATTTCTGTGGACTAATCTCTTATAAGGACACCAGTTATATTGGACTAGTGCCCATCCTAACAACACCGTTTAAACTTAACTACCTCTTCAAAGTCCCTGTCTCCAAATACTGTCACATTCTGAGGTACTGGGGGTTAGCACTTACTTCAACCTAGGAATATTGGGGCAAGGGAACACAATTCAGCCCATAACAGATGACTTACTGAAAGATACTTTAATTCCTAAACAATCACTTAAAAGGTAAGAAAAATGTGGATACATTAGAATGTTGGGTTATCTTTCTAAAAATTATACATTATATTTCTTATACTACTTCCCACCTTCCTTTCCTTCACCTGTTTTATATATATAATATATATGTATTGCTTTTACATTGTCAAGTTTTATATTATTTGCATTGTGTTACTCGATAAGTATAATTCCTATAGTCAGTTATCAGTTTTATATTTAAATTGGTTCAGTGCTCATTACCAGTCTTACCCAGTTTCTCTATTTAATCTATTGCCCACTTTCTATCATCAGGTAGAATTTTCAAGGAGGGTCCATAAGTACTACTATTTCATGACTTCTTTCACAGGGAAGGCTGTCAGCCTTTCTCAAGATTAGAATAACTGGGCACACCTTGTTAGATCTTATATATTATGTCTTGTCCATGGCTGATAGACTGGTTACTTACTGGCCAGTCTGGCTAATTGTTGGAGGAGATCATTGAGAGGATGTGACCCCAGTGGACCCTTGAGTTGGACCCAGGCAATTGGAGACTCCTTACCCCCTCCCAGCCCTTGGAATGTACGTTCCACCTACCAGCCCTGTGCTAGCAGCCCTTTGAAGGAAGTAGCTTTGAGTGAGTAAGGTGTTGAGATCATTCAGGACTTCCCTGGCAGTCCAGTGGTTAAGACTATGCCCTTCCACTGCAGGGGGAATGGTTTTTATCCTTGGTCGGGGAACTAAGATCCCACATGCCGCATGGCCAGATCATCTGGACTGAATATGTGATTGACCCCAGTTAAGGCCTGCATATAAACTTTCAAGATTCTGGTGGGTGGTGTGGAAATCTACTCATCTTGCAACTGCTTAAGACAAGCCTCGTAGGTAAGTCTCCTTGCTTATTATACCTGCCACCTACCAATCTGGAGCGGTCTACCTTTTTCCTCAGTCTCTCCTTGCCCTCCAGGTATGGGGCCAGTTTACAAACTAACACTAACAGACATGTTCTGTTTTCCTCAGTAATATTTAATAAAATTGATTTTGTTGCTGAAACTCAAATGTTGGGAGAATTAAGACAAATTTTGGATTTCTGGTTTTTCTTGAACATACCAAAGATCTGGTAATATAACGTTCTTTTTTTTTTTATTTTTAAACAAATTATGAGATGGGTTCTTTTTTTTTTAATTTAATTTAATTAATTTATTTATTTTTGGCTGTGTTGGGTCTTCGTTTCCGCGCGAGGGCTTTCTCTAGTTGTGGCAAGTGGGGGCCACTCCTCATCGCGGTGCGCGGGCCTCTCACTGTCGCGGCCTCTCTTGTTGCGGAGCACAGGCTCCAGACGCGCAGGCTCAGTAGTTGTGGCTCACGGGCCCAGCTGCTCCGTGGCATGTGGGATCCTCCCAGACCAGGGCTCGAACCCGTGTCCCCTGCATTGGCAGGCAGACTCTCAACCACTGCGCCACCAGGGAAGCCCTATAACGTTCTTTTAACTGTTTCTTATTCTCTTAAGGCAAAATTGGCTGTAGCTGTCTTGTTTTGATAGTATGTGTGCTCCCCAGTCACTGAACCCAATCACTTACATGTCCTGCCCCATTCTTGAGGCATTAGAGTTTGCAACTTCAGCCTTAGAATTTTTTTTTTTTGACATTGCTCTGTTACTTTATGGAACTGAGTATTGAACTAGTTAGTTTACTATGACTTCCCCATTCATTTCTTGGTGGGCTTGATTTATTTGATAAATTTTTCCTCAAGAAGATCTCATGTATTATATTTCCTAAATTCTTTCATGTTTCAGAATGTCTGCCTGTTGCCCATAGTCCAAAACCAATGTGTCTAGCTGTAATGTATTTTGATGTATTGTAATTTCTTTTCCTTCAGGGTGTCACAGGCTTAGCATATTGCCATGGAGAAGTCTGCAACCAACCGGATTTCCCTCCTTTTTGTTGACCTGTCTTTTCTATCTGGATGGCCAGAAAAAAAAAATTTCTTTCTTCTTGAATCTTAATAACACCAGGATATGTTACACTGTTGATCTTTCTGTATCTTTTTTTCTGGTAGAGAAGGTCTGTCCTTTCATCTGTGCTTCTCATTCCTTTCAGGGATTTTTCTTTATAATATTTCTGAATATTTCTTCTGCTTCATTCTTTCGGGTCACAATTACAAGGGCATAAAATTTCCTTCCATTACACTGGCTTTGGCCTCTGTCAACTTCTTTCTAACTTGTTTTTGATATTAATATTATCTCAAGCCTTTCCTCCCTCCCATTAATATGACTTTTAACTCTTCTTTCTTTCTTTTTCTAATTTATTGGGAGATGTGTAATGCTTCTAATGGTGCTGTTGTCAATTGATCTCTGCAGGCTTCCTTTATATTGACTCCTGTTGTTTTGTGTGCTTTCTTTCTTTGTTTCTTCATATCCCTATTATATTCTTGCACACTATGAATCAAGTTCAGGGAAGCTCTTCTGCTCTTAAAATATGCTTTCTTTCCAACCGAGATTTTTCTGTCTCTCCTTATAGGCCATGTCACTTTTCCTTCCTATATCTTTGTTGTATTTATGCATAACTGTAATGCCATTAAAAAAAATCTTGTTCATGCCTATCAAGGGCAGTGATAGCCCTTCGGTTTGCTCTGGAAGTGTGTCTATGTGAATTCTCCAGGACACTCTTTCCTGGAGAGATCTCCACTTTGTCTTTCTCTCTCTGAGCTATAGTCTGAGGGCTGGATGTTATCACTCAATTTTCTCTAGCCTCAGGTCATGAGAGTGGGGAAGGTGGAAAGCTCAGGCTCTGCTTTTTCGTCTTGGATTTGGGTCAGTTTCCTGTTTCTCAATCCACTCCATCTAACTGGGGATGTGTTCTCTTCCTGAGCCCTTCAATCTTCTGGTTTGTGTGTGATGCCCTGACGCTTCCAGTAAAGAGACCTCCTTTAGGTTTTTCGTTTTCCTTGTTTCACTTACACGTTTCTCCCAACAGTCTTCTGTGTATTTGCCCCTCCTCCCCAGTCAGAATGGGAAAAAAAAATAACGTTTCTTGTGGGTTTTAGCCCTATTATAATGTTAACTGGGAGCCCAGAGGGGTTTCAGCTCTGCTTCATCTCTCAACTTTTGGTTCTTGCAAACAGTTTTTATTTTTTCTTATTTATCTGCTCTTTTGTATTCATTTCTGCAACTTATTGCAAAAGATCTTTCATGCCCTCTCTTTTTTCCTCTCCAGCTGGGAGAGGGCAGACGGCATTCCCTGACAATGTTCTTCTCCATGAGTTCCTTTTGTGGGGATGTTTGCAAAGGTGTTCCCTTGACTTTCTCGCCAGCCTCTGTCTATTTTTAGGAATAGTAGTAACACTTTTGAGGACTTAGCTGAATCATCTGCTTTCCCTACCAACTCTTCTGAGAGATGCAGATAAGATGAAAGGACTTCCTGAACCAAGCATCTTTTATTTATTTGCTTGGCCATCTCTTTTCAAAATCTATGTCATGTATTTTTGTTGCTTTCATTAGGTGTTGGAGTAGACAGATTCCCTCATTGTCCTCATCTTAACTGGGAAGTCTTAACTATTTTGCCATTTTTTCTTTCTTTTTCTTTTTTTCTCCCCTTTTTAATGAAGTGGGCCAATATATGTTTATTTATTAAAATTTTTTTTCTACCATGGACGTTTTTTTTTGGTTAATTATTTAAAAAATTAAAAGTAGTATGTTGAAATGGATTTTATATCATTTATTTAGGGTTGTATACCTATCTTTCTAACACATTAGACCACAGTTTCTTTTTGAGCTACTGATGTCAGTTTTGCTACCAGAATTATGCTGGTTTTATATAAAGACGTGGAAGTTGAAATATTTTTATGCATTCTGAAAAAGTTTCAGCAGCATGGAAATTATTTATTTCTTGAAGGTTTTGTTACTTAGGTATCTGTCTGGTCCCAGTGGCCATTTCAGGGGTACATTTTGATAACTATTTCATTGTTTTTCATGGTTATCAGTCTATTTTTGCTTCTTGAATTAATTTTGGTCATTTCCTAGAAAATTGCACATTTCATTCAGGTTTTCCATGTTTGGCATCTCAAATTTTTGTAGTTTCTCTGTTTATAAGGCATTTTTCATTTCTCATGTGTATATTTGTATTTCGTCTTTTAAATTATTACATGTTCTAGAGTTTTGTTTCTTTTCTGACCTTTCCAAAAAACAAAAGCATAGATTTCTGTATCAAGTTTAGTCTCCCTGTTTTCTAATACATTACTTTTCTTCTTTATTTATTGATTTGAATTTGTATATATCAGAATATCTTTTCCCACATTTTAGCTGGGTAAATATTTTATGGATTATATCTTTTTATCCACCCTCCCCCCCAACCCCACAAATCTATAGATTTTCACCATCATCTTTTAGCTTTTGATATTTTGGAGGGAAATATAAGGCCGGTCTCATTTTTGTGCTTTTGTACATGACATGTATATTTTCTATCTAGATTTTTTTATATCCCCTTGTTTTTCTAAAATAAAAAAGGTGGGGTATGATGTATCATCACTGGTCTTTTTTAATTGAAGTACAGTTGATTTATAATATTATATTATTTTCAGGTGTACAACATAGTGATTCAATATTTTTATAGATTGTACTCAATTTAAATTTATTACAAAACAATGTTTTGTAGTAGTTATTTCACTATGCTCTGCAATATATATTTGTTGCTTATTTATCTGTACGTAGTAATTTCTATCTCTTAATCTCATACCCCTATCATGCCCTTCCCCCTTCCCTCTCCCCACTGGTAACCACTAGTTTATTCTCTATATCTGTGAGTCTATTTCAGTTTTGTCATATACATTTGATTTGTTTTACTTTTTACAGTCCACATATAAGTGATAACATAGAGTATTTGCCTTTCTCTATCTGACTTATTTCACTATGCATAGTACCCTCTAGGTCCATCCACATTGTTGCAAATGGCATAATTTCATTCTTTTTATGGCTGAATAATATTCCTTTGTGAGTGTGTATGTGTGTGTGTGTGTGTGTGTGTGTGTGTACCACATCTTCTTTATCCATTCATCTATTGATGGACACTTAAGTTGCTTCCACATCTTGGCTATAGTGAATAATGCTGCTGTGAACACTGGGATGCATGTATCTTTTTATTTTTTCAGATGTATATCCAGTGGTAGAATTGTTGGATCATATGGTAGTTCTTATTTTTAGTTTTTTGAGGAACCTCCAAACTGTTTTCCATGGTGGCTCCCCCAATTTACAATCATACCAATAATGCACTAGGGTTCCCTTTTCTCCAACATCTCCATCCTTGCCAACATTTGTTATTTGTCGACTTTTTGATGATAGCCATTTTGACAGGTCTGAGGTGATATCTCATTGTGGTTTTGATTTGCATTTCTCTGCTGATTAGTGATGTTGAGCATCTTTTCATGTGCCTGTTGGCCATCTGGATATTTTGGAAAAATGTCTATTCAAGTCTTCTGCTCATTTTTTAGTCAGATTTTTTTTTGGAAATTGAGTTATATGAGCTGTTTATATATTTTGGATATTAACCTCTTATGAGTCATATCATTAGCAAATATTTTCTCCCATTCGGTAGTTTGTCTTTTTGTTTTGTCGATGGTTTCCTTTGCTGTGCAAAAGATTTTAAGCTTAATTAGGTCTCATTTGTTTACTTTTGCTTTTGTTTCTTTCGCCTTAGGAGACAGATCTAAAAAAATAGTCTATGGTTTATGTCAAATAAAGTTCTGCCTATGTTCTCTTCTACGAGTTTTATGGTTTCCAGTCTTACATTTGGGTCTTTAATCCATTTTGTGTTTATTTTTGTACATGGTGTGAGGAAACATTCTAATTTCATTCTTTCATGTGTAGCTGTCCATTTTTTTCCCAGCATCACTCACTGAAGAGAGAAATTGTCATTTCTTCATTGTATATTCTTGCCTCCTTTGTAGTAGGTTAATTGATCATAAGTGTGTGGGTTTATTTCTGGGCTCTCTATTCTTTTCCACTGATCTATGTGTCTGTTTTTGTGCCAGTACCATGCATGCTGGTTTTTTTTTTTTAATTTATTTATTTTTTATTTATTTATTTTTTGGCTGTGTTGGGTCTTCGTTTCTGTGCGAGGGCTTTCTCCAGTTGTGGCAAGCGGGGGCCACTCTTCATCGCGGTGCGCGGGCCTCTCACTGTCATGGCCTCTCTTGTTGCGGAGCACAAGCTCCAGATGCGCAGGCTCAGTAGTTTTGGCTCATGGGCTTAGTTGCTCCATGGCATGTGGGATCTTCCCAGACCAGGGCTCGAACCCGTGTCCCCTGCATTGGCAGGCAGATTCTCAACCACTGCGCCACCAGGGAAGCCCCTGCATGCTGTTTTTGATTACTGTAGCTTTGTAGGATAGTCTGAAGTCAAGGAGTATGATACCTTCAACTTTGTTCTTTTTTCTCAAGATTGCTTTGGTAATTCGGGATCTTTTGTGGTTCCATATAAATTTTAGGATTATTTGTTCTAGTTCTGTGAAAAAGTCACGGATATTTTGATAGGGATTGCATTAAATCTGTAAATCGCTTTGGGTAGTATGGACAATTTAACAATAATAATTTTTCCAATCCAAGAAAACAGGATATCTTTCCATTTCTTTTATCATCTTCAGTTTACTTCATCAGTGTTTTATAGTTTTCAGCGTATAAGTCTTTTACCTCCTTGGTTAAGTGTATTCCCTAGTATTTTATTCTTTTTGGTGCAATTTTAAATGGGATTGTTTTCTTGCTTTCTCTTTCTGATAGTTCATTATTAGTGTATAGAAAAGCAACTGACTTCTCTATATGAATCTTGTATCCTACAACTTTATTGAATTCATTTATTACTTCTAATAGTTTTTTGGTGGAGACTTTAGGGTTTTCTATGTATGGTATCTTGTCATCTGCAAATAGTGACAGTTTTACTTCTTTCCTTCCAATTTCTTTTTCTTGTCTGATTGCTGTGGCTAGGACTTCCAATACTATGTTATCACTGGTTCTTTTTTAATGGTCTTTTTTTCAGTTCAGAAAACTTTTCTCCTGTAATATCTTTTATTATTATTTTGTTTATTTTATTTTTTAAATTTTTGGCTGCATTGGGTCTTCTTTGCTGCACATGGGCTTTCTCTAGTTGTGGTGAGTGGGGGCTACTCTTCATTGCAGTGCACACGCTTCTCATTGTGGTGGCTTCTCTTGTTGTGGAACACGGGCTCTAGGCACGTGGGCTTCATTAGTTGCAGCACGTAGGCTCAGTAGTTGTGGCTCATGGGCTCTAGAGTGCAGGCTCAGTAGTTGGGGCAAATGGGCTTAGTTGTTCCACCCATGTCCCCTGCATTGGCAGGCGTATTCTTAACCATTGTGCCACCAGGAAAGTCCTGATTATTATTTTCATTCAATTTATTTGTTTTTCTTCTGAGTAGCAATTAGTATTGGAATGTTGACTCCACAGTCTCTGTCTTCCATATCTATTCTCTTTGCTCTATCATTTTCCTCTTCTTTTCCTCATCTTCTACATATTGCAATTGCTTCTTATATTTGTCCTCCACATTATTTCCAGTTTGTAATATATATATTCTATTATTTACCACTACCAATGTGGTTTAAATTTTCCTAAGGATTAGGTTTAATTTTTTGGAAATTCCCTTGGTTTATTTATTTTTTAATCTCATCCTGAAGTCTTTACAGCTTTCCCACCTTCTTTGTATATTATAGAGGATGCCATCCCCAAAACAACAGCACCAACGATAATAGCAGTAAAATACAACAGCAAAGAAAAAAAGAAAGATGAATTTGGTTCATTTTCTCAGATATTTTTCTGTGCGCTATAGTAGATAGCTATCAGAGGTGAGCTCTTCTTCCATGTTTTCAGACTTAAGATCCATTTCTTTTTCTCTGTGGTATTGCTTTCTACGTCTACAAGGACATTTTTTGGGCCTGATGTCCATTCTAATTTCTATATTCTAGGAAGCTCTCACCTAGAGTAATCTGTCCTCTGTAGATTCCATCTTCTCTTATCTTTCCAGTCTGATTCTTTGCAGGGGCTCTATTTTGCAGAATACACATTGCCATTAGGGCTCCCTCTGCCCATGTATTGCTTGGTTTGGTCATGATGGTTATCATTATTGCCCTCTTGTCTTCTGGGGGGCTGCTGCTTGAGCAAATGTAGATGGAATGTTGGGAACTCAACTGTGGCTGACATAAGAAACAGCACACACACGGTAGAGGATTGGGTATCCAGTGTCGTGCCCATGTAGCTGGCCAGAGAAAGGAAGAATGCCACAAGGGCATGAAAGGAAACTTCTCAGCTGGGTCGGCTCCATTTAAGGGACATCACTGACAAAAGTTAGTCTCAGTCCCGCACCCAGGTGTCAAGGTAGCTGGCAATATGGTTTTTCTTTGAGTTACAATATACTCAGCAGAAAAGTCAGGGTCCTGAGAAGGACGGTTTGGGGGGCAATGTGGGGGGACAGAAGTTTGTGTAGGCTCTTGGCAGTCTTTGTCACAGCCTAGGTCTCTCTGAGTCTGAGCTGACTACAGAAGGGATTAAAAAGTGTTCCTTGCTATCCACCATAAATTACAAGAAAAGCCAGAATTCAGGGTTTCTTGTCGCATTTATTGATTTTCCTTACATTATGCTCAAACTTATTTCTTCCTCTACCTCCTCCTTAGGAAGATGACACAAACTGTTAAGGTTTCACAGTGAGTGCTTCATCTTTCCACCCCCTCCCTTTTGAAGGCCAGGTTGTTTATTCTCTTCTTTATGGGGCAGTGACTAACAGATTATTCACACAGTGATTAGTCAGCCCTGGTTCCCTCATCTCACATCCTCCCCTCCCCCCACTACCACTTATCACGGGATCCTGGACCTCCTGCTTTCCTCTTTCCTGCTACTGCCACAGTTAATTCCCCATCACATCTTCCTTCTTGCTTCCCACTCCATTCCTAATAATAGTTTTAATGTCATCAACAGCTATGACTATTAGTCATTGACAAAAAGACAAAAATGTCAATGACATTTTTACTGTTATTTACTCCTTACAAAGTTCTTCCTCAGACTTTTCTTTCATTGGCACCTCACAACTATCCTGCAACCTTTTTTCTTAAATCTTCACTAAGGCTTATGTTTTAGAGATTAGTGATTAAACAAATTCAAATGGATAAGGGATGGACCTGGCACTCCACCCCAGTTCTCCTCACAGCACATCTCGTGATCTTTCTCCTTGTGCTGTAAGTGGCAGCTCTTATGCATTGCCTCTCAGCAGCAGTAGTCAAGCAATGAAAATTCCTGGGTTAGTGGGTCCATGGGAAGGTAGCCTATAATGTGCACTTAATTGAAATAGAGACCACGGGACCCAAATAGGTGGAGAGGACCCTTGTTACAAAGTAGGAATGAACAAGGGTTCCCAGATATCATGCTGATAGACACTTGGACTCTAAAATATTCTTTTCTCTTCCAAAGTATCCCTCAAACTGGGCAATATTAACAGGACAAACATTGCATAGGTTCACAAACAATGAACAGCTGCCATAGCAAGTTTTTTCTTCCTCTGGAGTGTTTTATCAGCGCGCGTGTGCTAAATGTTTCACCAGTGGAATCAATCCATGGGTGGAAGCAACCATGTAGATCAGAGACATTAGCCTTCTTTCCAGTGGATCAAGGTCTCCTAGAATGGCTTTAGAAAAAAGACGAAGCTGCAGGCAGAAAACCATGAACTCCAGAGGCTGGCTGAAGCGGAAAGGCAAATAGGTGGTAGCAATAAAACAATGATTTTTCCCAAGGGAAAGTCAAGTTTGACAGCTTTTGAGAGCATGTGAGAAGCACAGCACAGATTCATTCAGATCAAGTTTTCAGCTTCTGAACTTGGGTTCCTCAGATTATTTCTTGACTTTCTTTGAAATCACTGGCATCTATGATAATACTTCATATTATGCAAGTTTCTGTTTTACTTTAGCCAGCACCCAGGCCACAGTCAGACATAAACATTTTTACCTAATTTAACTTCAGTCCAATACGTTCAACATTTCATCATGCATTTTTAATTTTCCTGCTATGTCCAGGCAGTGGTATGGCAGTGGGCAGTGCAAAGAAAAGTTCTCGGCGTTCATGGAAATATACAGACTTGTAAATGTCCCTTATACTTAATCCCCATGCCACCTGCTTTTCTGTACAATGTGGCATTTATTCAGCAGTGTGACTTGTATAGACTCAGGACAATAGAGCTGGGTAATATTTTAGGATACTACTGTACTTGTTTCTGCTATGCATGCATTTATTTCTTTGTTGAACCAGTTATTCAGCAGATATTTAGTGGGTGCATCTACAGTGTGCCAGGCACCGTTCTACCTGCTGCGGACACAGCACTGACTAAGACAGGCCAGAATCCCTGCCTTCAAGAAAATAGTGCCTGCGCGATATTCAGTGCCTCAGGAATAGCCAGGAGGAAAGAAGAAACGGACATCACGTTTTTGTTTTCCATACAATGGAGCCTTACTCACAAACAAGAAGCCTGCTGTACCACTGGCCCCAATATGAGTGTTGTTTGGCCTCGACAGTTGAAAAGATTAATATTCATTCTTTTCAAGGTTTGCTTCCTGTCAAGCGCACGGCCCTCTCCATCATGCTTTATCGTACATGCCTGACATGCTTCTCTTATATATTCGACATTTGTGGCTCCTGGGGGTTTTGGACTCTCAGCTATTTGGACTTAAATCCTGAACATTTAAAAAGTTGTGAAGGAAGGAAAAGTGAGAGAAGAGTTGTTGGACCCCAGAGAAGGGTCGGTGTGGATGTTGGGGAGATCAGGGATGTGTTTCCCAACCACAAACTGGAAAAGTTTCCCCTCCAGCCCGAGCGAGGGAGAGGCGGAAACAGCCTTTGGCAGCTGTGTTTCCTGGAAGGGGGTGACAGGAATGTAGTGGAGGATGGATGTGTGGGGCCGTTAGTCAGCCTGGTGTGCAGGAAAGTCACGGAAGATCCTCTGCATAGAGCCCTGCACAGGATAGCAGATGGGGCTGTGGAACAGAGCCCATGATATCCTGACTATGACTTACAAGGATTGATGACCAGTATTTGAAGACCACAGAGCCCTAAACTCTGTGCCACGCCTGAGCCTGGCCTACGGCCCTTGAACTTGCAGCATCACAGCCGTGAGTTCAGGGGGACACGTCACATCTAACTGAGGGTGTGTTTTGCCAGCCGGCATAGCACATGGATTCGGCAGCTCAGTTGAGTACCTGATAATCGGGAAGATGGTGTTTCCTTTCAGTCAGTGGACGGAGATTCACACTTGTTTGGCTTTCTTGTAGAAGGAAGCTTCCACCATGTTCCATGAGAGTGGAGGAGGGGAGAACTGGAAGACTGATCGTAGTTTTCCTTGTGATCTGTCTCAGTTGCTGCCATTTTATGAAGGGCTTGGTCTGTGATCTCTCTTCTTCCTTTGTAAGTTTTTCTTGCAGTTCTTCCCTTTTCCCAATGTCTTCCTCCTTCTCACATCTCTTGGTCCAACGTGGCCACGTGGAACGTTTCTAAGACCATAATTCTCCTTCACAGTTGGGCTGTCAGGGTTGTTCCTTGATTCTCAGGCCTCACAGGCTTACTTCCTTTCTGCAGCTCCCTCCTGGCCCCTCCCCTCACTCCCCACAACGCTGTGCAATTAGCTGCTTCAAGACTCTCTCTCGTGAGGCTGGCATCCAAAGTGTGCTCTTCAGACCAGCAGTCAGCAGCCCCTGGGGACTTGTTAGAAATGCAAATTCTCAGGCCAGACCCTAGACCTAATGAGTCAGAAAGCTGTGGGTGGAACCTTACAGTCTGCACTTTTACAAGCCCTCTAGGGAACTTGGGTGCTTGCTTGAGTCTGAGAACCACTGCTGGCAAAGGAAGACCCCTAAGAATGAGGTGTCCCATGGCAGGCAGCAAGAGGATGTGTCCCCTGGGATCAGAGGGCAGCTGTTCTTTATGAAAAATATACTCCAGCACAGGAGTAAATCTTCCAGCTCTCCTAGGTAAATTGTAGCTAATTTTCTCTATACTTCAACCACTATTAAATGTTTTGACTTTGTGGGCAACTTTTCAAGAGAATCCTAAAGTCTAGAGATTTCACTTGATTTTTAGTCTCCCTTGTGACATTTTCTCAGTGAATGGATTTTCTAACACATCATGAGTATTTTCATTGATGTATACTGAATGTTATTTGATTGTCTTAGCATTGGGAAAGAAAGAAAGAAAGAAAAGAAAGAAAAGAAAGAAAAAGAAAGGAAAGGAGGAAAAAGAAAAGAAAGATTTGACTTTGCAGAATGCATGTGGAAAGTTAAAACGGAAATTTTTATGTGAAGTGTTGCAAGAACCGTATAGGTTTTTCTGGTCATTCTGCATGCTCTTCCTGAAACTCCTCAAAAAAAAGGAGTGCAGAAAGATGAGATTTTAAAAAAATAAAACCTGAACAAATTTAATACTTCCAACAAGAGAGTCAGCTATCAGCAAGACTTTTTTAGCTTCTGTGTTCCCATAACACTCAGAGATTTGCTGCTTACCCATTTACATTTTCACGCAGCAGCCTAACATGAATGGGGTGCCTCACTTTTGCTCAGACACTGAAGTATTGATTTTGCATCACAAGGGGAAAATATAAATGCAGGTCTTTCTAAGATGACCTCAACCACAATGTTAGAAAATTGCTAAGCGTTAGAAATCTCAAGTACAGTGTTGGCAGAGTGCAGAGGTTCACAATTTGTGATGCATAGTGTAAAATCCCTAGACTCTGTTTTTAATAATCAAATCGGATCAAAAAGGTGGGGTCATTTAAACCTCTATTAAAACACCAGGACCATCAAACCTCCAGGGTCATACATTTGAAAGAATGTCAACCGTCGATAAAAGCATGAATTGTGAACATTCCCAAATTTGAAAATAAAATTCCCAGTGAGTCAACAACTGACTCTGAAAAAAATCTGGTTCCTGAATTCCCGAAGAATACTGAATCTTATAAAAAGTGCATTTGGGATAGGGTTACCTCTTTCAACATATGAAAATATTCACTCCTATGTTCTAGCGAGTTCATTTCTGAGTATGTCCTTTTCTTTTGTAGCAGTTACCAGCCACTCAGAGTCATTGCCGTCCTGATGCGAATTGAATTTTAGCTGGTGGTGCTGTTTTATGTTAGCTTTCACTGGCTCTTGTCTTCTCTCTTCATTGCCTTGAGGGAAAGGCATTATTTAGGCATCAAATTATTGTTTTCAAACAAAGGATGGGGTTGTTGATCAGGGGCAGTGAGAAGATTTACTTTATTACCAGAATTGGATTGTTCTGAAGCAGTTTGTCCAAAAGGAAGCCAAGTAGAAACATTCATGTTTCAATCAGGAGAAAAGTAAATATTGTTTGTGTAGGAATAAATATACTAAAGGAAAAAATAAGGCATTTTAAAATGCAGAGCAATCGTGTTTGAGTTTTTTCCTTATGGTATTTGCCAACATAACTAATGTATTAGATGCTAAATCAGGTTGGATTTCCAGTTTGACATTGTTCCTCCTTCTTTCTCCCTCCTCTCCCCCATCACCCCACCCCTCACATCACTTTGTCATCTGGTATATTTACTTGGAGGATGTGGGCATGATTCAATTCAAAAATTACTTGTTGACTTACCTACTGTAGGTGAATAACTGAGCTGGGTATGAAGCTATGAAATGCAAGAAAAATGGGTCCCTTAGGGTAAACAGAAGTGCCAAACTCAAGGAGCTAACAAGTTAGTGGTAACACAGGCATGGACGCACAGAGCTATAACTCAGGGCAGAGTGTGCTATAATAAAACTGCAGACATAGTTTTGTTGGCATCATTGCATGGTACAGGAGGGAATTCATACATATTTTTACAGAAGAGATAGCTTTGAACTGGACCTTAATGTATAGGCTATATTTGAAAGGTGAAGATGGAAGGAAACTTTGTTCCACATGAAGGTAAGAGAGATAGGTAACCTGGCTTAGATAGGAATGCATATGTCATGAATGATGGTTATGGAAGAATCATTAATATAAAAAAAAAACTCAGACTAAAACAAAGACTCTAATAAAGGGGTTAAACAAACAAACAAACGAACAAAAACTAAGTGCTTGGCAGAAAGCCTCAAAGATGGAAGGCATGAATTTGAGATGGTCGATTACACCCTGCACCCCAATTTCCTCCCCATTGGAGGAAATGCAGGAAACCCCATTTCCTCCATCCCAATGACAATGGGGCTATTCTAGCTGAGAAATATGTTGCTTAATCTAAAGGCCAAAAAGCAGAGATGATAATAGGGGAGTGGGTTCCAGGAGCTCTGAGCTCTATCAATCTGTCAGTAAAACACCAAACCTTCCAAAAATTTCAGGACACTGTTAATTAATCAAATAGTCACTCAGTGTATATGCTGTATATATTATTTGTCCAAAGTAGTTAAGTTCAGGTTTAAGATTTCACAAGTAAAATAGCCAGGTTACTGAAGGAAATTTTAGAATTAAATGTACTGGATATTTTGGAATCACGTAGACCCAGCCTATATAAAAAAATCCTGGCCAGTGAGTTGGCTGGAATTCTTACTAAACAAAAGCCATAGCACTTTGTCATGGGGTTGAGTTTAGTTTTCCTACCACATCTTTTTTTTCAAGTGAGTCACTAGAACAACATCCCGACCCCACAATATGTTACCAACAAAAGCACATCTTTATTTTTCTCTGGTTTCTCTTTGCAGCCAAGCAAGGCTTTGGCCATATTATATTCATCAGCGAGAAATCCCCAAATACCAAGCAGCATACCAGCATCTGCATGGGCCGTGGATTTAGGACAGACTTCAAATCCTGGAAGAGAGACTCAATCTCCCCCTCTTCTTGGGCATGCTCTAGAGCAAACAATGATTTCACTGACCCATAGCAGACTTAACACTTTGTTTCTCCGGAACAGAAAGGGATCTCCAGCCGGTCTCATTTGTTGAGCATGGCTGTGTACAGAGCACAGAGCAGGAAATTGGCCTTTGCAACGTGCAGAAATGAGTCTTTGGCTTTGGTGTACAGCCTTCCTCAAATCTCTCAAAGCCAGCGTTCCTACTGAGACTTACGCTGAGTGTTTACATGTTAAGACCAGATGAAACTCTTTCCCTTTTCCAAGTCAGCACTGCTGTTCTAAGAGGTCAGTCAACAGTGCTTACCTTTGGCAGTGGATGTTGCAATCATCAAAAAATTAGGTATGGGTATTGAACAGATGGAGACCCATTTATCAGTATCTAGCAGTCCTGGTGTCCATACACGTAGACCTTGGTGAAGGGGTAGGTGTTTTCATTGACTTCGATCCCAAACCGCAGCAACACTGTCTCCTAGTCTCCTCCACGGTGAGCTCCCAAGTGGCCATCGAGGACCAGGAGGAGATCGACAGGAATGCCAGATGTGTTTGACCCAGGATAGGGTGTGGCTTTCCACACACACAGCCACAAGCATCCCTTGACAAGCCTGGAGCAGCCAGAAGGAGCACTCAGGGGCTTTTGTTGTATTTAAGCCAACAGTTTTGTTCCCCTCTGAAAAGCAAAATAAGAAAATCTCTGAGTCATTAGACTGAAGGAAGACAGAAATCATAATCATACTTCGAGATCTCCTGAATGGAGAACCAAATGGTCCAAAATAGCTTATGGTGGGAAAAGAGCATATTCAGCTCCACTATTGACATAGTATTGAAATATCTTTCATCTACGCTTTAAGTCAGGCTAGAATTAAAACTTAATATTTGGAGACAACATCCAAGAACATCCTAGGTTATTATTATTATTTTTTCTGACACTATTATGCTCTCTATGCCTAAGACTTTCCTCACTGCTTAAAGAGATCTAAGATCCTCCAGAGGATAGTTTTTTTCCATTTTCCTACCTTTAAAAGGAGGAATTCTTAACCAATTGTTGACTGTTGAGGCTCCTGGGAAGTCTTTTTGGTTCATCCTCTTCTGAAATGATTAGAATATCTAGATTCTCAAGTTCCACAAAACTCAGGGTGTCCTTGATGCTTTGCCTCTGATACCTTAGTCTAAAGCTCTGCTGTTCACGTGACATGTGTGCAGGTTCCTGGCTCTACCATTACTAATTGTTTAAACCTGGGCGACTTGTTGGGAGACACTTCTCCATGGTTCTCTGTGTGTCTTCACACCTTTCAGGCAGGGGCACTGACTACCTTTGTTTTAGAATTTGTTTCAAGCATGTTTGTTTAGTAAATCACCTTTGAAGAAAGAGATAGTGTCTCCTTCTGGAGCAAAAGGCAGGCATGTTAATGTCCGTTATAAAAATTCCTGTAACTCATTATACAATTCTTGTAACAGTCTATGTGTGTGCAGGTCTCACCAGACCCTCTTCGGGTTGCTCTCTAGGAACTGGGATTCAGGAAATTGGCAAACAAAAATGCTGATACTCTGTCTACTGCTAGTACTGTGAGTAATAAAGTCCTTTGTTTCTTACCCAGAAATCTCCTGTCTTCTGCAAGCTTTGATGAAACAGGCAGGCTAACTTGCTGGCTTTCAAGTATGGCAAAATAACAGACCACTGACAGTTTTTGACACTTTTTATAACAGTATTAATCCTCAGTTTTCTCATCTGTAAAACAGACTTTAAAAATAGTATTGACATATTTGTAGTGAGGACGATAAGCCCTATATTAGTCATATACTAAGCCCTCAAAAAATATTTGCTATCACTGTTATTAAAGTGATACATTCACCCTTTACCTTAAATGAATAAATTCTTATGTGTAGTCTTATTTTGAAAGAAAAAAAACTTCTGTTTAAAGATTCTGTTAAGAAACGTATAACTTCAAGATATCCTTCCTCAAGTATAGTTACTTTTAGAGCCAATTTCTTTCATCTGTGAGATTCACACTTTCTCTTCTCAGTTTTTTTGCAGAACAATTTTATATAAAATCTTGGATGGATCTAATGTAGAAGCTTACATTCAAAAACAAAAACATTTCCTTGATTTGTTTCCATGGAAAGAAATGAGAAAAAGGAGATTTGTAGGATAACTTTCTTAGCTTAGTTGGGCTTATGATTAAAAATTTAACTTCTAAAACATCTTGTCTTTATTCCTCAAGAGAACTGGATGAAGGCACAATGAAGAAGCTGCTTTCAGCCGAACATATCAGGGTGACCACGTGAGAGCCCACGTCTAATGTGTGAGAGCCAACGTCTAATGTGTAGCTTTATTGCTGCCCTTGATATATGAAGATGGGAGAGATGTACATTGTAGATACAATTGTCTTACTCTTTCTCTTAAGATGCCTCCTTGGATTCCTTTTATTTACAGGGAAAAGTTACAGTTGTTTGGCCAGGTTTTTACAGGCCCTTCCAATCTGTCCAGTGTCACCTTCAGCACATCTTCTACTTTAACTCTTTTACTTCTTCATAGGTCCCTGGGCCTTTTATGCTATTCACCCCTGCTGTACATTTTAGACCTATGTCTTTCTCTTCTTTCTACCCAACACAATCCCATTCATCTTTTTTTTTTTTTAAATAACCTTGACATATACTTTTTTTCAATTTATTTTTTATTTTTGGCTGTGTTGGGTCTCTGTTGCTGTGTGCAGGCTTCCTCTAGTTGTGTCGAGCGGGGGCTACTCTTCATTGTGGTGCACGGGCTTCTCATTGTGGTGGCTTCTCTTGTTGCAGAGCATGGGCTCTAGTGTGCGGGCTTCAGTAGTTGCAGCACGAGGGCTCAGTAGTTGTGGCTCATGGACTTAGTTGCTCCACGACATGTGGGATCTTCCCGGACCAGGGCTCGAACACGTGTCCCACGCATTGGCAGGCAGATTCTTAACCACTGCGCCACCAGGGAAGTCCCTGCCATTCATCTCTTGAGGGTCAGTTCAAGTTTCTCTTGCTCTGGGAGCCTTCTTTGCTTCTAAGTAGAATTGGCTGATCCTTTCTTTGTCTGACTCACATTCTTAGTTAATATCACTATTCTTACCCTTAAAGAATTGCTCTGTATTTATTTGGCTATGGTCTATTTCACCTAACTGATTGCTAGTGTTGTTTGAGGGTAGAGATTGTCTTACTCATTTTTTATATCTTCTTTGACATGCACAGTGCCTGGCAAATGGTAGATTTTTTTCTTATCGATGGGGCATAGCATGGGACTGGTCAGCTTTTCTGAGATTTAAGCTGTAGGATTTGTTTCATTGGCACTTGGTTAAACCTCGGTGCTTCTCAATACCAGTTGCTCATTGGAACACATGGAGAGCTTTGGAAAAATTTCCAGTGTGTGAGCCCAGGGACATTGACTGCACCTAATCTCATGGATTTGGATTTAGTTTGTTTTAAGTGGAGTCCAGGGGTTGTTAATAATAACAGTAAGTGCTTACATAGCTCTTACTATATAAGGCACTATTTCAGGCACCGTTTACTTACATTAATTTATAAGCATTTTTTTTTTTTGAAAGCCAATGTTGAGAACCACTCCAGTCTGGCTAAATGGCAAGAAAATATAATTACTGAGGTTGAAGTAAAATAATGACACATAATGATACAACTAAGCTGGATTCTTTTAGCAGAGCCTGTATTTTTTGTTTGTTTGTTTTAGTTTTTAATTAAATAGGGGAGTAAAGAAGCAATCCCAATGTGTACAACTGTGATGAGTTGTGGTTAGACCAGAAAAAATTTTCAGTGACTGCAGGAAGAATTCAGATCGCAGAAAGAGATGTTAAACATTAAGAATCACTTTTCTAGTTGAAGGTCCAATTCTCATGAGACAGCACTTTATTAACCAATTTCCCATAAAAGTTTGTCTTTGCTCACTGGAGCTTTTCACTTTCGAAATGGAAGGGCTAATTTGACTGGACATCTTTGCAGTTATTTAAAGGAAGTGTAACATCTGGAAAAAAAGAGACTGTAATGATGAAAGTAAAGTGATATTATAAGAGATTGGACTGAAAATGGTCCTAGGTTAAAATAGTAAGTGTAGAGCAGTAAATGGGGGAATTTATGTACCATATTTAGTTATATAAAACATATTATAAAAATAGTTTGCTTTTGCATTAAAACACGTTTTTCTAGCTTTCTTAAGGAACATGATTTAGTATGGTTGGGGCCACCCTCAGTACTGCTCATGGCTTCCTTACTAACCTTTTTGGTGCTTTTCTCTCTCCTCCCATCCATCCTTCATGCCTGCCACTTATCTGTCATCACCTACCCAAGCTGTACATGGAGGGTTAACCTCAGTGAGGCAAGGCACACGTGGTCCTGGGCCTGGAATAAACCTGCCCACTTGGGTGGTACAGGGAGTGGGGAGAAGAGTGTCACAAAATTCAGTGTCTACAGAACAAGGCAACAGGGAGTCATTTGATGGCAGCCATTGGGTATCAGTGGAAGCTGGAAAAAACATGACCACATGGAAGCCAGATCAAGCAAAACTGCAAGATGTACCCAGACAGTAGAAGGGAAGGCATGTCTGCCAGGCCATAGCCATAGCAAGTTGGATTTTACTTCCTGTGGTAAATGAGTGTTGTTTCAGGGATCAATCTCCACCCCATATGTCCTGAGGTCAGTAGGCCTATAAATAAAGTGAGTAAACCAGGGCCTAATTACTAGAGTTGAGAATAAGGTGGATGTGGTCTTAAAATAAGACAAACTGTTGTTAATCCTTAGGCACAAACTGAGAGGCAGGTAAGTCAGAAAAGTGACTTGATCCTAGGTCTCAGAATCAAACCAGAGTTCCTTAAGGGACCAGGTTTTACCTATAGGTGATGATGGTCAAGTAGTTTAGATGTAGGTAGAAGATGGATGCAATGTTTGAGATACAGACAAAATCCATCTTCTTGACACCTAACTCTGGTCTTTCTGATCCATTTTCTTCAATTGTTTCCTATAGATTATAGAACAAACCAGTCTCATTAATCTGACATGTAGGCTTTCTATAATCTGGTTTCAACTATTTTATTTATTTTTTCACTTTTCCTTATCATATCTTCTTCCCCCAACTCCTATACCTACTTGCTTTGCGTAGAGCCTACAATTCTATAATCCAGACTAGTTAAATATTTTTCTTTGTCTGAACACACCATATACTTTACTGGCTTGATGCTTTTCTCAAAATTTTCTCCTTCTTATCTACCCAATATGTAGAAACCATTCCTAAATACCAAATGTTGGCAGTAATTTATTTTTTCTCTTTTTATTTCCCCACCTCCACCACTGACATGCCTTTTCAAGTGAAGTCTCATGTTGGTGTGATTCATCTTAATGTTTCTCATGAAGCCCAGTATAGTGGGAAAGACAAAAACAGAGGTTTCTAAAGACCTAATTTATTGACCGTATTTTTGACATTATGTATATTTTAAAAACCACATTAATTTACATGTTTTGAGTTTTTGTAGACTTTATTGGATTTGAAGAAAACCCCATATTCTTCTTGAGCAAACTCTGAAGTCTTATCAGTAGACTTAAAAACAATTTGGAAAATTTAGATTTTAAGAATTTTAAAATTTAGTTGCATAGCATATGTATGTATATTGTAAAGTTGACCCTTGAACAACCTAGGTTTGAACAGCGCAGGTCCATGTACACGTGGATATTTTTCAGTAGTAAATACTACAGCACTACATGATCTTTGGTTGGTTGAATCCGTGCACGTGGAACTACAGATATGGAGGAACCATGTAGATGGAAGGCTGACTATATGTTATATGTGGATTTTCAACTGCACAGAGGGTTGGCGCCCCTAACCTCCACGATGTTCATGAGTCAAATGTATATTCATTCTGTTATATAATACAAAGACTTTTGTGTATGACTGGATTTTCATGATATTCAGAAAGGCAAAACCATGATAAAATCATTTTTGCGAACTTAGAAGAAAAATGATTAACTTGGATTAAAAAGTTCAACAATAGGTCTACTCATTATCTTGAACGATTAATTTAGAGTAATAGCAATTACTTAATGATTGCCTATGAATGAGAAGGGGTTGCTCAGTATTCAAAACTTATTCTCAGTTTCATCTAGATCAGTGGCTCTCAACAAGGAATGATTTTGACTTGCCTCTGAGGGGTATCTGACAATATCTGGAGACGTTTGGGGTTTTCACAAATGGGAGCAGTGCTACTGGCATCTAGTGGGTAGAGGCCAGAGGTACTGCTAAATGTCCTGCAATGCACAGGCTATTCCCCCACAGCAAAGACTTATCTGATCCAAAATGTCATTGGTGCTGAGGCTGAGAAACTGGATACAGACCAAGGCTAATGTTTGGTCTATTGAAATTGACTTTATATATATATATATATATATATATAATATTTAGAAATACAATATACAAATCTATACAATATATATGATATAATGTACATAAATTTATATATATAACATATATATACAATATAATATATAATATATATTTTTTCAATGGAAGTATCAGCCATAGAGATATATTAGTTTCAGAAAGTAAACTAAAGTTAATCAAAGTAGAAATTACATAAAGCATAATTAAGATGTAGAATTATGAGCTTTCAGAGATTGTGGATTCTTATTACACTGAAATCTGATGGTTTGAGTTTTGCTTAAATAAGTGAGTCCAACCCTCTGTCTAAGACATAATTTAATAATCCCCAGGCTTTTGTGGTGGTCATATAAATTGTGATTATTTTGGTCTGGGTTCACATGGGGTTAAACTACATGTTTCCATGGTCTCTCTGAATTTCAGGTTTTGCTTGATGGAGGAATATGGTAAATGGGAAGACGGAGGTAAGGTGATTAGTCTGCTAATCAGCTGTAATGTTGGAACTTTTCTTCCCTTTTAAAGCTTTGCATCGCTTGGGCTTTTAAGACTTTCTGTCAAACTACTTATAACCCAAATGACTTACAGAAAAACTCTGCCAGGTGAGGTCAGTGTGCACTTCAAGGCCAGGGCAGAAGACTCTACTCCGCCATTTGTTTTCACTGTTTGGTTTGGCTTCTTCCATTAAACCAGATGGATAAACAGGGCACATATGGCATATGAAGTGGCTGGGCCTCCCGGCAGGCCTGAGCTGTGGACTTTGAGGCCTGTTGCTGTGCATTCATGTTTAAGTTCGAAATTCTCCTACTCATTTGTGCAGGGCAGAGGCCAGGCCCATCTGGGTTTAGCAGGAAGCATCCACTCTGAAATCCAAAATGTTCGTCTAGAAGGAAAACACCTTCAGTGGCAAAGGCCTTCTCATCTGCGATCTGCTTTTCTTTTCCTTTGTGTCACGGGGCTCCCAATTCCTGACTCAGGCTGGTGGGAAATTCCCATTTTGAATCCAATGTGGGTTGAATTTCCTTCTGCCTGGCCTTGTGGTTGCTCCTGGAGGTAAAGAAACTGCTCTGGGGACCTGTAAAGATCGGGAAGGCCAAGGCCATCTCTAGTGTTGACAGTCATAGCTCTGGGCCTGGTGGCAAGGTTAGCCTGGGACCATGGTCAGGTGATTAGTAGACACACTGGTCCCATCGAGGGGTGAACCTCCTCAGCGAGATGGTGTGGATCAGGCCGCTACCATAATTTGTTCACTTTTGCTTCTGTTGTAGCGGTAACTTTCACATTTTACACAGTGGTCCTCTATTTTGGAGGCCGTAGTGGTTTTATGAGCTCATAAGTGGTGATTAGCATAGATTTTGGAATCAGAAAGTGTCCAACACATGTTAGACGATAAACCTGCAAGTTACTTAACCCCACTGAGTCTCAATTTCCTCATCTAAAAATGGATAGAATAGTGCCTCCATAACTAGATCAGATCAGATATTGTACTGTGGTGTGGTAAGAGTATGTCCTCCAGAGCCAGACTGCTTGGGATTTACCCTGGCTCTGCCATTCGCTAGCTGGTTGGTCTTGAACACAATGCTTTATCTTTCTGTGCTCTACGGAGATAATAATAGCATCCGCTTAGAGGGTTGTTCTCAGGATTAAGAGGCTGAATCACTTTGCTGTACACCTGAAACTAATACAACATTGTAAATCAAATGTACTCCAATAAAATTAAATAAAAAGAGAGAGAGACTATATGTTGGGCATCTTGAAGTACTTAATGACCATTAGTTAAATGATTATTTTAGGGGTGAAAATACTTTTATAAGCAGAGAAATCTTTTTGAGTATGTGTTTATTCCATACATACATAGCATTTATAAATGTACTCCATAAAAACTCTTTTGAAAGCCCTAAAATGTTGCATGATCTGGGTGATTTCTCAGTTTTCCACTGTATTGAGAAGTTATTTCAGATACATAAATGGCTACTTATAAAGCTAGACCACTGTGTTTGGTATTGTTCTTCGAATTGAGTAAAGTTTGAGAAAGGTGTGCACACACACTTGCCTACGTGCTTTATGATGGGTGTAGATGGAAATTGGGTCTAATGAAATCAAGCGATTGAAGGAAACCTGTCACTCTCAAGACTGTCAGAAACCCTGGGTTCCAGATACCTCTGGGAACTGAAGATCTCTTTGCCACGATGACTCCACACGATCTGCTCTGCAGTTGGCAAGTTACACTGGAATTAATGAATTAATTAAATTGCAATATAGTTGACATACAATATTATGTTGATTTCAGGAGCACTACACTGTAATTTGACATTTGCATACATTATGAAATCATCACCACAGCAGCCGTCTGTTCCCAATTATTACAATATTATTGACCATATTCCTTATACTATGTATTACATCCCTATAGCTTATTTATTATATAATTAGAGATTTGAACCTCTTCATCCCCTTCACCTACTTTGCCCTTAACCCCACACCACTTCCCTCTGGCAACCATCTGGTAGGCAGGACTGGTCCCTATACTGGTTGGCTGCAAAGCCTGGCTTTGTTAGGTGTCTGTGGGCCCACTGGAGGGCAGGGCCAGGTCCCAGTGCAGCTGTCTGCAAAGCCTGGCGGGCCTCAGGTTTGGAGATGACCCAATGGTGGGTGGGGCTGGGTATCTGCCCGGCCATCTGAGCAGCCTTGAGGGTGTAGGGCTGGTGCTGGCCCTCTGATGGATGGGGCCGGGTTGCCACATAGCTGTCTGAATGACCTAGGGGGCTCAGGGCTGGTGCTGGCTTGCTGGTGGACAGGTAAGACCCTGGCACTAATGGGCTGGAGAGATTTTTCCAAAATGACACTTGCCAGGAAGTTGTTATCGTGGTAGAATGAGCTCCCCCAGATGGCTGCTGCCAGGGTCTCCATCCTCACGGGGAATCCCACTTTCCTCCCGCCTCTCCATGAGGCTCTCCGTGATTAGCAAATGGGTCTGACCCAGGCCCCTTTCAAACTACTGTGAGCTTATGCACATACTCTTTAAGAGCTGGAGTCTGTTTCCCAAAGTCCTCCGGCTCTCCTGACCTAAGCCCTGCTGGTTTTTGATATAGGACCCCTGCTCTGGGGAGCCCAGTGTGGGGCTTTTACCCGTCACTCACTGGAGAGGACATCTATGATTATGATATTCCTCCCACTTGTGGGTCACCAATACAGGGGTGTGGGTCCTGTGCTACACCGTGTCCCCGCCCCTCCTACCTATCTCGTTGTGGTTCCTTCTTTATGTCTTTAGCTGTGGAAAAGCTTTTCCGCTAGTCATCACGTTGTTCTCATACATAGTTGCTCTGTGAGGAGTTGTGATCTTGGCATGCGCATGGGAAGAGGTGAGCTCCAGGACTTCCTACTCTGCCCTCCTGGCCCTGGATCTGCACCAGGTTACACCGGTATTTTCTCCTTCACTGCCATGTGCTTGTCCACTCCCAGAGGAACCCCCATGCATCATCCCTCCCAAACTTCCAGCTCCTCTGGAACCACCTGTTCATTTCAACTCTTTTCTTCTATACTACTCTGGCTAGGACATCAAGCTCATTTACATCATGCATGTTTTAAAAAGCCTTAAAAGGAAGACCTGTTTGCTCTTATACTGCACTCAGTTCTGACAACTTTAGGTCTTCAATACATTGCAGGTACACTTTCTGGTGGATATTCTTTTTTTTTCTTTAATTTTTATTTTATTTTTTTATACAGCAGGTTCTTATTAGTCATCAGTTTTATACACATCAGTGTATACATGTCAATCCCAGTTTCCCCAGTTCATCACACCACCCCCCCCACCCCCGGCGCTTTCTGCCCCTTGGTGTCCGTACGTTTGTTCTCTACATCTGTGTCTCAATTTCTGCCCTGCAAACTGGTTCATCTGTACCATTTTTCTAGGTTCCACATATATGCGTTAATATACGATATTTGTTTTTCTCTTTCTGACTTACTTCACTCTGTATGACAGTCTCTAGATCCATCCACGTCTCTACAAATGACCCAATTTCGTTCCTTTTTATAGCTGAGTAATATTCCATTGTATATATGTACCACATCTTCTTTATCCATTTGTCTGTTGATGGGTATTTAGGTTGCTTCCATGACCTGGCTATTGTAAATAGTGCGGCAATGAACATTGGGGTGCATATGTCTTTTTGAATTACGGTTTTCTCTGGGTATATGCTCAGTAGTGGGATTGCTGTATCATATGGTAATTCTATTTTTAGTTTTTTAAGGAACCTCCATACTGTTCTCCATAGTGGCTGTATCAATTTACATTCCCACCAACAGTGCAAGAGAGTTCCCTTTTCTCCACACCCTCTCCAGCATTTGTTGTTTGTAGATTTTCTGATGATGCCCATTCTAACTGGTGTGAGGTGATACCTCATTGTACTTTTGATTTGCATTCTCTAATAATTAGTGACATTGAGCAGCTTTTCATGTGCTTCTTGGCCATCTGTATGTCTTCTTTGGAGAAACTTCTAATTAGGTCTTCTGCCCATTTTTGGATTGGGTTGTTTCTTGTTTTAATATTGAGCTACATGAGCTGTTTATATATTTTGGAGATTAATCCTTTGTCTGTTGATTCATTTGCAAATATTTTCTCCCATTCTGAGGGTTGTCTTTTCGTCTTGTTTATGGTTTCCTTTGTTGTGCAAAAGCTTTGAAGTTTCATTAGGTCCCATTTGTTTATTTTCATTTTTATTTCCATTACTCTAAAAGGTGGATCAAAAAAGATCTTGCTGTGATTTATGTCAAAGAGTGTTCTGCCTATGTTTTCCTCTAAGAGTTTTATAGTGCCCAGTCTTACATTTAGGTCCCTAATCCATTTTAAGTTTATTTTTGTGTAGGGTGTTAGGGAGGGTTCTAATTTCATTCTTTCACATGTAGCTGTCCAGTTTTCCCAGCACCACTTATTGAAGAGACTGTCTTTTCTCCATTGTATATCCTTGTCTCCTTTGTCATAAATTAGTTGACCGTAGGTGCATAGGTTTATCTCTGGGCTTTCTATCTTGTTCCATTGATCTATGTTTCTTTTTTTGTGCCAGTATCATATTGTCTTGATTACTATAGCTTTGTAGTATAGTCTGAAGTCAGGGAGTCTGATTCCTCCAGCTCTGTTTTTTTCCCCTCAAGACTGCTTTGGCTATTCGGGGTCTTTTGTGTCTCCATACAAATTTTAAGATTTTTTGTTCTAGTTCTGTAAAAAATGCCATTGGTAATTTGATAAGGATTGCATTGAATCTGTAGATTGCTTTGGGTAGTATAGTCATTTTCCCAATATTGATTCTTCCAATCCAAGAACATGGTATATCTCTCCATCTGTTGGTATCATCTTTAATTTCTTTCATCAGTGTCTTATAGTTTTCTGCATACAGGTCTTTTGTCTCCCTAGGTAGGTTTATTCCTAGGTATTTTATTCTTTTTGTTGCAATGGTAAATGGAAGTGTTTCCTTAACTTCTCTTTCAGATCTTTCATCATTAGTGTATAGGAATGCAAGAGATTTCTGTGCATTAATTTTGTATCCTGTAGCTTTACCAAATTCATTGATTAGCTCTAGTAGTTTTCTGGTGGCATCTTTAGGATTCTCTATGTATAGTATCATGTCATCTGCAAACAGTGACAGTTTTACTTCCTCTGTTCCAATTTGGATTCCTTTTATTTCTTTTTCTTCTCTGATTGCTGTGGCTAGGACCTCCAAAACTATGTTAAATAATAGTGGTGAGAGTGGACATCCTTGTCTTGTTCCTGATCTTAGAGGAAATGCTTTCAGTTTTTCACCATTGAGAATGATGCTTGCTGTGGGTTTGTTGTATATTGCCTTTATTATGTTGAGGTGGTTCCCTCTATGCCCAATTTCTGGAGAGTTTTTATCATAAGTGGGTGTTGAATTTTGTCAAAGGCTTTTTCTGCATCTATTGAGATGATCATATGGTTTTTCTTCTTCAATTTGTTAATATGGTGTATCACATTGATTGATTTGAGTATATTGAAGAATCCTTGCATCCCTGGGATAAATCCCACTTGATCATGGTGTATGATCCTTTTAATGTGTTGTTGGATTCTGTTTGCTGGTGGTTTGTTGAGGATTTTTGCATCTATATTCATCAGTGATATTGGTCTGTAGTTTTCTTTCTTTGTAGTGTCTTTGTCTGGTTTTGGTATCAGGGTGATGGTGGCCTCATAGAATGAGTTTGTGAGTGTTCCTTCCTCTGCAAGTTTTTGGAAGAGTTTGAGAAGGATGGGTGTTAGCTCTTCTCTAAATGTTTGCTAGAATTCACCTGTGAAGCCATCTGGTCTTGGACTTTTGTTTGTTGGAAGATTTTTAATCACAGTTTCAATTTCATTACTTGTGATTGGTCTGTTCATATTTTCTATTTCTTCCTGGGTCAGGCTTCGAAGGTTATACCTTTCTAAAAATTTGTCCATTTCTTCCAGCTTGTCCATTTTATTGGATAGAGTTGCTTGTAGTAGTCTCTTAGGATGCTTTGTGTTTCTGCGGTGTCTGTTGTAACTTCTCCTTTTTCATTTCTAATTTTATTGATTTGAGTCCTCTCCCTCTTTTTCGTGATGAGGGTGGCTAATGGTTTATCAGTTTTGTTTATCTTCTCAAAGAACTAGCTTTTAGTTTTATTGATCTTTACTATTGTTTTCTTTGTTTCTGTTTCATTTATTTCTGGTCTGATCTTTTTTTTAGAATTTTATTTATTTATTTATTTATTTATTTAATTTATGGCTGTGTTGGGTCTTCGTTTCTCTGTGAGGGCTTTCTCTAGTTGTGGCAAGCGGGGGCCACTCTTCATCACGGTGCGTGGGCCTCTCACTATTGCGGCCTCTCTTGTTGCAGAGCACAGGCTCCAGACGCACAGGCTCAGTAATTGTGGCTCACGGGCCCAGTTGCTCCGCGGCATGTGGGATCTTCCCAGACCAGGGGTCGAACCCGTGTCCCCTGCATTGGCAGGCAGATTCTCAACCACTGCACCACCAGGGAAGCCCTTCTGGTCTGATCTTTATGATTTCTTTCCTTCTGCTAACTTTGGGGTTTTTTTTGTTCTTCTTTCTCTAGTTCCTTTAGGTGTAACGTTAGATTGTTTATTGGAGATTTTTCTTGTTTCTTCAGGTAGGCTTGTATAGCTATAAACTTCCCTCTTAGAACTGCTTTTGCTGCATCCCATAGGTTTTGGATTGTCCTGTTTTCATTGTCATTTGTCTCTAGGTATTTTTTGATTTCCTCTTTGATTTCTTCAGTGATCTCTTGGTTATTTAATAGTGCATTGTTTAGCCTCCATGTGTTTGTGTTTTTAATGTTTTTTTCCCTGTAATTCATTTCTAATCTCATAGTGTTGTGGTCAGAAAAGATGCTTGATATGATTTCAATTTTCTTAAATTTACTGAGGCTTGATTTGTGACCAAGATGTGATCTATCCTGGAGAATGTTCCATGTGTACTTGAGAAGAAAGTGTAATCTGCTGTTTTGGGATGGAATGTCCTATAAATATCAATTAAACCTATCTGGTCTATTGTGTCATTTAAAGCTTCTGTTTCCTTATTAATTTTCTGTTTGGATGATCTGACCATTGGTGTAAGTGAGGTGTTTGCATGATCTGACCATTGGTGTAAGTGAGGTGTTAAAATCCCCCACTATTATTGTGTTACTGTCAGTTTCCTCTTTTATAGCTGTTAGCAGTTGCCTTATGTATTGAGGTGCTCCTATGTTGGGTGCATATATATTTATAATTGTTATATCTTCTTCTTGGATTGATCCCTTGATCATTATGTAGTGTCCTTCCTTGTCTCTTGTAACATTATTTATTTTAAAGTCTATTTTATCTGATATGAGTATTGCTACTCCAGCTTTCTTTTGATTTCCATTTGCATGGAATATCTTTTTCCATCCCCTCACTTTCAGTCTGAATGTGTCCCTAGGTCTGAAGTGGGTCTCTTGTAGACAGCATATATATGGGTCTTGTTTTTGTATCCATTCAGCAAGCCTGTGTCTTTTGGTTGGAGCATTTAATCCATTCACGTTTAAGGTAATTATCGATATGTATGTTCCTATGACCATTTTCTTAATCCTTTTGGGTTTGTTTTTGTAGGTCCTTTTCTTCTCTTGTGTTTCCCACTTAGAGAAGTTCCTTTAGCATTTGTTGTAGATCTGGTTTGGTGGTGCTGAATTCTCTTAGCTTTTGCTTGTCTGTAAAGCTTTTGATTTCTCCATCAAATCTGAATGAGATCCTTGCTGGGTAGAGTAATCTTGGTTGTAGGTTCTTCCCTTTCATCACTTTAAGTATATCATGCCACTCCCTTCTGGCTTGCAGAGTTTCTGCTGAGAAATCAGCTGTTAACCTTATGGGAGTTCCCTTGTATGTTATTTGTCGTTTTTCCCTTGCTGCTTTCAATAATTTTTCTTTGCCTTTAATTTTTGCCAATTTGATTACTATGTGTCTCAGTGTGTTTCTCCTTGGGTTTATCCTGTATGGGACTCTCTGTGCTTTCTGGACTTGGGTGGCTATTTCCTTTCCCATGTTAGGGAAGTTTTCGACTCTAATCTCTTCAAATAATTTCCTGGGTCCTTTCTCTCTCTCTTCTCCTTCTGGGACCCCTATAATGCGAATGTTGTTGCGTTTAATGTTGTTCCAGAGGTCTCTTAGGCTGTCTTCATTTCTTTTCATTCTTTTTTCTTTATTCTGTTCCGCAGCAGTGGATTCCACCATTCTGTCTTCCAGGTCACGTATCCGTTCTTCTGCCTCAGTTCTTCTGCTATTGATTCCTTCTAGTGTAGGTTTCATTTCAGTTATTGTATTGTTCATCTCTGTTTGTTTGTTCTTTAATTCTTCTAGGTCTTTGTTAAACATTTCTTGCATCTTCTCGATCTTGGCCTCCATTCTTTTTCCGAGGTCCTGGATCATCTTCACTATCATTATTCTGAATTCTTTTTCTGGAAGGTTGCCTATCTCCACTTCATTTATTTCTTTTTCTTGGGTTTGATCTTGCTCCTTCATCTGATACATAGCCCTCTGCCTTTTCATCTTGTCTATTTTTCTGTGAATGTGGTTTTTGTTCCACAGGCTGAAGGATTTTGTTTCTTCTTGCTTCTACTGTCTGCCATCTGGTGGATGAGGCTATCTAAGAGGCTTGTGCAAGTTTCCTGATGGGAGGGACTGGTGGTGGGTAGAGCTGACTGTTGCTCTGGTGGGCAGAGCTCAGTAAAACTTTAATCCGTTTAACTGCTGATGGGTGGGGCTGGGTTCCCTCCCTGTTGGTTGTTTGGCCTGAGGCAACCCAACACTGGAGACTACCTGGGCTCTTTGGTGGGGCTAATGGTGGACTCTGGGAGGGCTCACGCCATGGAGTGCTTCCCAGAACTTCTGCTGCCAGTGTCCTTGTCCCCACGGTGAGCCACAGCCACCTCCCACCTTTGCAGGAGACCCTCCAACACTAGCAGGTAGGTCTGGTTCAGTCTCCCCTGGGGTCACTGCTCCTTCCCCTTGGTCCCGATGCACACACTACTTTGTGTGTGCTCTCCAAGAGTGGAGTCTCTGTTTCCCCCAGTCCTGTCGAAGTCCTGCAATCAAATCCCACTAGCCTTCAAAGTCTGATTCTCTAGGAATTCCTCCTCCCGTTGCTGGACCCCCAGGTTGGGAAGCCTGACATGGGGCTCAGAACTTTCACTCCAGTAGGTGGACTTCTGTGGTATAAGTGTTCCCCAATCTGTGAGTCACCCACCCTGCAGTTATGGGATTTGATTTTACTCTGATTGCGCCCCTCCTACCGTCTCATTGTGGCTTCTCCTTTGTCTTTGGATGTGGGGTGTCTTTTTTGGTGAGTTCCAGTGTCTTCCTGTCGATTATTGTCCAGCAGCTAGTTGTGATTCTGGTGTTCTCGCAAGAGGGAGTGAGAGCACGTCCTTCTACTCCGCCATCTTGGTTCCTCTGGTGGATATTCTGATAGGTTATACGAAAGGAGCGTTGCTCACTTTTGTGCACGCATTTTATGTAATCTATTTGAAAAGAACAAAGAAATGCAAAACGGATTATGAAAAACAATATATTTCACGTCTTATGTTAGCAAAGTTTTATTTTTGGATAAAAAGAACCACATGTTGGATTGATAAAAATAATTTGCCAAGACATAATATATGTATGATGGCTTAATATCCCTTCCTTAATATAATTAGGTTTTAGGTCATAAAAAGATGCTAAAACAAATGTAAAAGTTTTAAAGATTCTTTGTATGAAAATAAATTTCAGGACTGTGTAACTCAAAATGATTTCATTTAAAGTTTAACTTGCATGTAGTATGCTTACTAAAGGGGAAGGGGATAAATAGGGGTTTGGGATTAAAATATACACACTACCATGTATAAAATAGATAACCAAAAAAGACCTACTGTATAGCACAGGGAATTATACTCAATACCTTGTAATAACCTATAATGGGAGAGAGTATAAGAAAAGAATATATATTTTTATATATATGTATAACTGAATCACTTTGCTGTGCCCCTGAAACTAACAGAACATTGTAAATCAACTATATTTCAGTAAAACTTTTTAAAAAAGAGTAAAAAAGTTTTATTTGGCATATGTTGCTTTCAGTAAGCTAAAGTAAAAAGGGTTTGATACCACAGATGTTTTACAATTAGTTTATCCAAATAAATCCCTAAAATGGTTTGCCTTATTCATATAATACAGAACTGAAATGATTTAGCTTTTAACTTTGCAGATGTTTGGAAGGATTTTCAAAGAAATGGTGGCATCACAATGAAATTAGGGCATGGTGAGGAAAGATCTTCAGAACTTCAAGAGTTCCTTCAAAATAGAAAAGCACATTTAAAATTGCTCAGGTTTTCCAGTTCATTTGGCCTGGGCAGCTTCCTGCATGTCTTGTCATAACTACTATGTTAAATTTAGTTGTATGTTCAGAAAATGGAGAAAAATGTTCACCACTGGCAGGTGAAAACAGGAAATAAAAATATTGACTCGGGATGTTCCCAGGACAATTAAACAGCTAATGAAAGGATTGTAGTTCCTAAGGCCACTGTGAATAGGAATGTGGGCATAGGTACCTAATTTGGTATCCAGTTGATTCCAGTTCATGATGCATATAATTTCTGGCTATGTGAGCAACATTGCAAAATAGTTTGTATTACGGTAAAATAAAAAAAGTGCCTCCTAAAGGACTTATATTTTTAGGGTAACAGCAGAATCTTCTCTTCTTTTGGAAACACCTGGAATTTTTGGAAATGCCCGGTCTTTCATTTTTATTCCAGGTCCAAACAAAATGAGTACACACCTAATCACCAAAAGCATTGTTTACCTGGAGGACCAAGCTGCTTTGGATCTAATATGACCTCAAACTAGAATAGTTAGATGTGGTGGTAACACTCTCAGAAATTAATATTCATTTGTTCAGGTTCTGAATAGAACACCATGAGAAATTATTTGGAAAGGATTTCTTTAAGAGAAAGGTATTCATCTAGGAATCGTTTATGGAGGACTTACCATGTCTGAGGCACTATGAAAGGAGAGAAAAATAGTGTTTCCATTTTTATGTAGGAAAGTTAAATTTGATGGAATTTACTGAAGAGCTGATGACTTTTAAAAAATTTATTTTATTGAAGTATAGTTGATTTACAGTGTTGTGTTAATTTCTGCTAGAGGTGATGACTTTTACTTTCATAAATATATAAAGGCAATTGGCTATTTTTGGTAGTGGTTTTCAAGATTGATGGCAAAATGCATCAGATACTTGCTCAGACTGCATTTTGATTAAGGTTTTAATCATTCAGACTGTGTCCCTTTTGTTTGCAAGAATTGTTTGTTGAATCACTTTCTTACAGATGACGTCAGAAAAACAACTTTTGTTATAAATCACATCTAATGGGTTAGATTGGAACTCTCAGTGCCAGGAGAAGGGAACAGGAGGAGGAAGTTTCAAAAGCAAGAGTAAGCAAAAGTAAGTCTTAGAAGTTCTCAGAGGCTAGGAGTCTCAGAGGGACAATAAAATCCCCCAACCCCTTATACTCCCACCAGATAAAAAGATGTTTGGGAACATGAAAGGTTGGAAGGCTTCCCTTGCCTCTTTCCTGGGGCCTGGGAAAATGACCGGGAACTCTGCCTGACGACCTCGTCATATAATCAAGATACCAGAATATTTAGCCCTTAAATGGAGAGAAGGTTTACTCAGAAGCCAGTGGTCCCTGAAGGGTTCTCTCAGTTGTGATGAGGGGATACCAGGGAGGAAGTGTGGCGGGGCAGGTGAATGCAGAGCAGGTGGGCTCAGCAGACACCTCAGAGCATGCTGGAGTGGAAGGATGATCAAGCAAGAGGCCGACCACCAACTTAACTCCAGACACCTTCATCCCCTTCCCATGACTAGGCACCCCATGTGGCATAAATTGACTGAGTTTATGCCTCACTTGACTAAGAAAACTCTGAAGTGGTTGAGGAAAAATCTTGGAATCGAGTTAGCCAAGTTTCAGTCATCTAGCAACTAAGCTCAGAGAGATACGTTATTTTACACATCTGAATTTTGTTAATTAAAAATATTGTACTTACAAAGATTGCCATGACTTCAGTGAATGGGCATTATTTCCTATGTGGACCTAGAGACGATCATACTAAGTGAAGTAAGTTAGACAGGGAAAGATAAATATCATATGATATCGCATATATGGGGAACCTAAAAAAATGATACAGATGAAATTATTTACAAAACAGAAAGAGACTCACAGACTTAGAGAACGAACTTATGGTTACCAGTGGGGAGAGGAGGGGGGAGGGTTAGATTGGGAGTTTGGGATTGACATGTACACACTACTATATTTAAAATAGATAACCAATAAGGACCTACTCTATAGCACAGGGAGCTCTGCTCAATATTGTATAACAACCTAAATGAGGAAAGGATTTAAAAAAGAATAGATACATGTATATGTATAACTGAATCACTTTGCTGCACACGAGAAACTAACACAACATTGCTAATCAACTATACTCCAATATAAAATAAAAATTGAAAAAAATAATAAAGATATTATACTTAACAAAGATTGCCATGATTTCAGTGAGTGTGCTTTATTTCCTATGTGTATGTATGAAATGATTTTGGAACACTTACTTGACGTAGAATCAGCTTCATAACTAGGAATGTAAACTGTTTTTATAAAGTCCCCTTAATGGATTAAATGAAGAGAAATTAATTACCAGATGTTGATATGCTCAGAAATATAACCTATCAGTTAATTGGAAATATTTAAAGTGATTAGTGTTTTGAGTAAGAAATTACCAAGATCAATAATATCCATCACAGGGACTTCCCTGGCATCACAGTGGTTAAGAATCCGCCTACCAATGCAGGGGTCATGGGTTTGAGCCCTGGTCCGGGAATATCCCACATGCCGCGGAGCAACTAAGCCTGTGCGCCACAACTACTGAGCCTGTGCTCTGAGCCCGTGAGCCACAACTACTGAAGCCCACATGCCTAGAGCCCGAGTTCTGCAACAAGAGAAGCCACTGCAATGAGAAGGCCGTGCACCGCAACGAAGAGTAGCCCCGCTTGCCGCAACTAGACAAAGCCTGCGTGCAGCAAAGAAGACCCAACGCAGCCAAAAATAATAAATAAATAAAATTTAAAAAAATAATATCCATCACAGAATCTTCAGGACTTTGCTTGTCAATTTCTAGAAATGACCACTTAAGATAATAGATTCTGTTCTGTGGACAGTGTGTGGAGTTGGTTCTGATATCCTAAATTCATAGGCGTAAGACCAATGAAAGAAATAAAAACTATGCTTTTGAATTAAATATTTAATTTTTTTTGCTTTCCTGACTTTTTAAAGTAAATTCAAAAATTTTAGTAAGAATTTCATTTAAGGATGCATTTTTCCACGTACTTGGTAATTAACCATTTCCCAGAAGGCTTTGGAGACACTGAAGTTCACAATATGTCTAAGACTTGGGTGGTTTTCCCCAGTCACAGAATTACAATGATTACTGTAATGTATATCATAAATCTTAGAGATTTATGTCTAGACAAACTCTATGCTCCGAGACCTCAGTGACTCAGGGTACTTTTTGAATTTACATAACCTAGAGTAACTAAGGATTATGTTGCAGAATTTTGACTAGAAATTTGGAATGTGTCCAGTCATTATCTTTCTAACCTTAGTCCCTTTTTAATCTGAGTCAATTTTCAGATACACTTTCTTGGTAGGTGTTATATCACGCTTATTGCTAAAATTCCCAAAGATTCCTTCCTATTGGTTTTAACTTATTATTTATAAAGTTGCATATATTATCATAGGAAACCTAGGATGGGTGGTGTTTCTAATAACCTGTTACTGGAGCCTGAAAGGATTGATTACTTGAACGTTTTTAAAAAAACTTTATTTATGTACTGTTGACATATAAGTAACTGCACATATTTAAAGTGTAAAATTTGATATGTTTTGTAACATGTGTACACCTGTGAAACCATCACTACAATGAAGATAGTGAGCATATTCATCATGCCCCAAAGTGCCCTGTGCCTTTCGGTAATACCTCCTTCCTGCCTTTCCCTATTTTCTCTCTTCATCTCCAGGGATTGCACTGAATCTATAGATCAAGTTGGGAAGAACTGATATCTTGACCATATTGAGTCTTCCTTTCCATGAACATGGAATCTCTCTCCATTTATTTAGTTCTTTGATTTCTTTCATCAGAGTTTTGCAGTTTTCCACATATGGATCTTGTACATATTTTGTTAGATTTATCCCTAGATTTCATTCTTTAGGTGCTAATGTAAATGACATTGTGTTTTTAATTTCAGATTCCAATTGTTCATTGCTGGTACTTGACACACTTGGTATGGTCAGTTTTTAAATATTTTAGCCAGTCCGATAGCTATGTGGTAGTATCTCACTGTGGTGTTAATTTCACTTCCTTAATAACTGATAACATTGAACATCTTTTCCTGTGCTTATTGCCATACATATATCTTCTTTCATGCAGTGTTTGTTACATTCTTTTGCTTATTTTAAAATTTTCATGTATATAACTCAGAGGTCCCAAGACCTTCCATATGTTTGGTGATTCACTAGAAATACTCACAGGACTCAGAGTCAGCAGTACTCATGAGTATATTTTATTACAGTGATCAGCAACAGAAAAGGATGTATTAGGCAGTCTGGAGGAGTCCAATGCAGACTTCCAACATGTTCCCTCAGGAGGGATCACACCTAACACACTCCTTCCTCCAGGAGTGAGATGCAGCAATATGTGTGCAGTATTTTGGTCCAGGGAAGATTGCTTGTGACTCAGAGTCTAGAGTTTCTATTTGGGGCCAGTCTTATAAATACTCTTTGCTGACATAGCCAGCCATAGTACCAAAATTTCAAAAGGAAAATAGGTATTCACCATTAACCACATTTTTTTGTACAGTCCAGGCAGCCTGGTACAACAGGGTACAGTACTCCAGGTGAACAAAACAGCCTTGTTAACATAGGGAACATGCCAAAAGCCAAGTTCCCAGATACCAGCCAAAGGCCAGCTCTGCAAGCAGACACTTCCAAAGATAGCAACCTCAAAAATACTGTGTTAGCTCTTTCCTGATAGACACACACACACACACACATTCTTTTATTTTCATCAAAACACTTTGATTACTTTGGGACATCTAGGAAGAAGTAAGGAGATGATAAACCAGGAAAAAGCATTATATAGAGAAAAGTTACAAGTATAATGTACAGGGCAATAAAAGTTCTAGGAATGTGGTATTTGCCTTGGGGCCATAGACACTGGCATTTAAGTCAGAAATACGTTTATAAATTATAGTAAGAAATCCACTTTCATCTAAAAATAGAACCTGCTTTAATTAATGAGAGTGGGATTCGCAAAAACAGAAAACTTTCTTCAGAAAATTCTTTGGGATGGCGGAAAGCTCAGGGAGCAAATTGGAGGGTAGGTAGAGAATGAATCGAGTAGAGGGGGGGTCCCAGTCTGGTAGCACCTTAAGACCAGGGAAGAAATCTGGGATGGACATGCTTTTCTCCCAGAGGAAATCTAGAAGAGCTGACTTTGGCGACATGAATCCCTCTATATCAAGCAGTGTTGCCATCTTGAATTTGCTCTGATTATGGTTTATTGAGCAGCTTGCCTCAAATTCTCTGCCCTGCCCTTCTCCGCATGAGGGCTTATTGTCATGTATTAAACAATGACCTCTTCAACATTCTGATGGTAAAAAAATGCTTCTTATAAGGTTGTTTCTTAAACTATCCCTCAATACAAGCCAATGAGTTAGGAAGGAGAACAGAGAATATGTGTAAATTAATAATTCGGTCTAAGTGGGCAATGTACTACTTACTGGTTTATCTCGATCCAAGGACAGACTTTAGAGTATCTGGTGGCACTGACTCCTGGCATCCCTCAAACAACATTAATAAATATTGCTTTTCTTGGCTTTTGATAGTTAATTGTAAGACACCATGTTCAAGATTAGGCTTCCTGAAAAGTACCTGGAGAGTAAGCGTGAGAGGCATTCATGTTAATAGAAAGAGGCACTGGTTTTGGATTTACATTGTCACATGAAAATAAGAACAGTCAAGAAAGACAGGTGTCCAAAGACAGGATCACTTCTCCTCAGCTGAGAGGATGTGTGTTTCCCCACCTAAATTAAGGAGGCAATTTTCAAAAGAATATTGCTAGATGCAGACAAAATATTGATATATCTGGCCTTGAGATTATAATCACAACTTAAATAATTTATAAAGGTAGTTGGTTAAGAATGGAAAAGGTGCTAATACCAGAAATGTGTCTTTGATGAACATAATAAGTGTTTAGATTATGAGCCATTACCTGTAGTTTGATTGAATGAATTTTCCCTAGGTCATATTATCAAATATATACTCTCTAACCTGACCGTCATAAGAGATATGTATTTTGGTACCTGTATCTTTTGTAACTGTGTTGAACATCAAAAAATCAAGCAAACAATTCCTATAAAGTCTTTCAAGCCTGATGTGAAACATTGGTTGATACAGTTTTATTTTTGGAATCCTAACTTTGTTAAATGAAGACAATTTCTATTGGTACCATTAGTATTGTGGAGCTAATTGTGAGTTATTCATATGAGTTTACTGTCCAAGGGTCATAAGCTTCAGTGAATTTTTTTATTGTTTTTGGGTCCAATTACTTGAAGCCTTAAAACAAATATATTACACGTTCTAGTATGAAAGACTAGTGTGAAAGAGCATATATAAAGGCTATTACAGCTAAGAATAAAAGCCCCAATATAAGGATACTTAGAAATTTTTGGATGTTCTATAACACTAAGTTATAGTCTTGAAATATTTTAATATTTAATTCCAGGTAGAGAGAAAGTCTTCATACACCTTTTCAACATGCTCCCACTTCAAATATTACCTTCCTCTTTTTAATGGAGACAAAGATGACTCATTGAATTCATTTAGTTTCATGAAACAACATTTCTTGAAATCAGTTGTGGCAAAAAAAGAGAACAATAATTGTCAAAGACAAAGAGACAGCATTAGCCATGAGCAGCAACTTCATGACTGTATCTACAGGGGCACAAAGTGAAATGAGGATCTGGTGATCATGAGATTAATTTTCTCAGAGTAGATAACAACCCCAGATGATGATGGTAATGATTGTGATGGGGGTGGTGGTGGTGATGATGGTGATGATGATGATATTAACAGCAACTTCCATTTATCAAGTGCTTATTGGGTGTCAGGCATTGTTCTAAGTACTACTCTTGCACTAATTCATTTGATCCTCAAGGAATCCTAACAGGTAGGTATTATTTTTACCCCCATTTTTACAAAGGGATTGAGGAACAGAATGATTAAAAATTTGTTTGAGGTCACACAATAAGAGTGTAGAGGTATGATTCAACCTCTGGTTGGTTTAGTCTAAATACTGTACTCTAAACCACTACTTTTTATATGGAAAAGTGACAAATCTGATATTCTTAACTCTCCAACTATCTCACATGACTGTCTTCAGAGACAAAGAAGTTGGTGAGTGGGAAGCACTTTGAAAACTGGGACTGTAATAAGCAATGTAAGGATGGCTTATTTAACCAAAACCTTTCATCCAAAGTTTAAAAAATATATTTAAAGTGATGGTGGACTGGCTTGGTTTTACAGATACATTTTTATATCCAGGGCTAAAGATATTGCTGTCTGCTTTCTCAGAGAAGGCTAATGTATGAGTCAAGGAGCCAATGACCTGGAGGGAATGTTTAAGGCTACTGGAAAGGCTTTCTTGCTTCAAAACTATCCCTAACACACCTCTCCTGGTGCTGAGAACTCCTCCATGGGAGGCAGTGTAGTCCAAGAAGGATTAATTCAGCCAGTATCAGCACCAGCATGGCTGGGGGTAGGATGCCAGCGAGGTGGAGAAGAAGGAAGATGGATTTGGCTTCAGTTCTTTGTAAATTAAGGTCTTTCCCACTTCCTACAACCCTTTGAGGGAAGGTAATGCCTGTTAAAATGCACAACCTCTTAGGATTGCTAATCAAATTAATCAGTAGGGCTTCCCTGGTGGCGCAGTGGTTGAGAATCTGCCTGCCAATGCAGGGGACACGGGTTCGAGCCCTGGTCTGGGAAGATCCCACATGCCGCGGAGCAGCTGGGCCTGTGAGCCACAGCTGCTGAGCCTGCGTGTCTGGAGCCTGTGCTCTGCAACAAGAGAGGCCACGACAGTGAGAGGCCCGCGCACCGCAATGAAGAGTGACCCCCGCTTGCCACAACTAGAGAAAGCCCTCGCACAGAAACGAAGACCCAACACAGCCAAAAATAAATAAATAAATAAATAAATAATAAAATTATTAAATTAAAAAAAAAAAAGGAAATTAATCAGTAATACGTAGTGAGAATTCACTAATTAGATTCTTCCCCAGGCAGGTATATTAGAGAAGGGCATGTACTAGAATGAACGGCAGTTGGAAGAGAACAAGTGAATAGTCACTGGGAGGAAGTCCTGTGGAGCTGGGAAGAGTGACAAGAGGTTGCTGTAGAGCCTCAAGAGGGTACTATGGATTCTGAAGAGGGTGCACCGATAAGAACAGTCATTTTTTATTTCATATCATTGCTTCATCTGTCATTATCATAGTTTCATTGCCCACCCCCCTTCCTCATTGTACCCTGCAGTCTTCCGCTTATCTCATCAAAGTTCTAAGGATTCTCTATCATGCCCTCCCCTGAATTAATTCCCTTTCTTCCTCATTTCATTAACTGCTGCACATATTAATCCTACAACTTGTGTTTTGATCAGACTTTCCAAATACATGAAAGGAAAGGAACTGGGAAGAAACTGAGTGGTGGAAAGAGAAGTATGTCTGAGACTATTGATCTTTACCTTATTGTTTACTCCTTTCTTAGTGTACAAGACTGTCTTCTGGACCCTGTAGGTAAAGTTCAGGAGTTGGAGCTTTGGGTTTTGCCTAGGGAAACATGGAGTCAAAGTTTTAGAGCTGAATATGACTGTGGTCCAGAACTTTTTTTTAAAGGAATGAGCTCATGCAAACCCCAAAATTGGACACTTCTCTAAGATGTGGCAGGTCTTCTGGTTTCCAGTACCATGACGTTTCCATTTCACCACATCTAAATATTAGATGCCCACCAGTTTGCGTACCAGCCTTCCAACACACCTCGACAAACTTCCACACTTCCCTTGGCCCTAAAACTAGTCCATGTGCCTGAGCTTTCGGTAATGGAAACAGCTTTCCTGTTATTTTCATGCACAGTGGAGTAGAAAAAAATACGTTAATCGGGCCTGTGATTTGTGAATGGTTTTAAAAGGTGGTTACTATGTTGGGTGTATCTAGTTTGTTTGTGTATCTAAGCACCGATCTAAAAAGATTTATTCCTCTTCATTATGTCAAGATTCCTAAGTGGCACCAAATGGAATGTCAGACTGGGACATGGTTACATTCCATGATGCATTGCGAGATGTTAAAGAGAGAAGGATTTGTGTTTGTGTTTTATAAAAATCAGAATTAAAATCTCCTTAAGGGCAGGGATTTTTGTCTGTCTTGTTTACTGGTGTATGTCAGCACCCAGAACACTGTGGGCTCTGAGTCAATAATTATTGACTGAAAAACAGCTTCGCCATATGTCTTGATCTTTGCAGTGGAATTAGGCGCTAGAAATATTGTGCCCTGTTTCTATACTTAATCAAACTGAGTCTCCTCACCCCAACCTCCAACTTATTTTCTACCATAACATGATCAGAATGCACCAGGATATAATTAAGTCACTATTATTTCATTGATTATTTAGCAAAATCTACCTAACTGTTTTTAATACCCAGTCAGTTCTGGGTGGAAAACAAAATTAATGTTGGCACTGAATGCTTTAAATAATATTTGGACTTGAATGAAAGTGTATAATATGCATGATCTCTGATCAACATATCAACAGGTGCTAATTTTGTCAATTTCTTTGGCTGATAGGATATTATTTCCTAGAAAGTTCTGCTTCCATTTTATAGTTTGTCTAACCAAAGAACAAAAAAGATTTTCCCTTGTTTCTGACTTCTTAAGCTTTAGGAAAGGGGGTGGATGAAGGAAGTCAGATTCATCCTTGTCCCTCTATGAAGATAATTTAAAAAATCATCAATAAGCTGGGAGTTTAGGATCAGAAATTATGGGATATATTGCTGTTCTAAATAGTAGAAATTGATAAACTAATTGGATTTCTTTGGAGATGAAAGGGACCCTGCTTCCCACTGCTCTTTTTGAGATAAAATAGACTAGTGATCCCATGATGCTAGATTTGACAAAATATTCCCTCATATATGTTTTCTTTTTTAAAAAATAATTTAAACTTCAAGTGAGCAAACTTCTTATTTTGGTCTGATTTTATTTTAAAGGTTGGAAATAGCCTGAAAATTTCTAACAGCTATCAATGTATACCTTATCATATTTTGGACATCTGACTATTAGATGAGATTTTTAGCCCATACTGAGTCTGAATATAACTTTTATAATTTTAATTTTTGTTCATAGGATTGTGTACTTATTGTAGGAAAGACAAGAATTAAGAGTTCTGGAAGTGGTAAAATGTTGGTAAATACAAAAGATATTTTTCTTATTTAAAAAAGTCTATTAAAATAATTTATTGTTTAAAGTCAAAATAACAACAATGAATTGTGGGGTTTATGACACATGTAGAAGTAAAATGCATGACAATAACAGCATAAAAGGTAAGAGGGAGAAATGCAAGTGTATGGCTGTAAGCTTTTTTACAGTATGTGTAATGATAAATGACATTAGATTAGTGTGTGATAGGTTTCAGAGACATGTTGTAACCCCTGATCAACCACTACAAAAGACAAAACAAAGAGGTATAGCTAATAAGCCAATAGAAAAGATAAAAGGGAATAAAAAATATTTAACAGGAACAAGTACAAAGGACAGATGGGATATAGAAAACTATTAGAAAGATGGGTGATTTTTTAACCAAATCATAGTGATATTTGTATGTTAATACATAAATTATATGTCATTTTATCACATATAAAAAGCAGATTGACTAAAAAGCAAGACCCAACTATATCCTGTTTATAAGTTCCACTTGAAATATAAAGTCACAGATGAATTAAAGGAAAAAGATAGGAGAAGACATATCATGAAAACACTCATCAAAAGAAACCAGAAGACTTTATTTTGATGTCAAAGTAGACTTTAGAACAAGAAGTATTACCAGGAATAAAGAGAGAGATTACATATTGATAATGAGATTGATTTACCAAAAGTACAGAACAACCGTAAGTGTTTATGCAACTGGCAACTCAGCTTCAAAACACAGCAAAAACAGAACTGAACACTTTTTTTGTTGTAAGCTTCTAAGTTCCTCAACAGGGATTCTTTTACTACTGGAATTTTCATGGATGAGAAGGATTTGCTGTATAATATTTAAACCATTAACACACGTACTGTTTTTGTGAAAACTCTAATTTCCAACGTTAATGCATTAAAGAGTATTAATTAAAATATTTACTCAAGAAATACCAACTACATACCAAACACTTCATATATGTTATTTAATTAGCATAGTAACCCATGCTGCATGTAAGAAAACCTGGACTCAATAGGATTACATACTTGTCCAAGGTCACACAGTAAGGAACATAGCCAAGATTTGAACTCAGATCTGTTTGCCACTGAGCCCGTGATGTTTCCGCCACATGGGGGCTTGAAATATATACATATTTTTCATAACTATTATTTTGGTCTCCATGTAAGTGATAGTCATCCTCTCAATCAGCAAGGAAGTTGTATAGGACAGGAATGCCACGTGTTGGTTAACTGCTCTTGCCTTAGAGAACTACTAAAAATGACCCCATTTATTTTTGGTGGGGACCCCATTCAGTGGGAGGCACAAAGACTAGCAGAACCTAACGACCTACAAGAAACTGAAAAATTTTCAGTAAAGCATACTCTGTAATTTCAAAAAATCTGTATTCAACACTGCCAGATTATAGGTTGTTAAATGAATGGATAGATGATACTTCTGCAGCTAAACAATAATATTATGAGGATTTAGTGTGATTAATTTATGTGTTTAAAAAGCTAAAGTGGTGAGATTTGTGGAAGCTGTTGGTTTCTGGAATTGATAAAATCTTCCTACTGTAATATTTCCGTGACCTTATTAATTAACCAAGTTTTAAAAACTTGTTCTAGTAAAGGAAGTAGAAAAGAATCAAAGAAACACAGGAATCACATTGGTTGAAAAAAGTGGAGTTGAAATAAAAGGTATATGTTCTGATCGCAACCATAATTTAAAAACTATTTTGAGGATCATCAAAACATCAAAACCTATGAAAGTCATCTTCATATTCATATCTCAGACATGTTCACTCTTTAAATTTCATGGAATAGAGCTGGCAGAATTGAAGTGTTGCTAAGGAAACATATCAAGCACAAACATAAAAAGCATAACAGGTTCAAAGGTTTCTGGGGAGTTATTACAAAGACATAAAACCTGCCAAATAATTGGAACAATAAAAGTGGAAAATTAATTTCAAGCAAGACTAGACATTTCAACTAACTGTTGAAAGACTTTTGAAGAATATATACGTACTGGGAAAAAGAGGTGAGGACTTTTAAAGATCCAGGTGGTTAATTAATGAAGACTGAAGCCAAATGCAAGCGTTAGGAATAAAGCAGAAAAATTTGGTTTCTGGTTTCACAAAGGGGAATTTGCTTCAATCAAATTTATTAGTAAGAAGGATGAGGGTTCAGAGAACAGGCTCCTTGAAGCGGGTGAAAAATGGACCAATATTCTAAGCTTTGAGATTTGATGTGTTTCTTGGTCCACGTAAAATAAAACCAGGGTGTTAAAGGAAGTAGAGACAGAAATAAGAGACCCTTTTATGAACAGTTTTACGAGCACACTTAGTTCTGGAGAGACCCCCTAGGATTAACCAGTAGGATGGAATTATTTTAGAGGGTCTGGGAATGTACCAAGTGGCTTGCATACCAGTTGACATCACTCATAAGAGAAGTGTTAAAAAGTGTTTTGAGGGTCAAATGAAGAAACACTTGGAAGCTTACTTGATGAAAGAATGCCAACTGACTTTTTCAGATGGGAAAGAGATGCTTCACTTACTTGTCAAAATGGCAGAAAGGTATTATTCTGAGGCAGGAAAGAGGTGTTATAACACATCCTTTGCATTTTGATAGTGGGCAATTTATTGAAATGCTTTTCTGGGGTTAAAATGATCCTTTCTCTTAAAAGTGGCATAATGGGAAAATTGCTAGATTGAACTGAAACTTGCTAAATTGGAAGAAGCAGAAGTCATTTGTCAGTTGAAGCATTGCTAGTTCAGAAAATCACTGTCTATCTCTAGAGGACTTTATTTTGGCGGCCGTGGGAACAGCCTCTCCTATTTAGACATTTATGTAGAATTCCTCCATAAGCACTGTGGGTATAGGCTGACTCCTATATACATGATATGTGACTATAAGTTTCAAAGACTTATTTTTGAATAAAATTTCAAAGCTAAGGGAAACTTAGTCCCATCCAAGACATCACCTTGGCAGGCTCTATACTCATTTCAGAGATGCTGCCTTTGGACAAGTCATTCTTGGAATTTCTCTTGTGGAATCGTCCCTCAAGACCGTGGCAAACTTGAAAAATTATGTTTAACAGTGAAAATTTTTCATACTTTGAGTGAAAATATTGTATTTGGGAAAGATCCAAAGAAATCAGAGTCTCATCCGGTAAAGAAAGTGAGTGATTAAAATGTTACTAATTTAAAAAATAATTGAAGTGTAACTAGCAAGTAAAGAAAGTGATATTCTTTTGTGGCTTGTAACCTGGTTTTCAAAGTAATTCCCAAAGCATTTTAAATATATTTTGATCAGTGAGGTATGTTTGGGACAAAAGATTCTTAAGGTGACTGCCTTGAAAGCTAATTTTAGAATGAGTTCCAGTATGCTGGCTAGAAAGCCAGTCTCATGGTGTTTATAGTTTTAACTTATAAAGAGAGAGAAGTAGAGGGTAATGATGTCTAGTGAAAATTTCTTGGTGATTTTAAGACATGGGAGCAATGCATAGTTAAATTTTTATAGAAAAATAAAGAGTCAAGTTTTTGCTGTGGTGTGCTGCATGGGAAAGAGATACCTACCAGAAGGCCAGACTTGAGGCCATGTGAACTTGGATCAGTCACTTTGACAAACAGGAAAGGTGGGGAGAGAGGAATCAATTAGGAGTTCGGGATTAACATGTACACACTACTATATATAAAACAGATAATCAACGAGGACCTACTGTATAGTCCAGGGAACTCTACTCAATATTCTGTAATAACCTATATGGGAAAAGAATCTGAAAAAAGAATGGATATATGTATATGTATAACTGAATCACTTTGCTGTACACCTGAAACTAACACAGCATTGTAAATCAACTATACTCCCCTATAAAATAAAAATTAAATTTAACGTCAAAGTAAAAAAATATTTAAAATTAAAAAAAAAGAAAGAAGAATGGGAGAGGGAGGAAAGTAAAGAGAGGGAAAAAGTAAGAAGAAAGAAAAGGAAGGAAAGGAAGAAAAAAGGAAGGAAGGAAAGGTAGGTGGAAGAAAAGGCCAACTCTTTCTTCATCCAACATAACATAAATTTGAAATTAGTGGAGTCATAATTAATGATGGTCTGTCATATCTAACAAAACCATCAAATACAAGAAAAACAGAGAAGGAAGTGTCAATAAATAGCAGATTCTCAAGAGTGACAATTTTCAAGCACACCTGCTTATCTGCATATGTGCCTGTAAATATGTTCATTTATCAAGACAAAGCTCATTTTCCCAGTCTGTGCTATTGTCCTCTATGTGATGGACCATGGGAGTTCAGGATGTCCTTGAAATGTGCTTGTTCTAAGCAAGTATGAAAACTACAGCTTACCCGGGCCTTAGAAAGACTGTTTCACACAACTGGATTAAAAAGTTTAACACACACAAAAAATGGGGTTATGCCTACTTTTGGAAGAAGGGCCAAAATATTACTGTCCAAAGTGGAAAGCATGCAAGTACACACATGAGAGAGCAATTGTGAGGTTCAAATGAGATATTGTATGAAAAATCACTTGAGAAGTCTAATGCTTGGCAAATATAATTTCAGAGAAAATATTTCGTGAGGAAAAATTAGAAGCATATAAAGACACTGGACTTCCTTCTGCCTCCTGACTTCCTTGAAACATTAAGCCGTTGCTTTAATTTTTGCATACACAAAACATGAACGTTGTCACAATTTTTCTACATGTAAATGAAAGCAAAATAATACTTGCCTTCCAGTGATCACATGGAAATACCAATGAAGTGAATATTTGCAGCCACGCCTGGAAATGAAGGCCCTGTGTAAAGTGTAAGTTTATTTCATGTGAAGGGGCTTGGCAAGTGCCTGGCACATGTCCAGGTTATAATGCGTACTATTTATGATTGGTGTGACCTTGCAGACATTGGCGCACAAGGCTGATGCCACAGAAAAGCCAGCTCGTTTCATCTGACAGAGTCCGGAATCTATTTTTATTTACTTATTTATTTTTTTAACCTTTATTAAGGCTTCAGTGTACCAAGGAGGTAGACACACTGCACGCTAGACCATCACATGTTAGCAGTTCTCTCTCTCTATCCCATGGAATGTTTCCAAAATGTCTTGTCCATTTTTTTTCTGAAGCCAGTGGTAAAGGGCTAGAACTACAGTTTGATGGGATGAGAGCAGGAACTCATACTTCAATTCACAGACATTTCATGAAGTGTCCAACTAGTTATTGTGAGAAGTATTTGCCTCTTGGTCCTGGTAGAAGTATTCTCAGTGGATGTATGTAAGAGAAATAGCCTTATTTATATATTTTAAATCTATTTTGTAAATAGATTTACATTATTTATGCATTTATTTGGGTAGAGGGAGGGTATTTGCTACATTTGGCAAAATTTGGGCAATCTCTGTTAGGTGGAATCCAATCCATGCCAAGAATGACTGGCTAGAAGGGTTGGAAGAAGTTCAGATGAGATGTTAGCCTGGTTGAAGCCCAAACTCTTCTATAGATAAGAGGGTAATAAAACATGTTCATGGGCCAGTGTGTTTATAGATATTTACTTGCCTAGCTCACAGGGTTAGGAGTTTATATAAGATAAAGACGAGCTTAATGATTTTAAAGACAAAGCTCCATGTTACTATTCTGTTTAAAATTTAAGGAATGTAGGGGAATTTGTGAGGGTAAGTATATGTAATCCAGGAAATTGTTTTCGAGTTAACTAATGGTGTATGCTTTGTGCAATGTATGGAGAAAAGGCATCAAGGATAAATTTGTGATTTATAAGGCATAAATACTATTTTAATGCTGTAGGTTTGAATTTTAAAGGCTTTAAATTTCATTTTGATACTTTAAAACATTTTTAGAAAAAAGGCAACATAAAAATAATAATGGTGACTTAAAAAACAGCATCAAGTGTATACTTTTGTCCCTGGGAGACTAATGAGAGGAGGTGAAGAGAAGATACTTATCTAACTATTCAAGGAGATGAAGACATAGGAATGAACAAAACAGACAAGGCCTCCATACATCTTATATTTTTGTAGGGGAAACAGACAGTAAACAAATGGCAAGTCAATATGTAGTATGTCAGAGGGTGTTAGAAAATACTTGTGGAGAAAAATAGCAGACATTGCAGTTTTAGGTTGGTGGGTGGGTAGGGATTGTTACATTTTATATAAGGTGATCAGGGAAAACCTCAGATCAGAGGTCTGAACACCTGTTAGGTGCCTCACAGATAAGGGTTCTGAAGGAGCTGAGGGCACAAGCCATATGCACATGTGGGATAAGCCATTCCACACAAAGGGAAGTGAGTATGAAGACTAAAAAAAATTTGATACATTTATATGTTGTAAGATGATTGTCATCTTAGTGTACAATTAGGACCTCTATCACATTACATAAGTATAAGTTCTTTTCAGTGGTTGTAATAATTTCTAGTCTCTTAGCAACTTGGTGATTATAATACAATATTGTTGTCCATATTCTCTATATTGTGGACTAGATATCTAGGACTTATTTCCTACTTGTTGCAAGTTTGTGCCCTTAAACAACATCTGTCCCATATCCCACCTTCCCTCTCCTGCTGACCACAATTTTACTCTCTGTTTCTAAGAGTTTGGCTTTTTTAGAATCCACATATAAGTGATATCACACAGTATTTGTCTTTCTCTGTCTGACTTATTTTACTTAGCATAATGTTCTCAAGGTCCATCCATGGTGTCACTGGAGTATGCAGACTTTAAGTCAAGAAAAAACTTGGCCTGTTTTAGGAACACACAGTTGTTTAAAAAAATTTCCTGGAGTGTTACATAAATTAGTGCACATGTATAAATAGTACCTAGGCATGCCTGCCTCTAGGTCTGTTGTTGAATGTGCATTCTTCTTTATTAGGGCACCGGAGAAATGGGCTTTCATAGAGAAATTCTGTCCTAGTTCTATTTAGGGCTTTTTCTTTATTCATGGACCTAGTTCTTTGCTACACACTGATTTTCTTACCATAATACAAACTGTTTTTGAGTACTTAGTATGTGCTGAATATAGTGCTAAGTTATGTACACACATATCAATGATTTTCTCAGTCTTTTTTGGCCAAGAAATCAAGAGTTTTGTTTTTTAAATTTAAAGGAAAATTTAATTTGTATTTTATATTGGAGTATAGTTGATTTACAATGCTGTGTTAGTTTCAGGTGCATATCAAAGTGATTCAGTTATACATATACATATACCCATTTTTTTCCAGATTCTCTTCCCATATAGGTTATTACAGAATACTGAGTAGAGTTCCCTGTGCAATACAGTAGGTCCTTGTTAACTGTCTATTTTATATATGGTAGTGTGTATATGTTAATCCCCAGCTCCCAATCTATTCCTCCCGCCACCTTTCCCCTTTGGTAACCATAAGTTTATTCCTGAAGTCTGTGAATCTGTTTCTGTTTTGTAAATAAGTTCATTTGTATCATTTTTTAGATTCCACATGTAAGTGATATCATATGATATTTGTCTTTCTCTGTCTGACTTACTCCACTTAGTATGATAATCTCTAGGTCCATCCATGTTGCTGCAAATGGCATTATTTCATTCTTTTTTATGGCTGAGGAATAGTCCATTGTATATATGTACCACGTCTTCTTTATCCATTCCTCTGTTGATGGACATTTAGGTTGCTTCCATGTCTTGGCTATTGTAAACAGTGCTGTAATGAACATTGGGGTGCATGCATCTTTTTGAATTATGGTTTTCTCTGGATATAAGCCCAGGAGTGGGATTGCTGGGTCATATGGTAGTTCTATTTTTAGTTTTTTAGGGAACCTCATACTGTTCTCCACAGTGGTTGTACCAATTTACATTCCCACCAACAGCGATGGAGGGTTCCCTTTTCTCCACACTCTCTCCAGGATTTACTGTTTGTAGACTTTTTGATGATGGCCATTCTGACCGGTGTGAGGTGATACCTCATTGTAGTTTTGATTTGCATTTCTCTAGTAATTAGCAACGTTGAGCATCTGATTTTCTCAGTCTTGAAGGCTGAAAGTCATCGAGGTTAAGTTGTCCAATATCAAAGCCAGCGAGTGGCTGAAACAGAATTTGAACTTTGTTTCTCAACTGATGCCACATTGCAAACAAATTCACTGAAGCTCAGATTGAACTTGTAATTTTCTTGTATTTAGTATCATGTACAAACTGAAAAAGAGATCTCCTTGTCTACAGTTGTTAAAAATTTAGCTTTTACATAAACTTCATTAATTTCTGTAGGTATACCTTTTCTAAATTATATTCTTTGGAAAACTATTCCAGAAGATTTTAAATAATTTTTATATGAAAAGTGGTCCCATGGCCAAATAATTTTTAGAAACACTAGTTTATATGAAGATAAATAAGCTATTTGAATGCAGAGTTTCTGAGTCTTTAAAATGCTAATGTGCATTGAACATCTGCAGGAAGTAAATGTTTTCAAATTATTTTATCGTAGAGGGGCTGTTGTGAAACACCTAGTAATATCTCAATGAACTAATTTATATAGAGCACAGTTTTGGAAATGATGCTTTAGCTATTTCAGTTCCTATGAGCTACTACCCAGGTGCATTCAATGCAAGGGGTTTACGATGTTTCCGTGAGAATGCACTCTGGTTACTGCTTACAGCAAAATATTTTCTTTCCTGTGCTGCCCCAATTTGAAGGAACTCCTATAACTTGAATTTAGGTGGTCAAATATAATATCCAGGGTGAGTGACATTTAGCTTTCCCTCCAATATTTAGAAATCCCTTAGTTTTGATGTGTAGGTTATACTTACAAATATATCTATCTCTTTTATTCCTTCTTACTCATTTTCAGCAGCTGGGAATAAAGAAGAGATAAAGATATGTCCATTTTCTTCTTCTTTGGTGTTGGCTGTTTAACTGTTTCTTGTCTCTCTTTGCTCAGCTAGGTCTTTGCTACCTGATTCGAGAGTCCTTCAAGCAGGACTATCCTGGTCTCATAGGTAACATCACAGTTTACTTCGAGAACAAACACTTATATCTTTGGCTTGTAAATGAGCCTTCTGTTCATCGGTGGTACCTAGCTTGGGCTTTGGTGTAATTTAACAACAGAAGAGAGGAATGTGCAGGCGACATTTCCAAAATGTACTACATCCTTTTCTTGGGTTCCTGCTCTCTGGGGATCCCAGTTAGCTTGGGAAGCCTTAGTTTCAAAAAACATTTTTTCACTCTGCAGAGTTTCTCCAACCACGAGGTCAGCAGAACCTGAGATGGTGCGCTGGATTACCGTTCGTTTATTTCCATTCTGTTACACGTTTTCTACAAGTTAAGAGTTCCTTGGGGCTAATACTATTTGTTAGCGCAAGTTGGCTCATTGTTTCTGGGCAGACTTCATTTTCCATTTCTCCAGCCTCTTCTTTAGGAAGTGTGACAGCTTCTGCCACCCCTGGTCTTTCCTCTTGTGCTCCTGTGGCATGGTGTCCTGTGGTTGTGCATTGTGTGCCACCTGAGAAGCGACACCTGGGCACAGCGTACTGGGACCCTAGGGCCTGGGGAGATTTCCACAGGTCCATGTGCTTTCCCTTGCACGCATCTTCCGGGAATCAAACCCACAATGTACTACTGGTAGGAAACTTCTGTTCATTCTCCTCAAGAAATATATGCAAAACCTGGCAGTCTCTTCTCTCCCTCACATTTTAAGAGTGATTCACACTGAGGTGGTGAGGGCTGGATAAGGTCACCATGGGCTGACACCTTTCTAGAAATGGTAACTGTTGGCAAGACCCCAGCAAGGGTTCGATGAAGCAGCCCCTCATTGGCAGGAACTTCAGGCAGCATGGGTGTGGCCTCGGACTCGGTCAGCTGGTCCTGCTGGCAAAGCTCTCATTGGCAGCAGCTTTCAGCCGACTAGCTCATAGCCAAGTCCTCTCGGTGGTAGAGGGTGACAGTGCAGAGAGTCACCACAATTCCTTCAGAAAACTTCCTCCAAGTCCTCTGAAGTCATATTGGCAAAGCAAGTCTATGCTACCCTGCTCTCCTGTCCTCCTACTCAGGTCCCTTTCATTCATAAAACTGTCCAGTTTTTGAGCTGGAAAAAAAAGAAGTCTCTAAGCTCAACTCCTTATTTAGTAGCTGTGAGACGTGGGCCTCAGAGAAGTGCCCTGATTGCTGTGTTACGTAAGGAATCAGGGCGCAACCAAGGCTGGGAGCCTTTTACCTGCCCCTCCCCCTGCAACTGCAACCAAGTCCAAGGCCATTTCTACCAGTTGCACTACCTCAAAACTCTGAATGTGAGCCCTGCCACATCAGTTAGGGTTCTTTGCAGTAAGCAAAGGAAAATGACTGACTAAGTCAAACAAGGGAGAAGACATATCCTGGGGATATAACGGATTGCTTAGAGAATTAAATGAAGATTTGAAAAATCAGGCCTTAGGACAGACAAAACTTGAGAAGCTGCAGGGACTTCAGCCTCAGAAATCTGACGTCCAAACCTCTGGGTGCTGCTTTTGGACCCTGTGGGTGCCCTTTTGAGAGTGGAAATGTCCAGAGAGCATCTGATTAGTTGATCTCAGCTCCTGTACCCACCTCTACATGTGTGTTTGTATCTGAGAGAAAGAGAATTTGTATTTTTATTTTGTGAGGGTGAGGAGGGTGATTTACTGTGGTTGACAACCCCAGCAGAACCACATGACGTGAGGGAGGGTCAGTTTGCCCAGAAGAGGGATGGAGGGAGGTAGTGTCTGCTGGTACCCGAAGATGAGGAAGGAACGCTGGAGGGAACCAAACCATGAACTGTGTCCTACTGATGCTTACGCGGATGGGGTTAGAGGGGATGCTGGCCAAGATGCTTCCTAGCTGCAGTGACCCTCTCTCCTGTTTCTTCCTTTGCCTCTCTTCCACTTCCTTCTCCCCTCGGCTCCTCCTTACGCCTCCTCTCAGGCTCTGTCAACACAGAGCAAGGTGCCCCCTCACCTTCCTGCATTACCAGTTTACTGCATCTGGTAGAAGGTGGGTGAAGAGGAGGGTCGGGAGGGTGTGCTGGGCAAGTATAGATTATACTTTTAAAAGTCGAAAGCACAGTGATGGGATGGCCTCAGTAGATTCCTGCGTTGTCAAGTGCTTGCATGACCTCCCTCTTCCCCTGCTTCTCTCTCCAGGCTCTTCAGAATAGCAGATGGAGAGTCAGACCCAAGTACTGTCTTGTCACTCTGTTGCCACTCGAGTTGAGAAGCAATTTTGATTTGAAAACATATAGCAAACAGGGACATTACTTAGGTAATGGGAGCACAGCCTGTCCCCGGTTTACCAGTGGGTCAGGTTACTCTCTGATGATTGGGATGGGTTCCTTGGTGACTGAGCTTAGTGACCCTGAAGATGCTGAAAATACAACTGTATCTTCAGCTTGGTGTGCAATACAACTGTAAACCTGGATTTCTATTCATTTGATGACATGAGTAACTCTATTCATCTATCACTTTCAAAAGCACAAACTAGGGTAGTGTTCTGGCCTTTGTTAATGAATTGTTAAATAATCACTATTATTATTTAACTAAAATTTAAACTCTTAGCAAAATAGTGTATTCATGAACTATTTACAATAGCCAGGTCATGGAAGCAACCTAGATGCCCATTGACAGACGAATGGATAAAGAAGATGTAGTACATACATACAATGGAATATTAGCCATAAAAAGGAACGAAATGGGGTCATTTGTAGAGATGTGGATGGACCTAGAGACTGTCATACAGAGTGAAGTAAGTCAGAAAGAGAAAAACGAATATCATATATTAATGCATATATGTGGAATCTAGAAAATGGTACAGATGAACCGGTTTGCAAGGCAGAAATAGAGACACAGGGGTAGAGAACAAACGTATGGACACCACGGGGGGAAAGCGGTGGGTGGTGGTGGTGGGATGAATTGGGAGATTGGGATTGGCAGATATACACTAATATGTATAAAATAGATAACTAGTAAGAACGTGCTGTATAGAAAAATAAAATAAAATTCAAAAAAATAGTATATTCATTAACCCTAAGATAATGTTTTAATGCTTAATTCTTTGTCTTAGTAAGATTTAGAAAATCTAATAATAAAATTCTTAAAAAATTTTTTTTTGGGAATTTCCGCCACGTTTATGGTTGCATGGTACGTGGGTGCTGCTGTTCGCGGATTGGAATATAACAGGCACCAGAGGATTCCTGCTCTGTCCCCTGGTCCTGGAACTTGCGACCAAGGTTGGATGTCCCCATATCCTTGTTTAATGGAGAGAACTCAACCAAGCTTCGTTGCTGCTAGCCCCCAAAGCATTTGATTTGTCTGTGAGAAGCTGAAAATCATCTTTTAGAAAGTTGCACTTCGATTCTCTGCCCCCTACCTGCAAATCCCTTAATTATGCTGTAGAAATTGGGGCTTTTTGATTGGGGCATGTCTCTCACAATCTGGTGCTGATTTAACTGCATAATGACTTTCTATTTCACTGGTATTCGAAGCTTTCCTAAACTTTGGAAGAGCAGCCCATACCTTGGGCTAGGCCCAGTCACTCTTCTCTCTCTCTCTTTCTCAAAGACTGTTATGGCATCAGGAACCAAGAGAAGTGGTTTTCTCTTAAAACAGTGTCTCCACAAAATACCAAAGCAATGAATCTGCTGATTGCCAAAGCCAGATATGTCAGGAAAAAAGATGAGGGCGGTAATAAGCAAGTTTCTCCTGATTCTGCCCACATGTTTGCAGCTGGAGCGGCTAAGAAAAGATAACAGATGAATCCTCTGAGTAAAGAGGACCTCTTGCCACCTGTGAAGAACATTATTCAACTCCCGACAAACCTTTGAATTCAGAGGAGTGGGATAAACTTAAGGTAGATTTCAAAGAAAAGGCTAACTTTGAAAATTGGATCATTTCACAGATGGTTAAATGCCATATTTCTGTAGATGTGGCCAAATCTGTGCTGGCCTAGGTAGCTGCAAAAAACAATGGTATTGTAGGCTATGATTTGCTGGTCAAGTATTTGTATCTCTGTGTTTTTCATAAGCAGACATCAGAAATTATTGATGTCTATGAAATCATGAAAGCCAGATAAAAGCATTTAGAATCTGGAGCGATTAATCCATACAGACAGATGGAGGGAGGCCTTGGGGCTGTTAGAGGACATCAAACAAGTCATGATTCCTTAAAAAAAGGACTATAGTGACTGTATCCAGGGAGCCCTATTTCATCAAGATGTAAATGTAGCCTGGAATTTGTATCAAGAGTTGTTAGGTCATGATATTTTTCCTATGTTGGAAACATTAAAAGCCTTCTTTGATTTTGGAAAAGACATGAAAGATGATCGTATTCAAACAAACTACATGACATTCTTTTGTATCTAAGAAATAATCAGCTATATCCTGGGGAGTCATTTGCACACAGTATAAAAGCATGGTTTGAAAGTGTTCCTGGAGAACAATGGAAAGGACAGTTCACCACAGTCCAGCAAACTGGTCAGTGTTTGGGCTGTGGAAAAACTGTAGAGTCTATTCACCTGAGTTCAGAAGAGTATGAATTTCTCAAGGAAAAAATCATGAGGGATGTGATAGATGGAGGTGACCGATACAAAAAGACAACACCTCAGGAACCTGAGATTTCAGAACTTTGTAAAATACTGTCCTCCTTTTGATATTGTCGTTGATGACCTCAATGTTGCCAAAATGTTTCCTAAAGCTCGTGAGTCTCAAGTTCTCTTGGATGTGGTCTCTCAGCTAGCCAAGCAGAATCTTCAAGTGCTGGTCCCGGGCTGGAAGCATATGTTAATGCAGAATTCCTGGTGGAGGAAGGATGATATGGAAAAGGTGCAAAAGCAAGCCAGCTTTTTTTTTTTGCTGACAACTTCTCAGAGGATGCCGTTCCTTCTGTATGCCACACTGCACTCCGGGAACCACTGCAAGTTTATCACAAAAGATCTGATGTGGGACCACAAGGCCTGTGTTCCTGATGCCAAGACCCAATGCCTGTTCTTTAAGTGGCAGCAAGGACATCAGCTGGCAATTGTTTGTAGGCATCCGGGATCAAAAATAACTTTTCAGCATATTCTCATCTTTGACACCATGTGCAAACAACTGGAGACTCGTGGCACATACCTTACGATGAGGACCTGGTGGAAAGATATTCCTACGAAGTGCCAACCAAATGGCTTTGCCTTCACCAGAAGACATAAAGACTCTTACCCCCATGCTAAACTTGTGTTTGGGTGTCCTCCTGGTTGGCATCAGAGCTCTTAAGTTAACGCTTGTTTAGAGTATTGCTTCTATCCTGTTTGTCCTGTTTGGTCCAGTTGGTTTGCATATCAATAAATTCATTTTTTAATTAAAAAACAATTTGTGGGGGGACTTCCCTGGTGGCACAGTGGCTAAGAATCCACCTGCCAATGCAGGGGACACAGATGCAAGCCCTGGTCCGGGAAGATCCTACATGCCGCGGAGCAACTAAGCCCATGCACCACAACTACTGAGCCTGCGCTCTAGAGCCCGCAAGCCACAACTACTGAGCCTGTGTGCCACAACTACTGAGCCTGCACTCTAGAGCCCACGTGCCACAACTACTGAAGCTCACATGCCTAGAGCCTGTGCTCCACAACAAGAGAAGCCAGTGCAACGAGAAGCCCGTGCACCGAAACGAAGAGCAGCCCCCGCTCACCGCAACTAGAGAAAGCCTGCGCACAGCAACGAAGACCCAACACAGCCAAAAATAAATAAATAAATTAATTAATTTAAAAAAATATATATCTAAAAAAAATTTTTTTTTGAAGACAATTTAAAATTTAAAGGAAACAAAGTACCTGTCTAAAGAAGAACTGTAGTGGGCTGCTTAGAAAATTCTCAGCTATTCTGAATTGCTCTCCTTTAAAGTATATCCCATAGAAGAGACAATACTGACCAACTTTATTAGACCTATATGAAAATAGGCCATGATTTTTACCTTTTTTTCCTCTGTAAGACTATATGGAATATTTGAGGAGAAGATTGCCCTCTGCCAAGAGGAATATGAATGACATGGTAGAGTATTATGTAGGTAACACATTCTATATTAAAGTCTTATATCCCTTTAAATATTTTATAAGGTTCAGTAAAGTGTATTCTTTTGGGAATTGGAACATTATGAAGTACCTAGAAGCAATCCTGCTTGTCAGATCAGAGAGCTGAACATTAACTTTTTGAATGCATTTAATTATCTGTGGAAGCATTTAAACACAGTGGACTTAGAAAATGATAACAGGGAAACAAAATGTACATATTTTGATTTCTTCTTTTTTTTAATTGAGATAAAATTCACATTACATAAAACTCATCATTTTAACCATTTTAAAGTACACACTCCTGTGGTTTTTAATATAGTCACACTATTGTGCAACTACTGCCACTAATCCTCAAACACTTCTACCACCCCCCAAAATAAACTCCACTCCCAATGCTTCCCACACCCATCCCCTGGCAACCACAGATTTACTTTCTGTCTCTATGGATTTGCCTAATCTGGACATTTCATATCAATTGAATCATACAATATGTACCCTTTTGTGTCTGGCTTCTTTAACTTAATATAATATTTTCAAGATTTATCCAAGTTGTAGCATGTATCACTACTTCATTACTTTTCATGACTGAACAATATTCTGTAGTATGTACATTTCATTTATTCATTGATCAATTGATGACCATTTGAGTTGTTTCCACTTTTTGCTCTTATGGTTAATATTGCTGTGAACATTCATGTACAAGTTTTTGTGTGAACATATGTTTTCAGTTCTCTTGGGTATATACCTAGGAGTAGAATTGCTGGGTCATATGGTAACTCTATCTTTAACTTTTGGAGGAAATGTCAAATTCCACAGTGGCCAAACCATTTTACATCCTCACCGGCAATGTGTGTTCCAATTTCTCCATAATCTCCCCAACATTTATTTCTGTTTTATTTTATTTTAGTTAAATTATAGCCATCCTGGAGAATATCTCATTGTAGTTTCGATTTGCACTTCCCTAATAACTAACTCATGATGTTGAGTATATATTAATTTTGCATCTACACCTTTATGCAAATGAAGCAACAAATGTAACTGAACAGAAAACTCAAGCAGTGTATATAAATTAACATTTGATGCAAACATCATGTCAACATGCTGCAGTTTCTAGTCTGTAACACTTATGTGTATATCTCCTGTAGACCTCCAATTACATATATGTACAGATACATATGAAAATAGTCTCATTAAAGCGGGCCTTAGTGTCTGGGATTCTCAGCTGACTGTGACACAGACCTGAGTGACTTTCTGAAAAGAGATGGATCTTTCTGGAGTTGTTGGAAGCCATCTCAATACTGAACACAGGAAATGTCCTGGACATAAAAAGTGGACTTGATGACTGCATTCAATAACTTTTTATGCTCTCTTTATAGTTTTTCCCTTTCTTCTCTTCCTGACTGGGTGTCGACTGTCACCTGACTTTTCTTTCTGTTCTGACTGTAGCTGTCCACTTTCAAATATGGACCCTGAAGCTCTATTCTAACAATCTGTTGAAAAGTTGTTTAAAATAATAGCAAATAGATGCCAAGTGGTTTCCTTGATAAGATTACATTAGGGCTTTAGAAGATGGATTATGCGATGACTGTTTTGACTGTTTAGTTATTTCTCCCTTTCTGTTACTAGTTTATTTTTGGAGACCTGACCCCTTGTATTTCATTGCAAATATTCCAATGAACTTAGTGTTTAAAAACACCTACTCGTGTGGACCTTTGACAACTCACGCTTTTATGAAGCAGGCTTTTTAGACTATAAACCAGGAGTATTTAACTAGGGAAAATTTCAGACAAGGCTAAGATGGTCTGATGTCCCAGCAAACATTTACTGTGGTGCTACATAGCTGATCTGATGTCTGTCTTGAGTTCCATGAGCCTTATGGTGTTAATTACCACTTTTAGCAGATGTTTGTTGACAGTTAATACACTCAGTTGCTACTTGTTCTTTTCAGAAGTAATTATAGATCCTGGTTGCACTCTTAAATTAACAGCACATACAAGAGCTGTTCTCGCCTTTTAACCACTTACACCCCCCAGGCCTCCCTAAGATGGATCTGAGTTGTGATAAATGTTACTTTGGGGCTTAGGGTAATGCATTTTCCTATCCATGCATACCTGTAACTACCACATTAAAATAGGATACAAACACCTTTATTTTTCCTTACTCAGGTGTAAACAAGTCACTTATGTAAGTACTACTGTTTATCTTGGTTGTTTTGTTCTACTGCCTCTTTGCTATGGAGAGTCTGTGATGTCTATAGAGTCAGTTTTGGGAAGGTTCATTTTTTTCTCTGAAGAAAAATGGTGCTGATGAATGATTTAAGGAAACTGTATTTAAATATCATTATTTATAGTAAAGCTACTTTGTTTTATCCTACACCATGGTCAGGCTAATACTGCCTGATATTTTGTTCCTACCCTCCACCCCCTTATCCAGAAAACTACCAGCTCTTATTGTGATGATGGTGGAAAGAAATGATAATGATGCTTTGACTCATTAGTTCTCCATTTAATGAAGTCAGATAAAAATGGTAAGTAGCCCAAATCACGTCTAAACAATTTAGAAAGTGTTATCTCCAAGGGAAATAAAGTCCTTTGGCAATAATTTACAAGTTGTGTGGAGAAGTTGCTATGAATAACAGATTGGCAAATGAAAATTTTTCAAATTTCATATTTCGAAATTTGAAAAATTTTCATATTTTCCAAAGGGTTACACCTCCTCCCAGATTTCTACACATCTGTTTCTTTCTAAAGTTCACCTGATCACATGCACAGATTTCAAAGTATCTATGATTACTAATCTCGTTTGATCTAGAAGGTGCATATTGCCAAACACAAGGATTGGCAAACATCTCAAAGATGGAAGGTCTGAACAAGGAGTGAGTATGACTTGGAGGAGACTTAGGAAATTATAAAGTCATGCAAAAATAATGAACTTGAAGAGTGGGTAAGAGGGAAAGGCACCGGACTGAAGAAATATTGTTACCATGCACAGAGAGAAAGAGAGAGAGAATTGCAAGAAGGGTGAGATGCGAAAGCATTATTGTGTGTGGGTAGACGTAGGTGAAAGATGAGAGAAAACAAGTTTCTCTTAACTGAGTTGTCCGTCATTGGCCTAAACTGGTTCTTGGTGTTATTAAGAGCGAAGGCTGACTTCTTAAGGAATTTCCCCCCTGCCCCCGATATTTAGACCGAAGTTTGTTTCTTTTTAAATTTATCTTCCATTTGCATGGAAAATTCATATCATCTAGTTATGTTTTCTTTATAAAAGCTTGAAATCTTTGGGAACAACATTTCCTTTAAAGAGTTTAGTTATTAATAAAAAGTAAATAATGAAACAGTTACTGTTTCTTAGACAGTTTGATAGCTTTTTCCAAGTATAAAAATGTAATCTAATATTGTAAAGCCAGTGTAAATACATGTACCAGACATCAGCAGGATCTTTGCTTTTACTGAAATGATACTGTGTGTAACATTGCCCTCTAAATCTACACCACTGATTGTAACTGCTAGAGCTAAGGCTATCTCTAAGGATTCATTAGAGTTTTAGGAAGGCAGTATATTGCACTGGTAAAAGTATATACTTTGGCATCAGACAGCCTTCAGTTCAAATTCTGATTCAGTCACTCTCTATCTGTATCTTTGGGCACATAGTTTCCTTAAACCTTCATTGCCTACTTTGTAAAAAAAAAAAAAAAAAAAAAAAAAAAAAAAAATATATATATATATATATATATATATATATATATATATATATATATGATGCTTGTAAAGCATACACAGTTCCCTCTGTATGGTGACTGTTCATAAGTATTTGTATTATGATGACTATTATCATCCTTTGTCTTTCCTCTTCTGTTATTTAAAAATAATTAGTAATTCTCATCTTTCCCTTTTCTCATCTGCTTCTCTTGACACGTCTTTCTTCTCATTCATATATCATTATTTTTTTAAACATCTTTATTGGAGTATAATTGCTTTACAATGGTGTGTTAGTTTCTGCTTTATAACAAAGTGAATCAGCTATACATATACATATGTTCCCATATCTCTTCTCTCTTGCGTCTCCCTCCCTCCCACCCTCCCTATCCCACCCCTCTAGGTGGACGAAAAGCACAGAGCTGATCTCCCTGTGCTATGCGGCTGCTTCCCACTAGCTATCTATTTTATGTTTGGTAGTGTATATGTGTCCATGCCACTCCCTCACTTCGTCCCAGCTTACCCTTCCCCCAACCCCATGTCCTCAAGTCCATTCTCTAGTAGGTCTGTGTCTTTATTCCCGTATATCATTTAGCAGGACTTTAGATGGAATAGATTTATCAATTTTAGAACCACAGGACTTTACTCTAGATGTCTGGCAAAGAAAGGGGAGCTGTTTCTATGGAAAATATCACCAAATTTCAGTCTCAACTATTGTTTCATTCACAGTGACTGATATAAAATCAAAACTGAGACATGAAGAGAAGTAGACAAATATGATTCATAATAAAAATAAAAAATATGAGCACACTCACAGAGATGTTGGAATTAGTAGTTTTTATACTGCACATATATTATGAATTCAGAATTTGCTAATTAAAGTGGACCTTTAAAAAATAATTAACCATATAAATATTATTTGGAAGCTGTTTACCTAAAAATTACATAAACAAAATATCTAAACGACAGGTCTAACTTTTAATAATAATATTGATAGTAATAATAACAATACTTGAAGACTAAGAAACAATAGTCTTTTTAGGAATAACACTAGTTGTAATATAATTAACAATACAGTGATATATAAGCACAAGAAAATTGTATAGAATCTCGTAAGAGGTTCTGCCACTTTCTATATGTATGATCTTGGGAAGGTCTGGCTACCCTGGAGCCTCAATTTCCCTATGTGTAAAATGGGGATAATAATACCTGCCCCCAAAAACTGTTATGATGATGGCATCAGATTGCATTTGTAAGTAATTTAATAACAGGAACAGGTACACACACTAGATTTAACCAATAAAGTGAAAATTAACCTTTCCACTGAAATGGGGTTATAAGAAGTTCTATTATTTCCATCTTGATTTACTTAATCTCTCTATACAGTTGAGCAGTCCTAAATCAGCAGTTTACTTGAGGAAAACTTCAATGGAAAAGTCATTTCTCTGTAACATCACCCATTAACACGAGGTTGCAGCTCTGGCTTTTCAGTGAGGCTTTGCTATTGATGTTATTGATTATTAGTACACGCTTTTTCCATATTAAAACCTATTTATTATTTTCCCAACATGTAATCTGTTTTGGTAACTGAGGTGAATCACAAAATTTTTGAACAAGAAATGAGTTTCTACATTCAATTTCTTAAACTAACCAGGCACTTAGCACACAACTTTAATGAAGTTATTTGCCTAGAGGCAAATCAATAATTAATTTCCCCACTCAAAAGCTATGACTTGGGTGTTTCCCTTAAAGCATGCCAATTCAAAATAGAAAAGCCAGACTATAAAAAGTATATATTTATTGACAAGTTGGAAGATGTTGCCAGGCTTTTTTATAAGCTCTCTGAAGATTATTGCTTTATTTGAAAAGAAATTTTAATTACCCTTGGTCAGGATGCTGAAGTCTTAGCATTATATTCCTACTTTGTAATACACACCCAGCTCACACTGATAATTTCCCCGTAGTTGTGGTGATTAGGGAGAATCATAACAGACAGTTGATCAACTTGCTAGGAGATGACTACGATGGAAAGAACGGCTTTGAATTATTCTAGTTAATTTAACCCGTATACTTGAGAGAACCAGTGATACGGGTTGCTATGAAGTATTTGCTAATATAAAATGATAAATTTTAGCACATGTTCTTAACAAACCTGAAACTGAGCTGGGAGAGTGAGGAAAATTCGACTTGTATTCAGTTTAATTTCCAAAACTATGAGTTTATCTGAAGTATCATGCTAACAATTATTTTCCATCTGTTCACTCTGTTCTGGCACCACTGGCCTCCTCTCTGTTCTTAAATAAGCCCCGGAGCCTTTGCACTTGCTACGGCCTCTGCCTGGCCTGCTCTCCTCCCGTAAAATTGCATTGGCCCATTTCTTGACGTCCTTCAAGACTTTGTTCAAGGTCGTTTTCTCAGAGTTGCCTCCTCTGATCCCTATATGTAAAATTATACACCCCAGTCCTCCCAATCTCCCTTAGTCTTCTCTGTTTCTTTCTAGAGCACCAATCTAATTATCTTCCGAAGCACTATGTATTTAGAAATACTTATTTGTTTATCGTTTTCTCCTCTCTCCCATCAGATGTAGACTCTAGGAAGCCAGGGAATTTTACTTGTTTTATCCAGTGCTGTCTTTCCAGCACAGAGAATATTGTCAGATACCTAATGAAAACTGAATACACATTTGTTGAATGAATGGATAAATGCTTTAATAAATAAAGAGAGAGATTCAATGTACTAGCTTGAGCACCTGGAAATGGCTCTAATTGATTATTTGGCGGCTTGCCTCAAACCTGGACTCATCAATGGAATGTGCCTGATGAAGTTAAAATGCCAGAAATAAATTGGTACCTTTTTTTCGGCCTCGTGGTGTGGATTGCGGGAGTTCCCTGGCCAGGGATTGAACCTGGGCCATGGCAGTGAAAGCACCAAGTCCTAACGACTGGACCACCAGGGAACTCCCAATAAGTTGGTATCTTGTAGAAAGATAAATCCAAAGAATTTAGGGAGATTTGGTATTTCGCAACTTTGTTCCTTAAGGGGATAATAGAAAACACTTCTAGACATTAAGAAACTCATTGGTGAGGGGAGTGCAGCATTAGTGAAAAAGACTGCAGTGGTTACCATCTCTAGGAGGGGATGAGACCACCATGTGCATTGGTAGCCTTGGTCAACTGAGGGCAAATTAGCAGCGCTTAATTAGCCAAGGAAGGTGGTGTGGTTCTGTAATAATCACCAGGTTGAGAGTGTTAATAATAAAGTTTGACACGCAGAAGACTTTGGAAGTGGCTAACTGATCATGGGGGATTCTAGGACTGAAATTGATGATATCCTACTAAGGTCCTACTTAAAAAAATCTCTAGGTTTGGCAGTGTCCTGAGTGACTCACTACAATGGAAATTCACGGTCCCTCCCACACTTGCCTGACCTGGACTCAGATCATAGACTCAGAGCTCCTTAAATGAAGGGAAAGATCTGTCTCACTGAGGAAGAACCCTGCAGTAGTCTCAAGTATATCTTCCTCTAGTCGTTTTCTAATATTTTATAAAGTGTGTATTACTGGTGATTAACTTTCTTATTTGATATAGGTAGCAGATCAAAGTTGTGACTGACTTGATAGAGAAGGACTGACTATCCCTCAGAGATAGCGATGGTGGCTGAATGATTGTGGGTATTCACTTTTGGGGAGAAGACGCACCTGCTTTAATTTGGAATATAGATATTTTCTTTATGTCAGGTACGGACATGCTATTGTTGCTATTGCTATTGTTGCAATTATATGTATAGGAAGAAGGTTGTGTTTGGATGGAAAAGTCTACAAGACTGGGTTATTGATGGTAGTTAATCACTACTGATGCTCTGTCAGCAACCACTCCTATCACGCTCCAGCCTGTGTTCTATATCAATCATTTTTGAGTCTCACTGCAACTCCTGTCTCTTGTTTATGAAATTTTTCCACTCTCTGAAGTCTACAACATATAGTCAATACTACACAATTTAGTCCTTAATTATATACTGTCTTTTTCTTAACTAATTTTATATATAAGTGCTTCTACCCTGCTTGATATATTATTTTAAAATGAGGATATCTTATATTCTCTTTTGTACCATGCTCAATGACCTCTGAACTGTTAATCTAATGGAACTTCCATTTTCATAGTATCTCTTTTAATCTAATATTTCACACTCATTTATAATTTAGACGAGCAAAGACTCAACTCAATCATAGCAACTCAGTCACAAAAGCTTCGTTATAACAAACCAAATAGATAAGTCTTGACACTCAAATTCTGAAAGTCTGGGAAAATTAAAATGTATCAGCCTTTCTGATAAGAGATCAAAGTACCCATTCTTTATTTTACGAAAGCAACCAGCAGAGGGAGCAAAAGAGATGTTTAAGTGTCCTTGTTTCTGCTTGCGGAACTTCCAGGATGGTTGCTCTCTAGAGCTAGGCTATGTTTTTAATATATATTCCCTGTAATCCCAAGGCAGAAATTCTGCTTTATAATTACCATGCACCTGTGAAGTCAGTTCTAAGAGATTCTACCTACAGGATTTCTTTCTACAATCTTGAGTCGCATGAAAACCTCTAAAGCTACTAGGTGAAAACTCAGGACTAAAATTTTAGGCCTTCAAAACCCTAGCTAGCTTAGGAACTACATCAAAGGAATTTTGAATGAATAATAAAATTAGCTTTCGAGCTATTACTTAGGATAAATGATAATAAATGTTTTCTATGATCTGTGTTGTCTAAAACTTTTGAAGAGATTTTCACACATACTCTACATTGGAGATTTTACTACATTCACAATAAAATTGTATTTATATTTGATCAAGAAAATAAATAGAGAAGGTCCTTCTGAAAAGAATCTTTCAAATATATGTATTTAAGTATATATGTATACACATGTAGTACCTATACTATACGTAATGTGTCTACATTCCCACTTAAAATGTCTGCCAAAACATTATAGGCCAAAAGAGCTTCTCATTACCCTGAGCATTTTGGTTTACATAATTCTGTCAAGTATAATGATGAAGAAGGCCAAAGACTTGTGTGCGGCTTACAACATCCCTTGCAAAACTTTAGGAATGTCATTTCTTGAATTCTTTGGATGAGTTCAATATGAGGGCTCCTTGGATGTATAAGATCTAGTTTCCCAAACTGTTCCTTGAATTTAAGAAAGTTATATTAAAGTACAGTCACAGGGGAAGTGAAGAAGCAAAGAAGAAGAAAAATCTGTGATAATGCAAAGCTAATGTGAGTTTAATGTAAATCATTTTATTCATCTGCTGAAGGATATCAGAAAAAGGAAGCATTTAATTTTTAAAGAGAAGATAATGATAAATAATGCCTGTGTAGTTTCTCTGTGTTGGGGATGTATAAACTCTTATATCAACAAAATATAACACGAACTTGGGACTTTCCAGATATCCTGGCATGCTGGACATCTTCATCATTTTAATAATTTTTTACTTTAGGTAGGATTATGTTAGATTTAATTATTTGAGTTGATCTTCAAAAAACAAGTCATACAGAGATTCCTCTGACTGAGACTAATGAGATTATTTTTATGAGGGAGTAGATTGGATAAGTGTGTGTAACTGATCAACAACAGAAATAACTTTAATATTTGCTTCCTCAAGGAAGAAACAAACTTTCCTATTACTGTGAATGTCTTTTTTTCCCCTGTTGTCTCTTTCTATCCTGTAATGAATTAGTTTTTATTAGAATGTGGTTATCCTTGTGCTGGAGGTATAAAATCACAGGGTAACCGGACCTCTATGGGGGATACCTTTTCCGTCTTCTGGCTGGGTAGCTGGGTTGTGCAACTCATGGAAAGAACAACGTTAAGGCTTGAGAAGAACACTCCACGGAGAGTTTTGTAAGATCATCCAGAACAGAAACAAATAAACTAATGACGGCATTCTTTTCATGAAAGACACTAATAAAGCAAAGTTTGAAAACTCAAAGTCAAAAAGCATCTTTTACTTTAAAAGAATTTAAAGCCCTAGGGAGATCTAACTGCCTGGTACTTCTTGGTTAATGTAGGTTAAAGAAGCTCATTGTTTTAAGTTTTTTTGTGGAGTTGGCATGGATAATATTCGAACTTGTTGAAGTGACGCAAAGATTGGGAGAAGGTACCAGAAAAAAGGTGGCCTGGTGTGGTTCAGTGAGTTGGCTTGGATTAGCAGTCCGGAGATGTCAGTTCTAGACCTAACTTTATCACTTAGTGATTGACCGTCCTTGGCCAGTTCAGCACATTTGTTTCCTTACCTGCCAAATCTCTTACCTCTTCTTACAGGATAACATGATCAGATGGAGGAACTTTGAAAATACCTATAAAAATATGAGCTATCTTTATAAAAATTACTTGTTGATATTAAAAATACTCAAGTAGATGAGCATTATGGCTTTTTAAAATGCATTTTTATTATACTCTAGAATCTATAGTTTGAAAATAATAAAACTTAACTAGGAATATGCCAAAGTGCTCTGATCTTTGGGAATAAGATGGAAAAAATGCAATATTCATTAGAACCTTTATAGTGGTTAGGGAGATGACCTTAACAGGTTATCAAATTCACAACCTCGCACAATGGACCAAGTTTAAGCCAATTCAATTAAACGAGATTTTCCATTGTTTACCAAGACGACCACAGCCAGCCAGGACTCCATTCCAATACAAGCACTTTCAATATTATGCAGTCCTGTCTTATGTAATTCTTGATTCTCAGGCCATACTCACATGGGGATAAAAATAGAATCTTATGATTGTTGCCAATTGGTATTTCTCTGGCACTGTTCCTACTCCCTACGTGAGAACTCTAGACCACACTTATACGTCTACTAAATAGTTGTATGACATCCTTCAGATGTATGTCATCTACCATCAGCAAATTTATCCTTCTAACCACCCAGTGGCATCCTCTGTTCTACCTTCTTTCTCTCTTACCCTGACTCCTTATAGTAGGCTCACTGCCTTCTGGTATTAAAAAACAGCAGCTTTGTTGCCAATGCTGCCCTATGGGGATGATTCTAGAAGCAATAGCGTCTGTGCCCAGGCTGCCGTGCCTATCGCTGAGCGTCTTGATGAATCTGTTACAGCATCAGCCGCCAGTGTCTCCTACTGTGGGGGGTGAGACTGGCCCCAGTGCTGCCGCTGCCTGAGTGCTGCAAGTCTGTCTCAGCTGTTCTTGTTTTCACTTGTTCCTCCGTGGATGCTTCCACACTCTGGTACTTGGCCGTGAGCCTGCAAGCTCTGGGATGAGGGGAATAAGAGTGATTGACATTGAATTGTCCTCCTAGTTATCTATTCCCTTTGATTCTGGCATATCATTCGTGAACCAAACATGCTCAGTTCCTTTTCTCTGTACGTTTTACCCAAGGAAGGGTTTTAATCTCCCATGTAATACTCCCTACTAGGCACCCCGTAGCACCCTGCTAGACACAGGTGAATATTGTTTAGGCTTAAACTGATACACTTACTGCGCCCCAAGTACCCCAATAAAAGCTCTTGATCATGCCAACTTTGAGCCTTTTCCCTTAGTTTGATTCTTAGAGAGGACTCGTGTTTATATTAGTACTTCATATACTTACGGGTCATGGACAGCCCTCTCATCCGTCATTGCTGCAAAAAAATATCCATCTCAATGTTTTTAAGTAAGGGTGTTGTTTTATAGACTTTTATTTATCTTTGTGGTTGTAGGCTTGAAGGCTTCTTCAACGTATTCACAAAGTAGGACACCTTATTCTAAAATGTAACCTCTCTCTTCTACAAGGTTTCTTTGCTCGTCGAGCCTAAAAGATGAGATGAAGCATTATTTATGGGGTCCTAACATAACCCCTGCTCTCCGTATGCCTAGTGTTATTGGATTCACATGAAGCATGCATGCCTTTTAAATGATGCATAAGAATGAAGTGTTATAGCAGGCTCCTGGTTTACCCTGGCTTGTAGTTTCCCGAGAGATGCCAGAATTGGCCAAGGAACTCCTTTTTAAAAAGATGGAAAAAATTCCATGGAAGACAAACATAGATCACTTCAAAAATCATTTTTCTCCCATTTCTCTTTGGCTCTTCAGTCCATAAATATCAAAGCCCACTTTCAAAAGGTACACATACCATATTTATATTGGAATATAATAGCAGGGGTTCTGAGAACCATTCAGACATTTAACAAATATCAGTTTGAAACAAATGATTTTATTCCTGGCTGGATAAAATCTCCAGTAGTCATCAAATTTGGAGGCTTCTCTTAAAGATGATATGTCAATTCACTAATATATGTCAGAAAGCAGATTGACATGTTTTGTCAATATATTTTAGTTTCCCTAATTTATCTTAGTATATTCTAAAGGGTCTTTCTTTCATAGAGATCCCATGAGGTATTCCTGGAAAGAAGGGTTCCATGGTCAGTTAGTTTGGGAAAGGCTTCAAACCATAGTCTCAGAGGTCCTGCAGCAAAAATAAATTTGCTTAACTTGTTTAACCCATCTAGTCCCAAACTAATTTGACCATAATAACCAAACTCTCCCTTTAAAAAAAAAAAAAAAAAAGAACGTATTTAACACCTTGTGGAACACAATTTGGTAATTATTGCTCTGTTGTTCTTTTTTTTTTAAATAAAGATTTTTTTTTTGATGTTGACCATTTTTAAAGTCTTTACTGAATTTATTACAATATTGCTTCTGTTTTATGTTTTGGTTTTTTGGCCTCAAGGCATGTGAGATCTTAGCTCCCAGACCAGGGATCAAACCTGCACCCCCTGTATTGCAAGGCAAAGTCTTAACCACTGGACTGCCAGGGAAGTCCCTATTGCTCTGTTTTAACCTCTCTGACTAACTCTTTGGACTGAATGGGTCATTTATTCTAATTTTCCCTTCCATACATGTTTCAGGTATTTCACTGGTTCTATTTAGTCAACAGGAGTCTTCACATGGCCTTTACTTTTAACCTCATTCTACTCACATTTTCATATGTATTTTTCACACATCCTTCTTTGACAAAATAGAATTAGGTTTTCATCATAGGGTAAGACAAATGCAGAAATCATTTAAACTTGTGTTTTTTAGGTGAGGCTTAGGCATTCTCTTAGGATCAGGATGGTGCTGAGCCTGGTTGTCTCTTCTCTGATAAAATACAAAATGTGCAAGACAGGCCTCTCAGAGAAGCAATGAACTCCACAGCTGCAAGAAACTAGATACCATCTAGGCTGAGTCTTCCATTTGTGCCAGGAATCAGAGGCCCAGGTTATCAAGGTGACTGGTCTCAGCTTAGGCCACAGTTGTAGCTGAGCTGGATTTAAGCCTGGTTTCCTGACTCTTAGTCCTTTAACTTTTCTGCTAAATTTGAGGCCTCATAGACCTCTGGTGGGGTAGTTGGATCTTATTGCAAATTCACCTCTGCTATTTTCACCAAGAACAAAAGTCCACAACTGTTGTCCTTGGTTTTGAAAAGCACAGCTATAGAGCTGACAATGCCTACCATGTAGTAAACATGTTCTCCGAATATTAAATTCCACCAAAATATTTCTAAACAAAAAAGCATGTGTTTTGCCTGTGTGTGTGTTGTCTCTGTGTATGTGTAGGTGATGGTGGTGGTGGTGGGGTGGGCAGGATAGGGGAACGCACACTCTAATTGACTTAACTAGACTAAGAATACATTTGTTCTGAGCTTCCAGGAACAAAATAAAATAAGTAAAACTGTCATCCTATTCGAGTAATTGTTGAGTATTTTTTCTTAGTCAATTTCTTTTTTTAGGGAGCTGTTAAATAGGTTGGTGGTGAAAGATGAGCCGGTAGCAATTATTTCCCCATGTCCTCACTGACTTAGATAATGCTAACTTTTCTTGGTTGTATACAACCTAACTAAAAATGCAGATCCAGTGACTAATGTCTTGGGTGTGTCAAAATGGCAGGCAGGCTGTGTTTGCAACTCATCTCTCTATTTCACATTTCCCTCTCTTTCTAGTTAATTTCCTCTTAACTCATCAATCGAAGTCCTTTCACAGACAGATACAGATTCTCTTGCAATTACCTGGAGGGATCTCCACTCAAGTATTTGTTGGAGGTCCGTTGGGTTGAGTAGAGATTTTAACAGGGAAATAAGCACTGCAGAATTATGTCCATCTGTGTACAAGTATTTATGGGAACAGTCACAGTGGCTGAAATAATTGATGCAAAGAAAAACAATTCTGAAACAAATATGACATGGTGTGGATACAGCAGAAGATTCCATGACTTCCCTCTTAGTTCCTCTCCATTATGGTTGTGTTTATTAAATCTCAAATAATCAGAAAAAAATTCTGAAATTGAAAAGTGGTTCCCAAGATCTGGCTATACATAGTTACCATTATTTTCAAGGCAAGGACTCTTATTAAAGAAAATAAGAGAATTATATTCTGGCCCATTTACCAAAACATGACATGATATTTGAGAATTAAAAAGTATAAATAAGAATAAATTTACTTTTTAAGAATGTCTGTGTAAGAAATTGTAATTATTAATCACTACAGCATTGACATGAATTAGAAAAAGAATAGTAAAACACGTGAAGGGAATAGTATTCAATTCATTTACAAGGATAGCTTGGAGTTCTTATAGATTTATAATATATCTCTTATGATGAATCTATTTGCCAAGAGCCTGGGAAGACCGGATTTTGGCATAAAGACAGTACTTCATGCAACTTTTGCTGGTTTTATCACCTCTTCTTCTTCCAGAACTCTGTAGAATACCCTTTTCATGAAATCCCTTTTAGACTATTCTTTCTTTGGCACCCCTTCCCTGAATTTCACTGTTTCCACCACTCCCGACCACCACATGCCGGACGATGATCGATTCTGTCCGTTCAACGTCTCTCAGGTCTGTTTTTGGGACCAGAAGTGTTGCAACAACACCTTGTTAGTTCCCCTTCCTCCATTCTTGATTTATTGAATCTGTTCTTAAAACAGCTACCAGAGTAAATGTGTCTATAATAATAATGCACTGACTGCTTACTCTACTCCAGGCACTTAACATACATCAGGCCTTTTGATTCTCATAGTAATATCATTACTCCATTTTGTTAGATAAGGAAAATTATGGCTGAGAGAAACCAAGTTGCCAATGGTCACACAACAGGAAGAGGCAGAGCCAGAGCTGAACCTTCAACGTCTGAAACCCCATTTGCTTCTCTAACTATTACACCACACTGCTTCTTCAAGCCAATCAGACTGTATTACAACTTGTGTTCATTTTGATGTTTCTGTCACTCATGAAATTGTCAGTTTGGGAAGGCAGGAATTTTCTCAGTATGCTCTTGTTCCACTGAGTAGAACAGTAAAGGAAAACTATGTGACATGGTTTTTTATGGTTGTTTTCTGGTATTGACTGTTAATGAAGCCCATCCCCAAACCAAGTGTTTCAATGGTGCAGAGAGACAACGCATGGATTGATGTGTAGGTCAGAGGTGTGTGAGTGGTAGAGAGGATTAGATATTTAATGAACTGTTGTTGCTTAATTCAGTTGATTAAAGCACCATAGAAATGAAGTCACGTTTATGGATTCAGTGCCTGTGTGGGTCCGTTTATTTAGTCATGCTGCACCCTTGACCTCAGCCCACCTCCTTGCTAATGCATACTATTAGCTGAAAGCAAAGTGCAATGTGAATGGAAAAGAGCAAATCCCTCCTCACACTTGGAAAAAATTACTCAACAAGCATGTCCTATTGACACTGGCAAGGAAGCCGGGCAAGTCATTAAATCTTTGTTTTCAGTTCTTCTGAAAAATTCATTATTTGACAAAATGCCATGAATCATATACAAATTTGAATCCCCTTTATAAAATTGCTTTAACTGCATTTTAACAAATGAAACATTAAGAGATAGATTTAGGTGAAAATAGAGTAGAAACTATACTGATAACCTCAGTTTTACAAAGAAAAATTTATTAACTTATCTAGATAGGAATGGTTAATAGTCAGCTATTTGAGCCTTTTTACTTGAAGTGTTCACATCTTCCTGGTTCTTAAATTCTTTTCATCAGAGGCGAATGATGGTAACCTGTGATACTAGATTTTCATATTCTTGAAGTAGAGCTGTCATACTTGGAGAAAAATAAAGGAAACTCAGGTTAATATTTTTCAGACTGTTTTCTTCCTTTCCAACCAAAATAATAAATAGTCCACATAAATGAACCACCACCATCTTTGAGGTGCCGTAACTGAAAGCCGGTTTAATTCCTGTTTACCACCTGTTGCTTTTTTTTTGTCATTCTGTCCACCTATCATGGAAAAATTATTGTTTTCTTTGTAATATTATCTAATATAGGAGAATGAGTGTATTTGTTTGTTTAATACATATTTGTTGAATTTCTACAAAATAAATACATATTTATAGGGCACTAGTCCCTGGAGATAGAATTGTGAGCAAAAGAGGGTATGGTCCTCTCCTCACGGATACTTAGAATGTAGTGGGATGATAGACATTGGTGAAATCTTAATTTATTAAACAAATATTTACTGAGTACATCTATGTGCCAGGTAATTTTGCAGGCACTGAGGATGTAGAGCTAAAAAAGACCTACAAAAAAAATTCCTTGCCTCATTGAGCTCATATTCTTATGAGAAGCAAGAGTCTATAAACAAATGAAAAACAGTAAAAAAAAAAAAAAAGATAGATGATAATGAGAAAATGGGGAAAAACAAAGCAGAAGGGTGATATGGAAAGTGGTGGGATATATGGGTGTAGTTTTAAATGAAGGGGTTGCTAAACTTCCACAGAAAATATGACATTTGAGCAAAGAACAGAAGGAAGTGAGGGCAAGAGTCATATCTCTCAGCGAAGAGAGAAGAACAGGGCAAAGTCCTGAGGCAGGAGGATGCCTGGTATATTCTCAGAACATCAGGGAGGCCAGAGAGGCCAAGGAAGAGAGAGCAAGGTGGCAACTAATATGAGATGAAGTCATGAACATAACAGGGGGCCAAGGCAGGTAGGGAGGGATATGGAGAGCCATTGAAGGTTAGGATCTCACTTAGGTTTTAATAAGATCACTCTGGCTCCTGAGTTGGGAATAGACAGCAGAGGGTAAGAGAGAAGCAGGGAGGAAAGTCTCTGATCCAGACCAGACATGATGATGGGTAGATTGGACCAGAATGGCAATGGTGGGGGAGGTGAGAATTGGTTGGTTTCTATATATATTCTATTATTCCCAATAAGTGGTAGAGTATCATTGACTATATTTTGGGCTGAAAACAGGTTCATATACCATACCAAAATATTTTCTAACATATTTTGTATTATGTTTGAATGTTAGGATAAAAGAACCCATAAATTACCAGTGGATAGTGCATATTATATTATCTTTTCATTGAAAAACCATCCATTGGGTTCTCATTCAATTTAGACTAAATTCCAAACCTTACAGTGACTTAGAAGGCCAACCTGATCTCCTGTGCTGTCCAGGTTGGTAGCTACTAGCCATAGGTGGCTCTTGAGGACTTCGAATAAGGCTAGTCCAAAATGAGACATGTCGCTTATAGAAAATCTACAAAAGATTTAAAATCTTGGTAAGAAAATAAGAATATAAAATATGTTAATAATTTTTCAAATAGTGGTTACAGACTGAAAGGATAATATCTTGGAATTATAGTGGAAATATAGTATTAATATATACATATATTTTTAATACATCTTTATTGGAGTATAATTGCTTCACAATACTGTGTTAGTTTCTGTTGTACAACAAAGTGAATCAGCCATATGCATACATATACCCTCATATCCCCTCCCTCTAAAGCCTCCCTCCCACCCTCCCTATCTCACCCCTCTAGGTCGTCACAAAGCACTGAGCTGATCTCCCTGTACTATGCTCCTGCTTCCCACTGGCTATCTATTTTACATTTGGTAGTGTATATATGTCGATGCTACTCTCACTTCACCTCAGCTTCCCCCTCCCACCCCATGTCCTCAAGTCCATTCTCTATGTCTACGTCTTTATTCCTGCCCTGCCACTAGGTTCATCAGTACCATTTTTTTTTTTTTTTTAGATTCCATATGTTTGCATACAGTATTTGTTTTTTGCTTTCTGACTTACTTCACTCTGTATGACAGACTCTAGGTCCATCCACCTCACTACAAATAACTCAATTTCGTTTCTTTTTATGGCTGAGTAATAGTCCACGGTATATATGTGCCACATCTTCTTTATCCATTCATCTGTTGATGGACATTCAGGTTGCTTCCATGTCCTGGCTATTGTAAATAGTGCTTCAATGAACATTGTGGTACATGTCTCTTTTTGTATTATGGTTTTTTCAGGGTATATGCCCAGTAGTGGGATTGCTGGGTCATATGGTAGTTCTATTTTTAGTTTTTTAAGGAACCTCCATACTGTTCTCCATAGTGGTTGTATCAATTTACATTCCCACCAACAGTGCAGGAGGGTTCCCTTTTAACCACACCCTCTCCAACATTTATTGTTTCTAGATTTTTTGATAATGGCTATTCTGACCAGTGTGAGGTGATACCTCATTGTAGTTTTGATTTGCATTTCTCTAATAATTAGTGATGCTGACTATCTTTTCATGTGCCTCTTGGACATCTGTATGTCTTCTTTGGTGACATGTCTGTTTAGGTCTTCTGCTCATTTTTTAATTGGGTTGTTTGTTTTTTTGATATTGAGCTGCATGAGCTGTTTGTATATTTTGGAGATTAATTCTTTGTCTGTTGTTTCATTTGCAAATATTTTCTCCCATTCTGAGGGTTGTCTTTTTGTCTTGTTTATGGTTTCTTTTGCTGTGCAAAAACTTTTAAGTTTGATTAGCTCCCATTTGTTTATTTTTGTTTTTATTTTCATTACTCTAGGAGGCAGGTCAAAAAAGATCTTGCTGTGATTTATGTCAAATAGTGTTCTTCCTATGTTTTCCTCTAAGAGTTTTATAGTGTCTGGTCTTACATTTAGGTCTTTAATCCATTTGGAGTTTATTTTTGTGTATGGTGTTAAGTAGTGTTCTAATTTCACTCTTTTACATGTAGCTGTCCAGTTTTCCCAGCACCACTTATTGAAGAGGCTGTCTTTTCCTCATTGTATGTTCTTGCCTCCTTTGTTATAAACTAGATGACTATATGTGTGTGGGTTTATGTCTGGGCTTTCTATCCTGTGCCACTGATCTATATTTCTCTTTTAGTGCCAGTGCCATACTGTCTTGATTACTGTAGTTTTGTAGTGTAGTTTGAAGTCGGGGAGCCTGATTCCTCCAGCTCTGTATTTCTTCTATTAATTTCACTTGTTTCTCTTTACTTTTTAAAAACATGACTGCTAAGACATTTAAAATTACAAATATAGTTGGAATTTTTGGCTCCCATTATATTTCTGTTAGACAGTAGTGTTTCACATTCTCTCTATCTGACTTTATCTCAAACTGTTCTCCATGTTCACTATGTTCCAGTCACACTGGGTTTCCTTGAGATCCTTGAACTTGCCAGGCTCATTCCTGCCTCAGGGTCTTTATATATTTTATTCCCCCTTCCTGAAGAGCTATTCCCTTAGCACTTCCCTTATCTCTCTCTATTCTTTATGTCTGGGCTCAGAAGTTACTTCTAAGATAAGCCTGTGCTGACTATACCAGCTAAAGATCTGTTCACTCTTAATCTCATCTCCTTTTAAATGTATTTATATCATTTATTCCTGGATGAAATTTATTTACTTACTTATGGCCAGTCACCCTCTAGAATGTGTGATATATGGAAGCTGAGATCTTAATTACTTTTTGTTGACCTGTACACCTCCAGAGAAGTGTTTGGCATATATTAGACACTTGTTAAATGAAGAATAATCAAGCTCTATGCTTAAGAGGATTTACTGCTATAAGTTAATATACAAATAGATAGATTTGACCTGTTCTGGGAAAAATCAGGAAGTCTTCCTAAGAAGCAAACATTGAGCTAAGAGTAGAGAATGAGTAAACATTAACCAGGGGATAAAGTGGGGGAAGAGCAATCTGGGTAGAAGGAATAGAATGAAGAAAAAACTCACTAATGGGTAAGTGTTCTGATGAAAAGTAAAGGATAAAGATTGCAAACAACAGAAATTGCTGTCTAAATAGATAAAAAGGAATTTTGTTGTAAGGAAATTGGGTAGCTCATGAAAGCAATGGGGCATGGGAACACAAAGCTTAGAAAACAGACAGGCACCAAGGGAGGCTAGGAGCATTCAACATCATTCCACAGCAATGCTCAGGGTACCACCACGTGTGCTCTTGCATTGAAGAGCAACTGCCATGAGTCGACTCTGTTATTCCTGTATACTTGCTGCTCTGTGGATGTACATTCAACTCTGCCAAACTCGTAATGAGTAAGCTATGACTTTTTCTGAGGTTTTAGGTCATGACTTCCATATTCCACGCCCTTGCTGGAAGTACTTGAATGGCTGAGCCTAGGTACTGATTATCTGGAATCTGAAAGAAGTCTCTCTGACTTCCCTATTGGGGGCTGAGGCCTTGATTCCCATTTGTTTTGGGATTGACACCAGATAGAAAGGGTGTTACTTGCTGGGCTTCCAAAATGACAAATATTCACCACAGTCCACTGCCTTGGTTTCCCCAATCATCATACACATTTTTTGCTTATAACCTCTTTCACTCCATCCAAAGTTTTTTTGCCTAACTAAATAAAATTTGGGTTATATGGTCCTATATAGCTCATGGTTAAGTATTTAGTCTTGCCTGGGCCAGTTAAAATGCATGAGCGTTTTCTTAAAAGGAGAATAATATTTGTTGAGTAGTTCACAAAACTGATTGTGAACTAGACTTGAAAAATGGCAGGAACCAATAGACACAAAACCAGCCAAGGATGTGGCCATAGGAGTGGCTGTGTCTGATGCCAATACTGGTGCTGTTACCGATAGCCACTTACTGAAGCCTCTGGACCCTGCTCCCCAGAGAAACTCACCATCAAGGCACAGGATTTTAAATTCAGCATCAGGCACTACAAATAATGCAGACTGTGTCAAGGCAGAGTAAAGGACTGATTTGTCAACCCTAGGAGTTGGAAAAGGGACTATTTTACCTTCTTTAGCTTCTTTAGTTGGTTTGAGATTCCCTAAAATAGGAGGACACCTGGGCAATCCAAAATGACAAATGTCTACTCTAGCATATTTTTCCTTGCATCAATATTTAAATAGTTTTTAAAAGTTTGTTATTGTCTTTTTCTTATATTTAATGCCACTTTCTTGAAAATAAAATATTTCTGAATCTGTGAATCTATGAATTGAATGTTACTTTTTGGATTTAAATAGTATTTGCACTGACATTCACCTAGTTATTTATTTTCTCAGTAGTGAATATTTTCCAAAATAAACATTCAAACTGTTTATACGAAAAGATTTCTTTCAATATTTTGAGACAAAATTCCTTTTAGGATTTGCTGTGATCACTTCCTCCCCAACATTAGGCTAGAGATTTTAAGTTCAAATGCTCTTTTCTAAAACAAACAACTACCAGTAAATGATTTTAATACTTAATAAATTACATCAATGATAATTTATTTTAAGTGAGAGTAGGTGGCTTATTAAATTGTGGTGTGGTATATAGATGTTCAAATATAACATAGGGTTGTAATTTAGCTCACAGTCTTGGAAAATTAAACGAAATAATAATGATCTGATTTTTAAATAAAGCATCTTTTACTGCATCTGATACATTTTTCACTCCTTATAGAAAATGGTGGTGAGCAAGTATATTAAAACTCATTGTTGAATGGTTTTATTGGGATATCTTATGCGTTGGTTCATTGTGAGAATTAAATTGATATTTAATGTGAAAATATATTTAAAAGTCCCAAGTTTTATTTGTCCATTTGTGTTGTACTATAGTACCATACAGTCATCAAATGGATTTTAAAATGTTTTCATTCACTTTCTTATTATAAATGTAGTATATATTCAGTGTAGAAATTTAAAAATATAGAAAAGCAAATGAGGCATATTAAGAAATCAGTCATGACTCTACTTTCCAGAAATAACCACTATTGACATTTTGATGTATTGCTTTTGTTTTTTTTTCTTCCTGTGTTTACCTCTATGTACGTGCATGTATACATGCATATGTTTGTGTACTATTATGTACACTGCTTAACAACCTGCTTTTTTATTCACAGGATATGTATAGTGATATGATTGTGAAGCAAGAAAAGGGCCTGGGACTATTGACATATTCAAAAGATACATCTTAAATGCTGAATTTTTAAGTTTTAGAAGCTAATTTTTGTTTGGCCTTGCCTGCGTAAGAGTATACAAGTGAAATTCATCACAGGGCCTTCCTGGCAAGACCCATCCTGGGTCGTTCAGAGGCTGTGCTCCTCAGTTACAGCTTTTTTGTTTCCTGGAAATCCTCAGATCCTCCTCTGTGATACCAAAATATCTGCTTTTTGCAACACCACACCTCACCATTGCCAACACAATCTATTGTAATGAACTTGCATTTTTTTCTTTTCTTGTGTTTGTCAGGGTTCTTAATCTCACTCATTTTTTCCTGAATCAAAGGCGTTTGATTTTGGCTTCAAGTTAATTTTCCATTTGTTTTTTTCTTAATGATTTCTGAGTATATTCAGTGATGATGCACTGGATTGTTCTATTTCATTCTTGATCACACTTTAGAAGGACAGATCATTTAACTGTTCTGGGCCTCAAGTCCCTTATGATTAAAATGATGATTCTGGTCTTTTCTGGAGCTAATGTGGAATGTCTGTATGTCCATAAAAGCAGTCTGGAAGAATAGAAAGAGCATGGGCTTTGCATCAAAGGAAGCTGAGTGCAAATCTTGGAGCTCTGTGACTTTGACTTTGCTGCTTACTGTTTTCAGACATGCATTTTCTTTTTCATTTATTTTTCTTTTTGCTCCTCTGATTGAATGAATTCCACTGCCTTGTTTTTGAGTTTGCAGATCCTTTCTTTGCTTTATCTAGTCTGCTGTTGAATGCCTCTTTGGAATTTTTCAGTTTAGTTCTTGTTTTCTTCAGTTATGTGTTTTCCCTTTGGTGCTCCTTTATATTTTTTATGTCTTTGTTGAAATTCTCAATTTGTTTATACATTTTTCTCCTGACCTTGTTGAACATCATTATGACCATTACGTTGAACACTTTATCAGGTAAATCATTTATCTCCATTTCATTAAGATCTGTTTTGGGGGATTTCTCTTCTTCTTTTGTTTGGAACATATTCTTCTGTTTCTTCTTCTTCTTCTTTTTTTTTTTTTTTTTTAACTCTCTCTGTTGGGTTCTGTGCCTTAGATAAAACAGCCACCTCTCCCAGTCTTGATGGAGAGGTCTTGTGTAGAAGAAGAACCTTATCTTTCAGCCTCACCTTAGTTTTTGGTTGTCTCTCAAACCTCTGTGATTGTCTAAGCTGCCTTCTTTGTTCTTGTTGGTTCCCAGTAGTTGAGGGTGTGCCTAAGACTGTCATTAGCCCAAAGGGAAGGATCTCAGTCAGCACCTAGATGCAGGCTGGTTGGAAGCTGGACCTTCAGGCAACAGCTTCAAAAATATGCACATAGACTTTTTTAAAGGAAGACTGGGAGCTGGGAGTTTCTGTTTACTCCCTTTGCACTGAGCCCTGGGGGAGATAGCCAGCTAAGAACTGATTCTTTGTTTGCTACAGTCCTGTGAGACTTAAAAACACAAGCCCATTGGCCACCAGGGAAGGTGCATCAAAGGGTACACCTTCTGGGTGGCAGCAGCAAAAGCTGGGGCACCAGACCTGTGCACAAGCTCCTTTCAGGGACATCCTGGTGACCTAAGATGGGGCAGACGGATCACAGAGATGGTTCCTGCTGGCTTCCCCAGGCTCTGGTCTCCAAGAAAGATGGCAATCAGCTCCTAGATGTGTGCTCTAGAAGCCTCATCTTCAGGCAACGACTTTTTTTTTTTTTTTAAAGGAATTCCTTTATTTTTATTATTTATTTATTTATTTATTTTTTAATTTTTTTAGCTGTGTTGGGTCTTCGTTTCTGTGCAAGGGCTTTCTCTAGTAACGACAAGCGGGGGCCACTCCTCATCGTGGTGCACGGGCCTCTCACTATCGTGGCCTCTCTTGTTGCGGAGCACAGGCTCCAGACGCGCAGGCTCAGTAGTTGTGGCTCACGGGCCCAGTTGCTCCGCGGCATATGGGATCTTCCCAGACCAGGGCTCAAACCCGTGTCCCCTGCATTGGCAGGCAGACTCTCAACCACTGCGCCACCAGGGAAGCCCCCAGGCAACGACTTTTAATGTAAACAAACAGACCCTTTTCAGGGAAAGACTGGGAGGTGGGCATTTCTTTTTTCTGTTCCTTCTGTGCTGAGCCCCAGGGGGATAGCCATGATAAGTCCTCTATAATCTGTTAAGATCTGTTTGTTTATGGTAGTCTTCTGGGTCTTGTGGCTGCAAACCCTCCTGGCTTTCAGAGCTAGGTGTTTCGGGATCCTGTCCCTGAGGCGGAAGTCTTAAAAGTTAGGATGCTAGATGTCAGGTCCACATCCTTCAGTCCTCAGGGAGAAACTGGGAATTGTGGGTTTCCTCTCAATTGTATGTTGCTGTGCCAGGAGTGAGGTTTATGGCAAGAGTGTGTCTCAGCTTTTCCTACCCATTTCCATGTGGGTTTTTTCTTGTTCACCCAATGTGTAGGCATCACTCAGCTAGTTTCTGGATTTCTTTCAGAGAGAATTTTTCCATGTGGCCTCTGAGGTTGCCATCTCGGACTGGAACTCCCAGGCTTGTATTTTCTTATGCATAAAAAGGGGGTTTAGATGTTTTTGTGTTTGACTACATAGAACTGACTACAATGGCTTGAACAAACAAGGGGTTTACTTTTCTTATTTATCAAGATGCCTGGGCATAGGCAGTCCAGAGCTGGTGAGTCTGCTCCTTCATGGAATTATTATGTTGGGCTGCTTCTACTGGTCTGCTCCACCATCCTCAGTGTGTGGTTTTCACCTTTATGAGTGCACCACCCAGCACAGTATCTGTATTTTAGGCAAGAAGAAGGGAAGGGTAGAGTTCAAAAGGGGCATGCCAGGTGAATTTTCACGGGGAAAACAAACCTCATAACCCAACCCAAGAGTTTTCCACTTCTGCTTCATTAGCCAGAGCTGTGACACAAGGTTATCCCCAGAAATGAGGGAATCTAGGACATTATAGTTTTGCTGAATATATTGACCTCCCGAATAAAATCCTAGTTTGGCTAGTCAGAAAGGAGGTGGGAATAGATAATGTGTAGGCAATATCAATGTCTGCAATCAGGAAAAGTTAACTTCTGTTGGTTGTTGAGCTGTCATATGAAATGACACATGTGAGATACAGAATACATATTGGGCCCTCAAAGAATGACCTCTCCCTATTTTGTGGTTATTACTATTTTATGCTGTAGTGACTATTTGCAATGATCACGAAAATGTTGCCTGAATGATTTAATTATTGTTACATTTAAAACTCCATATGTCTAAAAAATGTAAGAAGTGTCTGTTTAAAAATCCATATGTCTAAAAAAATGTAACAGGTGTCTATATCCCAGCTTTTTTCCATCAGTTCTGTTTTGTTATCCAATGTGGCTCAAGAATCAGATATCTCATTTTCATTTGATGTGTTAGATATTAAAAATAAAAAGAACTAAATAAATTGCAGAAATATGTATTCAACAATTGTAAATGTGAAAAATCTAAATGAACAGTAAAACCAAATTAACTTGGGGAAATGTTTAATACTTTGGGGAGTCTTAATATGGGAGAAAATCTTGTCAGTCAGAGTAAGTTATCCCTTGTGTAGTGTGGTTTCAGAGGAAACTGGAGAGCCTATTTTCTTTGGAAATGCATCCTTACCCAAAATGATTTCCCTGAGTCCTTTTGTTAGTCTGCCATACACCTGATATGCCCATGGTTAGATTATGAGAATATATTTCCACAAGTGTCCTTTGAAAATGTGTTAGCTGGAAGGAAATTCTGAGACATTAGTTGTATATATATATTACTAACTCAGCCTCTGTGCACCAGTGCTGAATCAAATCTTGGCGACAGAGTTTTGGGTGAAGTAGAAAAGAATGGCTTTATTGCTTTGCCAGACAAAGGGGGACACAGCGGGCTCCTGCCCTCGAAAACTGTGTGTCCCAACCCGGGAAGATTTGGTGAGGAGTTTTATAGCAATGATTCAATGATGGTGTTGCTGATAAGGATGAGAGTGTGTGCAGGGCCTGCACTCTTTTAATCTGGTCTGGGTAATCTTTTGCTGAGCTTCTCTGGTTCCTTTAACCTGGCCTCAGGTGCTTTTCTCTGGTATGAAGAATGCTGACATCTTCCATTTGTTGGGTTTTAGTTCTCTAAAGAGCTTAAAGATATTGTTATGTGTATGCCTTGAGGTGGAACCAGGACCCTGCCCCAAGGCTGCACTATTGTTTCTTGGATGCTCCTCCCTTGTCTCTTCAACTGTTTGAAACTGCCCTTTGGAACTCAGGGAAGGTCATGGAGGCTGAACAGAAAGGTTCTCACGCCCAGGAGCCCCACAGGGTCCTGCTCAGTTTCACAGTGAACAGTGTGCTATGAAACATGGTGGACACAAAGTCCATTTTTTTGGTTGGGGAAAGGAAGATTTGAAACTTAGGGGGAGGTCAGCAGTATGAAGAGATTAGGAGGAACCAAAAGAGGGCAGGTGAGAATTAAAGTCAAACATCTAGAAGACATAAGCTTGTCTCTTCTTTCAATGCATCCACATTCAATACTAACACTGAAGCACTTTGTTATTATCACCTAGGCTCATGGAGTAGAAAGAATACTTGAGTTAAATCCAGCTCAAGGACTCTGATATTTGACAGGAACTATGAATCACTGCTCCATGAAATACCTTGAGGGCCATTCCAGATATGACCAGCGATACCTCAGAACTCCTTAGAGCCTTATCCATGCCCTCCCCTACCCCCACCACTGCCATTACACACTGTGGAGAAGGGACTATTTCATGGTTCCATGAGTGTCTTTGTGATCATCAGAATTGTACCCTGGGGACTTCCCTGGTGGCACAGTGGTTAAGAATCCGCCTGCCAATGCAGGGGATACGGGTTCGAGCCCTGGTCCGGGAGGATCCCACATGCCATGGAGCCACTAAGCCTGTGCACCACAACTACTGAGCCTGCACTCTAGAGCCCATGAGCCACAACTACTGAGCCCGTGCGCCACAACTACTGAAGACCCCGCACCTAGAGCCCGTGCTCTGCAACAAGAGAAGCCATCACAATGAGAAGCCCGTGCACTGCAACGAAGAGTAGGCCCCACTCGCCACAACTAGAGAAAGCCCGCGTGCAGCAACAAAGACACAACACAGCCAAAAAAGAAAAAAAAAAAAGAATGGTACCCTGTAATTTCTATTTTTTACCCTGCCTGAATGTTCACATTTAAGACATTTCTCCAGGTTGATTGAAAGAGAGAGGTAACTTTTTTCATCTAGACTGTTCAGAACTTGCAACCCAGAGTGCAGCATTAGGATTAATTTGTGTAGTCAGGAGAGTGGGAGCAATATTGAGTGGTCATGTAATTCATTAGACTAAAGTGCACTTTCTTCTATAAATCAGCTCCCTTGAAAGATTTAAATTAGATCTCAAATCCATTTGTTTTTTGTAGTCCTTGAAAATTCGTGTTTATGTTTATTGAGCGAACATTCTGTGGCATTTATAAAATGTCTTAAATGTAGGCATTTAAAACGTTGACACATTTAATCCTTATTATAGTCCAGTGAGTTGGGTTTTATTATGATCATCACTTAACAGTGGAGGAAACTGAGGCACAGAGAGGATGAGCAACTCGTTCAAATCACACAGCTAGCAGGCAAGAGAGCCGGCATTCAGACCATGCAGTCTGGCTCCAGGGCCCAAGCTCTAAGCCATTATTCTAGGCCTTGAGGAACATGCTTTCAGACTGATTCACAATCCTTCCTCTTAGTTGTCTTTTGTCTTAAGATCTTCGGTGTTCTGGAATTTTAACATAGAACATTTTGATAGTATTTTACCTACAGCTCATCTTGATTTCAGCACAATAGATCCACAACCATGATGTCAAATTGATCAGGTGTTAGAGTTTATTTATTTAAGTAGCAGTATTTTCACTTCATTTTCCAAAGACAAATGAAGATATAGAGTCTCTACATATTCCCAGAATTATATCACATCCTCTTATAACTTGCATGAAAATAATCACCACCCAAAAGCATTAAACATTTGGATACAAAAACAAAAATCTAAGAAAAGCTTGCAATGGCAGGCAGTAAACTACTCTATATGGTTAGTGTGTCAATGGTTTTGTGCCATGATAAGTTTTATTGTGCAAAAAAACCATTGTTTTAAAAACCTTCCTAATATCAGAGGACACAGTTTTTATCTTCAGTGAATTGACCATTTCTATAACCTTTCGAATATTACTCATAGGGCAACTAGAGGGACCCAAGAGAGCTGAATGAGTCAGGAATGAGAATAAAAAATATAGACTTGAAAAATTACATATGTGTGTGTGTGTGTGTGTGTGTGTGTGTGTGTGTGTGTGTGTGTATGTATCTTTATCTTTTACCCAAAGAGAATCATAGTTTGATTTTCTGGGTACCTCTGTGAAAAAGGATAGTGATCTTTTATTCTACATGAAGATGAGCCCCCATTTGCATTTAGAGGGCTAGTAGTATTGGAGCTGGCACTTACCAGCTCACAAGAGTGCTGAATGTTTGCAATTTTTCCCATTCTACATTCAGTGACTCGTGCTGTAGCTTGAAATTGGCCATGATGAGAGTATTTATACAATGGAAATCACGGAACAGTGGAAATCAGGGCCTTTTCTTTTTCCCCAGAGACAGTTGTCAAACATTTATGAACACACCACTGGGTGCTTGAATACATAATGAATGCACAGTAGTTAAAATTTTCCCTCTAATAATTTTAAACAAAACAAACAGATAGACAATTGAGATAAACACACCCTCTTTGACTTAGCTTTACTTATTTTTCATACAATTTTTTTGCGATTCAAAGCCTATCTCAGGAGGAAGACAGTCCTAAGAACACAAAATTCACCCGTGAACTTGGTAACCAGACTTCCCCAAACGCAACCCCTATCAGCCTTGGAAAGCTTTGTCAGGAACAGAGCCCTCATTGGGTTTTCATTTCCACTTTTCGCCAAACATTTGCAGAGAAAAATGACTTCCTCCTGAGTATCCATTAGTCCCCAGCACTGATGGTAATGAGCAAACTACAAGCAAGCTGACGCGCAAATGGACGTGAGTCACCCATACACTTAGCCTGCCTGGCCTCCTGCGTCACCACTGACACTGGTTCCTTCCCAGCCAGGCAAAAATCATGGTCTGTGTTTGTCCATTGCTGGGAGACAGCTGATCTGAAGGTGCCCCTTTAAAAGGATGCACTGATTTGTTCTCGTGAAATCATTCGTGCACCTACCTCCCCATATTGAGATTTGCATCCAAGTTGAAATGTTCTTCAACGAATAAGATTAAGCTAAGAGAACAGACCCTTTTAAAAGGTATTGCTTAATCAAGAACAGAAAGCCAAACAAATAGAATTGAGAGCAAGCCTGCTTTTTCTATACAAATATAAAGAAACATGCCATGAAGAGGCAGGTAAGACCAAGAACCACTAGGCAGCTAAGAGTAGAGAAACAGTAAATGTTACCCCATAAAAGCCTTGCTCTGTGGGATTTGTTTTGTGCCTTCCTAACTGCAGATGCTGCAAATGGAAGAAAGGAAGGAGAAGTCTGTGGCTCTAGGGCTTTCCTAGGAAACCTTCACAGCACTGAATAGTCAACAAACAGCAGATGGTACAAAGATTTCCGATTAGCCTCTGGGAAGGCAGTGAAGCATTCTGTGTCCATGGGATACTAATGGAAACAAATTGTGATTTCAAGTTTCTGTTACTGAACAAATGATGCTGAAACCTTGAGGAGTGGCTAAGCATTCACTGAGGGACATTTTTATTTTAGGAATCATATTTATCAACCAGGAGGAGGTGGGCATCATAAGGAAAAACTTTGATTCAGTGGGAGGTCTTGCAATGCTCAAGTCTAATTTATTTGTGTATATTCTTCTTGGTTCCCCAAATTATTTAAGTCACTCTTTGAAAGAAGATGTGGAAGGAGCTTCAAGATGGCGGAGGAGTAAGATGTGGCGATCACCTTCCTCCCCACAAATACATCAGAAATACATCTACACGTGGAACAACTCCTACAGAACACCTACTGAACACTGGCAGAAAACCTCAGACCTCCCAAAAGGCAAGAAACTCCCCACGTACCTGGGTAGGGCAGAAGAAAAAAGAAAAGACAGAGACAAAAGGATAGGGACGGGACCTGCACCAGTGGGAGGGAGCCGTGAAAGAGGAAAGGTTTCCACACACTAGGAGCCCCTTCGCGGGCGGAGACTGCGGGTGGCGGAGGGGGGAAGCTTCGGAGCCACGGAGGAGAGCACAGCCACAGGGGTGCGGAGGGCAAAGCGGAGAGGTTCCCGCACGGAGGATCGGCGCCGAGCAGCACTCACCAGCCCGAGAGGCTTGTCTGCTCCCCTGCCGGGGCGGGCGGGGCTGGGAGCTGAGGCTCGGGCTTCGGTCGGATCACAGGGAGAGGACTAGGGTTGGTGGCGTGAACACAGCCTGAAGGGGCTAGTGTGCCACAGCGAGCCGGGAGGGAGTCCGGGAAAAGGTCTGGAGCTGCCGAAGAGACAAGAGACTTTTTCTTGCCTCTCTGTTTCCTGGTGCGCGAGGAGAGGGGATTCAGAGCGCCGCCTGAACGAGCTCCAGAGACGGGCGTGAGCCGCGGTGATCAGCGCGGACCCCAGAGACGGGCATGAGACGCTAAGGCTGCTGCCGCCGCCACCAGGAAGCCTGTGTGCGAGCACAGGTCACTCTCCACACCGCCCCTCCCGGGAGCCTGTGCAGCCTGCCACTGCCAGGGTCCCATGATCCGGGAACAACTTCCCTGGGAGAACGCACGGCGCGCCTTGGGCTGCTGCAACGTCACGACGCCTCTGAAGCTGCAGGCTCGCCCCGCCTCCTCCGTACCCCTCCCTCCCCGCGGCCTGAGTGAGCCAGAGCCCCCGAAGCAGCTGCTCCTTTAACCCCGTTCTGTCTGGGTGGGGAACAGACGCCCTCAGGCGACCTACATGCAGAGGCGGGTCCAAATCCAAAGCTGAACCCCAGGAGCTGTGCGAACAAAGATGAGAAAGGGAAATCTCTCCCAGCAGCCTCAGAAGCAGTGGATTAAAGCTCCACAGCCAACTTGATGTGCCTGCATCTGTTGAATACCTGAATAGACAACGAATCATCCCAAATTGAGGAGGGGGACTTTGGGAGCAACTGTAGACTTGGGGTTTGCTGTATGAGACTGACTTGTTTCTGATTTTTATGTTTATCTTAGTATAGATTTTAGCACTTGATATCATTGATGGATTTGTTTATCTGTTTGGTTGCTCTCTCTTTTGTTTTTACTTTAAAAAATTTTTTTACTTTAATAATTATTTTATTTAATTAATTTATTTTTTTCTTTCTATTTTTCTCCCTCTTCTTCTGAGCTGTGTGGCTGACAGGGTCTTGGTGCTCTGGCCTGGTGTCAGGCCTGAGCCTCTAAGGTGAGAGTTCTGAGTTCAGGATATTGGTCCACCACAGATGTCCTGGCCCCACCTAATATCAATCAGCGAGAGCTCTCCCAGAGATCTCCATCTCAACACTAAGACCCAGCTTCACTCAACGACCAGCAAGCTACAGTGCTGGACACCCCATGCCAAACAACTAGAAAGACAGGAACACAGCCCCACCCATTAGCAGAGAGGCTGCCTAAAATCATAATAAGGCCACAGACACCCCAAAACACAACACTGGACACGACCCTGCCCACCAGAAAGATAAGATCCAGCCCCACCAAGCAGAACACAGGCACCAGGCCCCTCTACCAGGAAGCCTACACAAGCCCCTGAACCAACCTTACCCACTGGGGACAGACACCAAAAACAATGGGAACTACGAACCTGGAGCCTGCTAAAAGGAGACCCCAAACACAGTAAGTTAAACAAAATGAGAAGACAGAAATATGCAGAGATGAAGGAGCAAAGTAAAAACCCACCAGATCAAACAAATGAAGAGGAAATAGGCAGCCTACCTGAAAAAGAATTCAGAGTAATGATAGTAAAGATGATCCAAAATCTTGGAAATAGGATGGAGAAAATAGAAGAAACGTTTAACAAGGACCTAGAAGAACTAAAAAGCAAACAAACAATGATGAACAACACAATAAATGAAATTAAAAATTCTCTAGGAGGAATCAATAGAGAATAACTGAGGCAGAAGAACGGATAAGTGACCTGGAAGATAAAATACTGGAAATAACTACTGCAGAGCAGAATAAAGAAAAAAGAATGAAAAGATTGAGGACAGTCTCAGAGACCTCTGGGACAGCATAAAATGCACCAGCATTTGAATAATAGGGGTCCCAGAAGAAGAAGAGAAAAAGAAAGGGTCTGAGAAAATATTTGAAGAGATTGTAAGTGAAAACTTCTCTAACATGGGAAAGGAAATAGTCAGTCAAGTCTGGGAAGCACAGAGACTCCCATACAGGATAAATCCAAGGAGAAACACGCCAAGACACATATTAATCAAACTATCAAAAATTAAATACAAACAAAAAATATTAAAAGCAGCAAGGGAAAAACAACAAATAACATACAAGGGAATCCCCATAGGTTAACAGCTGATCTTTCAGCAGAAACTCTACAGGCCAGAAGGGAGTGGCAGGACATATTTAAAGTGATGAAAGGGAAAAACCTACAACCAAGATTACTCTACCCAAAAAGGATCTCATTCAGATTCAATGGAGAAATTAAAACCTTTACAGACAAGCAAAAGCTAAGAGAATTCAACACCACCAAACCAGCTTTACAACAAATGCTAAAGGAACTTCTCTGGGCAGGAAACACAAGAGAAGGAAAAGACCTACAATAACAAACCCAAAACAATTAAAAAATGGTAATAGGAACATACATATTGATAATTACCTTAAATGTAAATGGATTAAATGCTCCAACCAAAAGATATAGACTGGCTGAATGGATACAAAAACAAGACCTGTATATATGCTGTCTATAAGAGACCCACTTCAGACCTAGGGGCACATACAGACTGAAAGTGAGGGGATGGAAAAAGATATTCCATGCAAATGGAAATCAAAAGAAAGCTGGAGTAGCAATTCTCATATCAGGCAAAATAGACTTTAAAATAAAGAATATTACAAGAGACAAAGAAGGACATTACATAATGATCAGGGGGTCAATCCAAGAAGAAGATATAACAATTGTAAATATTTATGCACCCAACGTAGGAGCACCTCAATACATAAGGCAAATGCTAACAGCCATAAAAGGGGATATTGACAGTAGCACAATAATAGTAGGGGACTTTAACACCCCACTTTCACCAATGGACAGACCATCCAAAATGAAAATAAATAAGGAAACACAAGCTTTAAATGATACATTAAACAAGATGGACTAATTGATATTTATAGGACATTCCATCCAAAACAACAGAATACACTTCTTCTCAAGTGCTCATGGAACGTTCTCCAGGATAGATTATATCTTGGGACACAAATCAAGCCTTGGTAAATTTAAGAATATTGAAATTGTATCAAGTATCTTTTCTGACCACAATGCTATGAGACTAGATGTCAATTACAAGAAACAAACGGTAAAAAATACAAACACATGGAGGCTAAACAATACACTACCAAATAACCAAGAGATCACTGAAGAAATCAAGGAGGAAATCAAAATACACCTAGAAACAAATGACAATGAAAACACGACGATCCAAAACCTATGGGATGCAGCAAAAGCAGTTCTAGATGGAAGTTTATAGCAATACAGTCCTACCTCAAGAACCAGGAAAAACCTCAAATAAACAACCTAACCTTACACCTAAAGCAATTAGAGAAAGAAGAACAAAAAACCCCCAAAGTGAGCAGAAGGAAAGAAATCAAAGATCAGATCAGAAATAAATGAAAAAGAAATGAAGGAAACAATAGCAAAGATCAATAAAACTAAGAGCTAGTTTTTTGAGAAGATAAACAAAATTGATAAACCATTAGCCAGACTCATCAAGAAAAAGAGGGTGAAGACTTAAATCAACAGAAATAGAAATGAGAAAGGAGAAGTAACAACTGACTCTGCAGAAATACAAATGATCATGAGAAATTACTACAAGCAACTCTATGCCAATAAGATGGACAACCTGGAAGAAATGGACAAATTCTTAGAAAAGCACAACCTTCTGAGACTGAACCAGGAAGAAATAGAAAATATAAACAGGCCAATCACAAGCACTGAAGCTGAAACTGTGATTAAAAATCTTCCAACAAACAAAAGCCCAGGACCAGATGGCTTCACGGGTGAATTCTATCAATCATTTGGAGAAGAGCCAACACCCATCCTTCTCAAACTCTTCCAAAATATAGCAGAGGGAGGAACACTCCCAAACTCATTCTACGAGGTGACCATCACCCTGATACTAAAACCAGACAAGGATACTACAAAAAAAGAAAACTACAGACCAATATCACTGACAATTATAGATAAAAAATCTGCAACAAGATACTAGCAAACAGAATCCAACAGCACATTAAAAGGATCATACACCATGATCAAGTGGGGTTTATCCCAGAACTGCAAGGATTCTTCAGTATATGCAAATCAATCAACGTGATACACCATACTGACAAATCGAAGAATAAAAACCATATGATCATCTCAATAGATGCCGAAAAAGCTTTTGACAAAATTCAACACCGATTTATGATAAAAACTCTCCAGAAAGTGGGCACAGAGGGAACCTACCTCAATATAATAAAGGCCCTATACGACAAACCCACAGCAAACATCATTCTCAATGGTGAAAACCTGAAAGCATTTCCTCTAAGATCAGGAACATAGTTTTGGAAGTCCTAGCCATGGTAATCAGAGAAGAGAAATAAATAAAAGGAATACAAATTGGAAAAGAAGTAAAACTGTCACTGTTTACAGATGACATGATACTATACACAGATAAACCGAAAGATGCCACCAGAAAATTACTGGAGCTAATCAATGAATTTGGTAAAGTTGCAGGATACAAAATTAATACACAGAAATCACTTGCATTCCTCTACACTAACAAAGAAAGATCAGAAAGAGAAATTAAGGAAACAATCCCATTCACCACTGCAACAAAAAGAATAAAATACCTAGGAATAAACCTACCTAAGGAGGTAAAAGACCTGTACTCAGAAACTATAAGACGCTGAACAGGAAAAAAAAAAAAAAAAGAAAGAAGATGTGACACAAGCAAGTGAGCTAATTGAGCAAAAGAGAAAACAAAGATGAAAAAGTAATAAATATGGGAAGAAGTTGGTTCACAGTTTGCATGGTTGAGGCTGCCCTTACATGCACCAGAGGTGGGCACGGAGTGTGCTTTGAGCTTTTAGGAAATCAAGGTAGGAGGACAATAGGATGAATTATTCCTTCAGTGTCTATAGGATGAAAACAAACCAGTTGCTCAGGCAAAGCACTGCTATTCTACACTGAGTAGTAAGAAAAATTTGGCTGAAAAGGTCAGTAAACATTTACAAGTTGGGAGGGACTCTGCGTAACAAGTATTTGGGTCTGACGGGCATCACCTATAATTAATTTCTTGAAGGACTTTAAAGATATGATGACTAACATTTTAGTACTAAAAGTGCCAAAAGTTATACTTAAAAATGCCTACGAAAGAAACTCACCCTCAAATGGGAGTAAATCTAAATGGAAAGCATTTTATTTTATTTTATTTTTTATTTTAGTATTTTTAGTATTTTAGTATAGTTACTATAGAATATTATATGTTACAGGTATACAGTATAGTGATTCACAGTTTTAAAGGTTTTATTCCATTTATAGTTTTTATAAAATATTGGCTCTATTCCCCATGTTGTACACTATATCTTTTAGTTTATTTTGGACCTAATAGTTTGTACGTCTTAGTCCTTTACCCCTATATTGCCCCTCCCCCTGCCACTGGTAACCACTGGTTTGTTCTCTATATCTGTGAGTCTCCTTCCTTTTTGTTATATTCACTAGTTTGCTGTATTTTTTAGATTCCACATATAAGTGATATCAAAAACATTTTAAATGTTTAGCAAAATTAATGGAAAGGAACCTTCTACTTCTGTGATTTGTAAAGTGACATATCAATCTAAATTGGGTAATAGTAAAAATTACTCAGTACTGCAAAGATGGGTAGGCTTTAGAAGCAGGTCTTTTATTATTACAAAACCTCCCTGGCAGTTGTAACTGTGTGCACTCAGAAGAATCAAAGCAACACAACCCTGAACCACAGCTCTCTTCACAGAACACTCTTCTTGCTTCTTTAACTTCTCATTTTACACTGAAAGGGGCTGCCTATTTGTGAGGCAGTCTTTATCCTTATCCCTGCCAGTTCATTCTCTTTTTCTCTTTGGTATGAGGACCATTATAGACTGAAACTCATTAAGGACCCAGCTGTGCATTTAAATGTTGATGGTTAAACAACCGTTTATTTTTCTCTTATTTTATCCTGCGTTCAACTTTTATCTTGCCACTTTAGCCCATACTTTAAAACAACCTGCAAGATGGATTCAACCATACCTTCAGGACCACAAAAATACGATCCAGTGGTTCTTTATGTTGAGTAAAGTTATGGGCTAGGGAAGGAGAAAGGGAGCTATTGATCATGAACAGGTGGGGGTTAAGAACACCTTGACAAAGAGGGGATACCTTTCCTTTTACACAGGAGGGATAGAAGAGGTTGAGTGGAGTTTGAACAAGACTGGATGGTGAAGCCAGGAGGAAAAACAATCAAGAGATTCTGACTAGATGGTTTCAACATACAGTATAAAACTCAGAGCTACTCTATTGGTTTTCAGGCCCTGTGAGGTCAAGGGTACCTGGAAGCTTGCTGAAAGTGCCAATTTCTGAGCCCTGGAACTCAGAGACTGTGAACTAGAAAATTAGGGAGGCCAGGGACAGTGGTGGAAGGGCAAGGACAGGGGCACAAAAATATAATTTTCAGATATACTTTAAGTTGATCCAATGTAGGTGATTCCCAGATGCTACTTTATTTTATATCCTTTTCCCTTTTACGCCAGTGCCATTATTCTTATTATATTCCTTGAGCTGATGACTATAGAAAACTTTACTTTTGATTCTAAACTCTGTACATTCAGAGCTAACCTGTGTCATCCCCTTTTTCACCATCTTCTCTGTCTCCTCCATCTATCTATTCAATATCTGTCTGTGTCTCTCTTTTATTTCCTGAAAAGGGTACCTATGTTATATTTGGCTTTTTTTGTTTTTCTTTTTCTTTCATTTACTAACACATCTTGGAGTTCTTTCTATAATAGCGCATACATACCTGGACCATTCTTTCAGTGGCTGCGTATGATTATGTAATTAGATGTACCAAACATTATTTAACCATTGCTTTAATAATATAAATTTAGACTGTTTTAATTTATTTCTATTTTAAGAGACCATACAATGAACATCCATGTACTGGGTCTTGGTGAACTTTGAGAGTATGTCTATAAAGTCTTAGAAATCTGACTACTGAATAAAAAGTTTTGGTTAATTATTCAAAATTTTTCTTCAAAATGTTTAAATCATATTTCCACTTGAAGTAGATAAGAGTGCCTTTTTCCCAAGCTTCATCAGGATTGTGTTGCAGGAAAGGGGACCCCTTCCAGGGCCCGAGAGTGGGCTCTTCTCTAACACTCAGAAATGAATTGTCCTAGGAGACACGTGCTGACAAAGCAAGAGACGTTATTGGGAAGGGGCGCCTGGGTGGAGAGCAGGAGGGTACGGGAATCCAGGAGGACCGCTCTACCACGTGGCTCGCAGTCTCGGGTTTTATGGTGATGGCGTTGATTTCCGGGTTGTCTCTGGCCAATCATTCTGACTCAGCGTCCTTCCTGGTGGCACACGCATCACTCGGCCAAGATGGATTGCAGCGAAGAGGATTCTGGGATGTTGGTAGGACATATGAACTGGCGTCTCCTTTTGACCTTTCCCAAATTCTTCTGGTTGGTGGTGGCTTGTTAGTCCATGTTCCTTACCAGGACCTCCTGTAGAAAAATAACTCATGCAAATGGTTACTGTGGTGCCTGGCCAGGGTGGGTGGTTTCAGTCAGTGTTTCCCCTTAAAACTGGATATGATCAATCTTAAAAATTTTTGCCAATCAGAGAAAAAAATTTTTCATTTTTATTTGTATTTCTTTAATTACGAACAAGGCAGATCTTTTTTTTTTATTGTTCATAAACCCTATTATATTTTTTAAATATGTAACTCATATATCTGTGACCATTTTTCTTTTGGGTTGCTTATTTTTTAATAGTTTTATAAAAGTGCTTAGAAATTAACAAACGAATCCTTTGTTATGCCATCTAGGTTGAAAACACTTTTTAAAAGCAGTTTGCTTTTGCACTTATTTTCTATTGTCTAAAATATAGAACAGTCTATCAAGAAATGTGACGGGTCTGTGATTTCACCCTGCTTTTAATCTAACTGCCATAGTTTCATAAACGCTGATAGAAGAATGAGTCTCCTCGGTCAGAGATGAGGGACCAAAGCAGTAGCAAAAGTGTCAGCACTTTTGGGTGATTTCCCTGAGCCCCAGTTCTCACAGGTGACACAGAAATGGCCAGATGACACTTGCATAGACAGTGGGATGCAGTATAGGCAGGGAACCCTGAGCTTAGGGAAACTTAGTATTTTATAATGGGCAGCAAGCATGTCTGCTCTTTGCTCTAAAGCATGGTTTCTGAACCTCGTCACCACTGACATTTTGGGCCAGACTATTCTTTGTTGTGGGAGTTTGTCCTATGCATTGTAGGATATTTAGCAATCTCCCTGGTCCACTGGATGCCAGTATTACCCTTAGTCACGACAATCAAAAATATCTCTAGACATTGCCAAATAATCCGTGACGGAGAAAATCACCCTTGGTTGAGAACCATTGCTTTACAGGGTTATTCCTATCTTCCAAGGCTGTTCACTCTACCCCTCTTTGAAATAAAAGTTTGGAACAAATTGTAGCAGTCAGCGCTTCTCTCATAAGATGTGCAGTTATATGAGAGAACCATGGAGAATTGTCTCAGAACATACTTCAAATATATGCATGTCATTCTTGCATGGAAGCCATTAAATTAGTATAATGTACTAATTTTTATAATTTTATAATATTTTTATAACATACTAATTTAAAACAATTTTTAAATTATTATTTATACAATTTTAAAGGTTACTTTCCATTTACTGTTATAACAAAATATTGGCCATACTCCCCGTGTTGTACAATACATCTTTGAGCCTATCTTATGCCAATAGTTTGTACCTTCCACCTCCCCACCCCTGTGTCACCCCTCTCCTCACTGGTAACTACTATAACATACTAATTTTTAATATTGCATCATAAAATTAGTATAACAGCTTTTCATATATTATTTTTTAATTTGAATTTTATTTTTTTTATACAGCATGTTCTTATTATCTATTTTATAAATATTAGTGTATATATGTCAATCCCAATTTCCCAATACATCCCAATACCACCCCCCATGACCCCCACCACTTTCACCCCTTGGGGTCCATATGTTTGTTCTCTACATCTGTGTCTCTATTTCTGCCTTGCAAACTGGTTCATCTGTACCATTTTTCTAGATTCCACATATATGAGTTAATACACGATATTTGTTTTTCTCTTTCTAACTTCCTTCACTCTGTATGACAGTCTCTAGGTCCATCCACGTCTCTACAACTGACCCAATTTCGTTCCTTTTTATGGCTGAGTAATATTCCATTGTATATATGTACCACATCTTCTTTATCCATTTGTCTGTCGATGGGCATTTAAGTTGCTTCCATGACCTGGCTATTGTAAATAGTGCTACAATGAACGTTTGGGTGCATGTGGCTTTTTGAATTATGGTTTTCTCTGGGTATATGGCCAGTAGTGGGGTTGCTGGGTCATATGGTAATTCTATTTTTAGGTTTTTAAGGAACCTCCATACTGTTCTCCATAGTGGCTGTATCAATTTACATTCCCACCAACAGTGCAAGAGGGTCCCCTTTTCACCACATCCTCTCCAGCATTTGTGGTTTGTAGATTTTCTGATGATGCCCATTCTAACTGGTGTGAGGTGATACCTCATTGTAGTTTTGATTTATATTTCTCTAATAATTAGTGATGTTGAGCAGCTTTTCATATGCCTCTTGGCCATCTGAATGTCTTCTTTGGAGAAATGTCTATTTAGGTTTTCTGCCCATTTTTTGAATGCATTGTTTTTTTAAATATTGAGCTGCATGAGCTGTTTATATATTTTGGAGATTAATCCTTTGTCCGTTGCTTCATTAGCAAATATTTTCTCCCATGCTGAGGGTTCTCTTTTCGTTTTGTTTATGGTTTCCATTGATGTGCAAAAGCTTTGAAGTTTCATTAGGTCCCATTTGTTTATTTTTGTTTTTATTTCCATTACTCTAGGAAGTGAGTCAGAAGAGATCTTGCTGTGATTTATGTCAAATAGTGTTTTTCCTGTTTTCCTGTAAGAGTTTTATAGTGTCCAGTCTTACATTTAGGTCTTTAATCCATTTTGAGTTTATTTTTGTGTATGGTGTTAGGGAGTGTTCTAATTTCATTCTTTTACATGTAGCTGTCCAGTTTTCCCAGCACCACTTATTGAAGAGGCTGTCTTTTCTCCATTGTATATCCTTGCCTCCTTTGTCATAGATTAGTTAACCATAGGTACATGGGTTTATCTCTGGGCTTTCTATCCTGTTCCATTGATCTATGTTTCTGTTTTTGTGCCAGTACCATATTGTCTTGATTAATTTAACTTTGTAATGTAGTCTGACATCAGGGAGTCTAATTCGTCCAGCTGCGTGTTTTTCCCTCAAGATTGCTTTGGCTATTCGGTGTCTTTTCTGCCTGCATACAAATTTTAAGATATTTTTTGTTCTAGTTCTGTAAAAAAAATGACATTGGTAATTTGATAGGGATTGCACTGAATCTGTAGATTGCTTTGGGTAGAATAGACATTTTCACAATACTGATTCTTCCAATCCACGAACATGGTAAATCTCTCCATCTGTTTGTATCATCTTTAATTTCTTTCACCAGTGTCTTATAGTTTTCTGCATACAGGTCTTTTGTCTCCTTAGGTAGGTTTATTCCTAGGTATTTTATTCTTTTTGTTGCAATGGTGAATGGGATTGTTCCCTTAATTTCTCTTTCTGATCTTTCGTAGTTAGTGTAGAGGAATGCAAGAGATTTCTGTGCATTAATTTTGTATCCTGCAACTTTACCAAATTCACTGATTAGCTCTAGTAGTTTTCTGGCGGCATCTTTCAGATTATCTATGTATAGTATCATGTCATCTGCAAACAGTGACAGTTTTACTTCTTCTTTCCAACTTGTATACATTTTATTTCTTTTTCTTTTGCCATGGTTAGGACTTCCAAAACTATGTTGAATAATAGTGGCGAGAGTGGACATCCTTGTCTTATTCCTCATCTTAAAGGAAATGCTTTCAGTTTTTCACCATTGAGAATGATGTTTGCTGTGGGTTTGTTGTATATTGCCTTTATTATGGTGAGGTTGGTTCCCTCTATGCCCACTTTCTGGAGAATTTTTATCATAAATGGGTGTTGAATTTTGTCAAAAGCTTTTTCTGCATCTACTGAGATGATCATATGGTTTTTATTCTTCATTTTGTTAATATGGTGTATCACTTTGATTGATTGTGTATATGGAAGAATCCTTGCATCCCTGGGATAAATCTCACTTGATCATGGTGTATGATCCTTTTAATGTGTTTTTGGATTCTGTTTGCTAGTATTTTGTTGAGGATTTTTACATCTATATTCATCAGTGATACTGGTCTGTAATTTTCTTTTTTTGTAGTATCTTTGTCTGGTTTTGGTATCAGGGTGATGGTGGCTTCGTTAAATGAGTTTCGGAGTGTTCCTTCCTCTGCAATTTTTTTGAAGAGTTTGAGAAGGATGGGTGTTAGTTCTTCTCTAAATGTTTGATAGAATTCACCTGTGAAGCCATCTGGTCCTGGACTTCTGTTTGTTGGAAGATTTTTAATCACAGTTTCAATTTCATTTCTTGTGATTGGTCTGTTCATATTTTCTATTTCTTCCTGGTTCAGTCTTGGAAGCTTATACCTTCCTAAGAATTTGTCCATTTCTTCCAGGTTGTCCATTTCTTTTGGCATAGAGTGTTTGTAGTAGTCTCTTATGATGCTTTGTATTTCTGCGGTGTCCTTTGTAACTTCTCCTTTTTCATTTCTATTTATATTGATTTGAGTCCTCTCGCTCTTTTTCTTGATGAGTCTGGCTAGAGGTTTATCATTTTGTTTATCTTCTCAAAGAATCAGCTTTTAGTTTTACTGATCTTTGCTATTGTTTTCTTTGTTTCTATTTCATTTATTTCTGCTCTGATCTTTATGATTTCTTTCCTTCTACTAACTTTGGGTTTTGTTTGTTCTTCTTTCTCTTGTTCCTTTAGGTGTAAGGTTAGAACGTTTATTTGAGAATTTTCTTGTTTCTTGAGGTCAGATTGTATTGCTATAAACTTCCCTCTTAGAACTGCTTTTGCTGCATCCCATAGCTTTTGGATCATCATATTTTCATTGCCATTTTTCTCTAGGTATTGTTGATTTCCTCCTTGATTTCTTCAGTGATCTCTTGATTATTTACGAAAGTATTGTTTAGTCTCCATGTATTTGTGTTTTTTATGGTTTTCCCCTGTAATTGATTTCTAATCTCATAGCATTGTGGTTGGAAACGATGCTTGATATGATTTCAATTTTCTTAAATTTACTGAGGCTTGATTTGTGACCCAAGATGTAAACTATCCTGGAGAATGTTCTGTGTGCACTTGAGAAGAAAGTCTGCTGTTTCCGGATGGAATGTCCTATAAATATCAGTTAAATCTATCTGGTTTATTGTGCCATTTAATGCTTGTGTTTCCTTATTAATTTTCTGCCTGGATGATTTCTGCATTGGTGTAAGTGAGGTGTTACAGTCCCCCACTATTTTTTTTCTCTTTCTTTCTTTTTTCTTTCAACAACTTTATTGGAGTAAAATTGCTTTAAAATGGTGTGTTAGTTTCTGCTTTATAACAAAGTGATACAGTTATATATATACATATATCCCCATATCTCTTCCCTCTTGCATCTCCCTCCCTCCCACCCTCCCTATCCCACCCCTCTAGGTGGTCACAAAGCACCGAGCTGATCTCCCTGTGCTATGTGGCTGCTTCCCACTAGCTATCTATTTTACATTTGGTAGTGTATATGTGTCCGTGCCACTCTCTCACTTTGTCCTAGCTTACCCTTCCCCCTCCCCGTATCCTCAAGTCCATTCTCTAGTAGGTCTGCGTCTTTATTCCCGTCTTGCCGCTAGGTTCTTCATGACAATTTTTTTTGTTTGTTTGTTTTTTAGATTCCATATATATGTGTTAGCATACGGTATATGTTTTTCTCTTTCTGACTTACTTCACTCTGTATGACAGACTCTAGGTCCATCCACCTCACTACAAATAACTCAATTTCGTTTCTTTTCATGGCTGAGTAATTTTCCATTGTATATATGTGCCACATCTTCTTTATCCATTCATCCAATGATGGACACTTAGGTTGCTTCCATGTCCTGGCTATTGTAAATAGAGCTGCAATGAACATTTTGGTACATGACTCTTTGAATTATGGTTTTCTCAGGGTATATGCCCAGTACTGGGATTGCTAGGTCATATGGTAGTTCTATTTTTAGTTTTTTAAGGAACCTCCATACTGTTCTCCATAGTGGCTGTATCAATTTACCTTCCCACCAACAGTGCAAGAGGGTTCCCTTTTCTCCACACCCTCTCCAGCATTTATTGTTCATAGATTTTTTGATGATGGCCATTCTGACTGGTGTGAGGTGATACCTCATTGTAGTTTTGATTTGCATTTCTCTAATTAATGATCTTGAGCATTATTCATGTGTTTGTTGGTAATCTGTATATCTCCTTTGGAGAAATTTCTCTTTAGGTCTTCTGCTCATTTTTAGATTGGGTTGTTTGTTTTTTTGATATTGAGCTTCATGGGCTGCTTGTAAATTTTGGAGATTAATCCTTTGTCAGTTGCTTCATTTGCAAATATTTTCTCCCATTCTGAGGGTTGTCTTTTTGTCTTGTTTATAGTTTCCTTTGTTGTGCAAAAGCTTTTAAGTTTCATTAGGTCCCATTTGTTTATTTTTGTTTTTATTTCCATTTCTCTAGGTGGTGGGTCAAAAAGGATCTTGCTGTGATTTATGTCATGGAGTGTTCTGCCTATGTTTTCCTCTAAGAGTTTAATAGTGTCTATCCTTACATTTAGGTCTTTAATCCATTTTGAGTTTATTTTTGTGTATGGTGTTAGGGATTGTTCTAATTTCATTCTTTTACATGTAGCTACCAGAAAACTACTAGAGCTTATCAATGAATTTGGTAAAGTGACAGGATACAAAATTAATGCACAGAAATCTCTTGCGTTCCTAAACACTAATGATGAAAATTCTGAAAGTGTAATTAAGAAAACACTCCCATTTACCATTGCAACAAAAAGAATAAAATATCTAGGAATAAATCTACCAAAGGAGACAAAAGATCTGTATGCAGAAAATTATAAGACATTGATGAAAGAAATTAAAGGTGATACAAATAGATGGAGAGATATACCATGTTCTTGGATTGGAAGAATCAACATTGTGAGAATGACTCTACTACCCAAAGCATTCTACAGATTCAATGCAATCCCTATCAAACTACCACTGGCATTTTTCACAGACCTAGAACAAAAAATCTCACCATTTGTATGGAAACACAAAAGACCCCGAATAGCCAAGGCAATCTTGAGAGTGTAAAATGGAGCTGGACAAATCGGGCTCCCTGACTTCAGACTATACTACAAAGCTACAGTAGTCAAGACTGTATGGTACTGGCACAAAAACAGAAATATAAATCAATGGAAGAGGATAGAAAGCCCAGAGATAAACCCACTCACCTATGGTCAACTTATCTTTGATAAAGGAGGCAAGAATATACAGTGGAGAAAAGTCCCCCACTATTATTGTGTTACTGTCGATTTCCTCTTTTAGAGCTGTTAGCATTTGCCTTATGTTTTGAGGTCTCCTATGTTGGGTGCATATATATTTAAAATTGTTATATCTTCTTCTTGGATTGATCCCTTGATCATTATGTAGTGTCCTTCCTTGTCTCTTGTAACATTCTTTATTTTAAAGGCTATTGTATCTGATATGAGTATTGCTACTCCAGCTTTCTCTTGTTTTCCATTTGCATGGAATATCTTTTCCCATCCCCTCACTTTCAGTCTGCATGTGTCCCTAGGTGTGAAGCGGGTCTCTTGTAGATACCATATATATGGGTCTTGTTTTTGTATCCATTCAGTGAGCCTGTGTCTTTTGGTTGGAGCATTTAATCCATTCACATTTAAGGTAATTATCTATATGTATGTTCCTATTACCATTTTCTTAATTGTTTTGGGTTTGTTTATGTAGGTCTTTTTCTTGTCTTGTGTTCCCCATTTAGAGAAGTTCCTTTAGCATTTGTTGTAGAGCTGGTTTGGTGGTGCTGAATTCTCTTAGCTTTTGCTTGTCTGTAAAGCTTTTGATTTCTCCATCGAATCTGAATGAGATCTTTGCTGAATAGAGTAATCTTGGTTGTAGTTTCTTCCCTTTCATCACTCTAAATATATCGTGCCACTCCCTTCTGTGTTGTAGAGTTTCTCCTGAGAAATCAGCTGTTAACCTTATTGGAGTTCCCTTTTATGTTATTTGTGTTTTTTCCCTTGCTGCTTTTAATAATTTTTCTTTGTCTTTAATTTTTGCCAATTTGATTACTATGTGTCTTGGTGTGTTTCTCATTGGGTTTATCCTGCCTGGCACTCTCTGTGCTTCCTGGACTTGGTGGCTATATCCTTTCCCATGTTAGGGAACTTTTCGACTATAATCACTTCAAATATTTTCTCAGGTCCTTCCTCTCTCTCTTCTCCTTCTGGGACCCCTACAATGCAAACGTTGGTGCATTTAATGTTGTCCCAGAGGTCACTTAGGCTGTCTTCATTTCTTTTCATTCTTTTATCTTTATTCCGTCCTGTGGCAGTGAGTTCCACCATTCTGTCTTTCAGGTCACTTATCCGTTCTTCTGCTTCAGTTATTCTGCTATTGATTCCTTCTAGTGTATTTTTCATTTCAGTTATTGTATTGTTTGTTCTTTAATTTTTCTAGGTCTTTGTTAAACATTTCTTGTATCTTCTCAGTTTTTGCCTCCATTCCTTATCCGAGGTCCTGGATCATCTTCACTATCATTATTCTGAATTCTTTTTCTGGAAGGTTGCCTATCTCCACTTCATTTAGTTTCTTTTCTAGGTTTTTATCTGGTCCCTTCATCTGGCACATGGTCCTCTGCCATTTCATTTTGTCTATGTTTCTGTGAACGTGGTTTTTGTTACACAGGCTGCAGGATTGTAGTTCTTCTTGCTTCTGCCATCTTTCATATATTATTTTATAAGTATTTTTTTCATGGAGGTGAGACCATAGGGACACATCTATTTACAATCTTTCTCATAAAATACCATATCCTCTACAATGTAAATGGCCTCTTCTGTCTTCTCTATAGAATTTTCCTTTTGACAATAACCTTGTGCCAAGTGGAGTGTTGTTTTGGGGAAGAACAAAGACGGACATCAAGTTTCGGATGATATATGGATTACCAGTTTTCAGATAAAAGAGATATAGTCCCTTAATTTAAAACAATGTCTCTCCCTATAAATACTATGTAAATATTGTACAGATATTTTAAGAATGTTGACATGGGAGGCCAATTTTTTAGGCTGCTCAGAGATGCCACTTATTTCAGTGCTTGAAGGAATTAAAAGTAGAAGAAATTGGTTGGTATGAATAGTCAGTAGAGGGATGAGGAAAGAAATAAGGTAACATTTAGGTTTTGGAGGTGTTATAGGTAAGGTGCTAAAGGTGTTGTTTCAAATCAAATCCTATATTTTAATCTGAGTGTATATTTTACAGTATTTTTTCAGCTTTTAGGAAAATTGCTACATTTAAGGTATTTCCAAACCTTGGAAATATTATATTTTGATTAATCAATTTTTTTAAACTTCTAAATATATTCCCAATTTATTTCTGTTGGATACCATGCTCAAGTTTATCTATTTTTTCTTTTTCTGAAAATATTTGTTAGGAACAGATATAGGAGATGTTTACTTCAGGATGGCATGTTAGTTTATGACAGGCCACTGCTTCCATGGAGGCAACTGAATAAGGCCAGATAAATAATAACATGATACTTTTAAAGAAATCAGAGAACATTGAAAACAACAAGGACTAGATGAATCAAACTGGCCGAGGTGAAAGAATTTTCTGAGATGAGCTGATCATGTCCATTGGACTTGCTGGGGGAAAGAGAAACCAGCCATGCTTTCACTGACCATGCAGGGCTGGTGTCACAAACTGGAAACAAGAGAGACCGTGGAAGGGACAGGTGGCTTTTCCCACTGGATATTTGCCAAGTTCTAGTACTGTGAGGAGCTAGGCTGGAACTATTACAAGGTACAGTGAAACCTCCCTGTCTCACGGTGCTTTTCGGAAACAAGACTTATTGCAGGTGGTGTCTAGAATTGAGACAGAGCTAATATCCTTTTCAAGACATTTGCTAGAGTTTGAAAGTGGGTGGGGGTTGGAGTGCAGAGGGCCAAGCTATAAGATTCTGCAGGGGCTATCTGGATCTGGATCTTCCTAGGAATCTCAGGACTGAGGAGAAGGATCTCTATTGCACTCTTAATCAAAATCCAGGAAGGGTTCCATCTTAGAAAGAGAGAAAGGTAGATATAGACAGAGATTTATTACAACTGAAACTCATTCCCAACAGGATCAGTGTCTGATTTGAATTGAGTTCATCAGCTCTTTATCCTGTCTATCTGAAAGGAGTGGGGGAAATTCTGTCTCATAGTAGATAATACCATTTGGAACCTATACAGTTCTTTTATTTACACTACATCCTGCATGCAATAAGCAATTATTAGACGTATGAAAAGGCAAGAATATATGGCTGATAATCAAGAAAAAAAAACACAGATGATATAAATAGACTCCCGAGTCATCCAAATGTTTGATTTAGGAGAGAATGAAAAGTCAGGATGTTTGCAGTTGACTCAGGAAGGCAGAGACAAGAAAGAACCTAGCTCCCATCCTTGCAATAATGAAAAACCCAACAACAAAAACGTTTTTAGGTTTTCTTGAAGCTATCAGAGAGCTTGAATGGATAAACACTTCATAAAAGAGGATATCCAAATGGCCAATAAACATATGGATAGGGAACTTTATTGGTTATGCCCACAAGAATGCTGTGCAATACTGCTATTCTAGATAAACTTAGTGGTCTGTAACAATCAAAGTTTTTTATTGGTCTTGTGTCTGTGATCAGCTACAGGATGGCGAGGCAGCTCTGCTCACCTTGCCTGGGTTCACTTATGTGTTGAGGGTTTCTGGCTGTCAGCTGAGGCTATCAGGGCACTTGACTCTGTACTATAGCTAACTAGCCTGGACCTGTTCTTACAGCAGGGGCAGAGGCACAAGAGTGAGAACAGAAACAAACAAGGCTTTGCAACTAGTGCACGGTAACCTGTTCATTGTATAGACTATTGACTATATAGTCAAGCTCAGATTCAGGGGATGGGTAGGTAGACTCTGGCCTCCTTGGTGAAACTGCAGTCCCAAGGCAGAGGGTATCATTACAGACGTGGGTAAGGAATGATGCTACTGATGCAGTCTATCGGTGTGCTCTTCTCTCTTTGGCCGATTTTTTTTAAAAACATGTGCATGTTTTTATTTATTTATTTATTTATTTGGCTGCATTGGATCTTCGTTGCTGTGGAAGGGCTTTCTCTAGTTGCGTCAAGCAGGGACTACTCTTCATTGCAGTGTGTGGGCTTCTCATTGCAGTGGCTTCTCTTGCTGCGGAGCATGGGCTCTAGGCACATGCGCTTCAGTAGTTGTGGCACTCAGGCTCAGTTGTTGTGGCTCTCGGGCTCTAGAGCGCAGGCTCAGTAGTTGTGGCACATGGCCTTAGTTGCTCTGCAGCATGTAGGATCTTCCCGGACCAGGGATCGAACCCGTTTCCCCTGCATTGGCACGAGGATTCCCAACCGCTGCGCCACCAGGGAAGTCCCTCTTTGGCCAATTTTATCCTCTCCCACTCGAGACTGGCTTCCCAAAGGATAGAGAACAAGTCTGTCTCTAGCTCTTGAACTTTACATCCTGTATCCTCCACATCAGAGATGGGTTGGCCATCTTCCTTTTGTTCCCGCTAGGAAAATCTCTGGAGAATGATCCTGACTGGGCTCACTTGGCTATCTGTCTAAAGCTCCCTCTTTCAACATTTTGGCCAGAGATTTGAGGTCATGGAATAAGTCATGATTCTGATCACCATCTCTCTCTCTGTGTTTCTGGAACATTCTCAGTAAAAGGAAAATCGTTGTAACCAAATGCATCCAGTTAATTTTTATTTATAATATTCTGTGTCTAAAGAATCCAAAATATTTAGCAGCTGTAATTGGAACAGTGCCTGACATTTAGTTATTTGATAAATCTGGTTGGATGTGTTTCATTCAACAAATATTTGAGTTGAATGATTGTTATTTTCCAAGCACTGTATAAGGTTTTCAGGATAAGTTAGAAAGTTAAGACAACAAACTCCTTCTTGAAGCTTATATATGTTGTGAGGGATAAGTGGATGAGTATGTTGGGTCTATACAGAGAAACCCAAAAATTCTGAAAAACTTGATTTGGGGGTAATTTAGGTTGCATAGTTTTAATAGGTCATTCAAAAGCACAATAACTCTGGTATGACTGAAAATGTAGATCTTCTGTCAGACACTTCTCTCATACTTTTTATTAAGTTACACAAAGTACTTATACTAAAAGAATGCACATAAAATCACTTGAACTGAAATTGCTTTTCTTCCTAATATAACTATAACTTTTTAATTGAGGATCCACAACACAGAGGGGGTAAAATATATATTTTTTCTCTACTCCTGCTCCCAACTCTGCCCTGGTAAATTATTTGCTTCCAATCCTTTAGTGAAATAATGAGCAGATTCCATAAATTATTTTTATTACTTTTGAATCTTATGAATCCATTCGCTATAGTTCAAATTCTGATTTCGAATTTCATCCAAGATTGTCCTCCTCTTTGCTATTGACTGCAAAAATGCCTGAAGGCAATCTATTAGGAGGACACTGCAGAGACAAAATGACCCTCACCCAAAATCTGGTTCAGACTGGTGATACCACACATGCACATGCACGAAAAGGTTAATTACAATGTGATGAGGCTTTACAGAGAGAGCAGGGAAGCTTCCAAGCATGTCCAAAAAATGGCCTAAGAGAGCAGGGAAAGGAGAGTGGCTTGGGGTTTTTATTGTGGTTAGGGAGTGGAGCTGGGATGAGGTTCCCTTGAGGATAGGGGCTTACATGCTTTGAACTTCCTGCTGGCACCAAAGAAGGAAGCACGTGGGCTTTTGTATCAGCTAACCAATTGGGAGGCAGAAGGGAAGGAGGAGTGGTGGGGCCTGACCGCTATTGGCAGTCAAACACCAAAAATGAAGTCAGACTCTTTATTCACAGTCTATGCAAGATCCTTTTCTCTCTTTTTGTTTCTGCTCCTCCACTTGGGAGAAAGTGCAAAGAGAGAGAGAGATTAAATAGAAGAATAGAGTCTTTAAAGCAATCTGAGTTCATTCTAAACAAATGACACAGAAACAATTATTAAACAACTTTAACATAACTCAGTAGCAAAAACCCAAATAATTTGATTGAAAAAATGGACAGAGAATCTGAATAGATATTTTTCCAAAGAAGACATACAAATGTCCAGCAACTACACGAAATGATGCTCAACATCACTGAAATCATCAGTGAAAACCAATTAGAACCACAATGAGATATTACCTCACACCCATTAGAACAGCTATCCTCAAAAAGACAAGAGATAACAAGTGTTGGTGAGGAAATGGAGAAAAGGGAACCCTCGTACGCTGTTGGTGGGAACGTAAATTGGTGCAGTCACAATTGAAAAGAATATGAAGGTTCCTCAAAAAACTAAAGATAGAACTACAAGTTTGTTCTCTATAACTCTGTTTCTGTTTTATGCCTGTTTATGTTTTAAGATTCCACACATAAGTGAAATCACACAATATTTGTCTTTCTCTGTCTGACTTAATCACTTAGCATAATACCATCTAGGTCCATCCATGTTGTCACAAATGGCAAGATTTCATTCTTCTTTATGGCTGAATAGTATTCCATTATATATATATATATATATATATATATATATATATATATATATATATACACACACACACACACACACACACATACATCAAATCTTTATCCACATCTTTATTGATGGGCATATAGGTTGCTTCCATATCTTGGCTATTGTAAATAATGCTACAATAAATATAGGGGTGCATGTATCTTTTCTAATTAGTGTTTTCATTTTCTTCAGATACATACCTAGGAGTGGAATTGCTGGATCATATGATAGTTCTATTTTTAATTTTTTGAAGGCTCTCCATACTGTTTCCCATAGTGGCTGCACCGCTTTACTTTCCCACCAAGAGTGCAAGAGGATTCCCTTTTCTCCACATCCTTGCCAACACTTGTTATTTAATTTCTTTTTGATAATAGTCATTTTGAGAGTTGAGAGTTGGTATCTCATTATGGTTTTGATTTGCATTTCCCTGATGATTAGCGATGTTGAGCATCTTTTCATGTGCCTGTTGGCCATCTGTATGTCTTCGTTGGAAAAATGTCTATTCAGATTCTCTGCCCAAAACAAACAGGTGGTTGCCAGAGTGGAAGTGGGATGGGGGAAGAAAGAAATAGGTGAGGGAGATTAAGAAGTACAAAGTTCCAGCTGCAAAATAAGTGAGTCATGGGTATGAATTGTACAATATGGAGAATATAGTCAATAACTAAGTAATATCTTTTTATGGTGACAGATTGTAACTAGACTTATTGTGGTGGATATTTTGAAATGTATAGAAGTATTGAATCACTATGTTGTGTAACAGGAACTAACATGGTGTTGTAGGTCAATTATACTTCAAAAACAAACAAATGTAAAATGAGATCAGATTTGTGGTTACCAGAGAGGGGGGTGGTGGAGGGAGGGGGAATTGGATGAAGGCAGTCAAAAGGTACAAACTTCTGTAAGATAAATAAGTACCAGGGATGTAATATACATCATGATAAATATAATTTACACTGCTGTATGTTATATATGAAAATTGTTAAGAGAGTAAATCTGGAGTTCTCATCACAAGGAAAATATTTCTTCTATTTCTTTAATCTTGTATCTATATGCTTACTGTGATAATCATTTCATGATGTATGTGAGTCAAATCATTATGCTGTTCACCTTAAACTTATACAGTGCAGCATGTCAATTATGTCTCGATAAATTTGGAAGAAAAAATAGAACTATGATATGATCTAGCAATCCTCTTCTGGGTATAAATCCAAAGGAAATGAGAACAGGATATTGAAGAGATATCTGCACTCCCATGTTCACTGCAACATTATTCACAACGGCCAAGATATGGAAACAACTTAACTGTCTGTCAGTGGGTGAATAGATAAAGAAAATGTGTGTATATACAAAGGTCTTGAGGATCTAATGTATAATGTGGTGACTATAGTTGATAATATTGTATTGTATAATTGGAACTTGCTAAGAGAATAGAACTTAAATGTTCATATATATACATATAAACATGTGAGGTGATGGATGTGTTAATAAACTAGGTGGGAGGAATCCTTTCATAATGTATATGAATATCAAATCATCATTATGTACAATTTAAATATCTTACAATTTTATTTGTCAATTATACCTTAATAAGGCAGAAAAAATCTATAATACATTATAGATCTATAATACATTATAAAAAATCTATAATACATTATTAAGCAGTTGCAATTTTTTATACCATTGCACAGTTTTGTATTAAATAAATGTAGTCTACTAAAATAATAATATTTTACTTAACAAGTAAAATAGATATATTTTACTTGATACATAGAGGATGTAGTGGCAGGTGAAGAGAATACTTCTCTGAGACTAGAAACCAGGAAAGCAAGACATCATTCCAGCTATGTACTTACTAGCTGGGTGAATTTGAACTGGTCACTCCTCTTCTCTGGCTCTCTGTTTCCTAGTCAGTAAAATGAAGTGACCAGATTAGGCCCTCCAGCATTAGGATAAAGAACTCCATCTGGGAGCCATTCCTATGGAGTTTCTCCTAACACCTCGTTGGGGTCCTCACAGGCTGATCATTTAAACTAATTGACCTATTAGTCTAGGTAAACAGTTAATTATTAGCTGATCAAATTGATTGTGCTGGCTCTATTGACTGGTGTATGATCAATCCAGTCAGAGGTACAGGCGGGTGAGCTACCTGTGGTAACATGTAGGGAGAGTATCTGAGATCTATGACCCTATTGGTATATGCAGATTTCTGTGGGAGCGGTCACGCAACTTGTCTGTAAAGCAGTGGGCTTGGAGTCCTTTGGTCACGGTCAACACCTCTACCTATCCAAATCCAAAGAACTGTTGCCTTAGGAAGTGGGCCCAATATTGACTCTCTCACTGAGCCTAGCGGCTACTGACCAAACTCTGAGAAGCCTCAGCATTTTGGGCACACACAAAAAAAACACGGGCAGCTGGATATTAACATTATTAATAGACTATAAGTACCTGTGTCAAGATGCAGTTCTCCCTTGAAATTGGAATTGTGATTTTAATACTTATAGAAGCCAGTATCTTCAAGCAAGCCAGCTTTCTTTTAAATAAGACAATAATGGTTTTCACACCAGGGCTTTATGCTAACAAATAGCACTAGCATCTCACTTAGCAATGCTTACTGGTTTGATATGTTGTTTAATATTTTATGACTGCTTTGCTAGTTTGCCCTGTTTTTATAGAATTATTATATTACTACCGATACTACTAACATGAGCTGATATTTATTGAGTGCTTACCACCATCGCATGCCAGGCACAGAGCTTAGCGCTCTATGGGCACCATCACATTTGATTTTCACAACAGCCCCTAGGGTGATGCTCTTGTCTCTCTCACGTTAAAATGTGAGGCAGCTGAGGCAGGGCGGAGAGGATAAAGGGGTAACTCAAAGGCACACAACTGGCTAGTGAATTGAACCAAAAGAGTTTCAAATCTCTCTGATCCCATAACTCATGTTCTGAACCAAGACATTTTACTGCTTTTACCAACATCACCTCATACTAACAGCAGAAGATATACTAAGTTGGGGGAAAAGAAGTATTTATACCATTCTGTAGGTTTCATTCATGCTTTCTTCTGGCTCAGACATGGCCATTGGCCAAAATGTTCAAATCTCTTTCCACATTTTATTTCTGCTAACCAGAAAGATGGAGTGAGGAGAAATAAAAAATAATTATTTAAGGTTGGCTAAATATTTTTTTAAACATCTTTATTGGAGTATAATTGCTTTACAATGGTGTGTTAGTTTCTGCTATATAACAAAGTGAATCAGCTATACGTATATATATATCCCCACATCCCCTCCCTCTTGCGTCTCCCTCCCACCCTCCCTATCCCACCCCTCTAGGTGGTCACAAAGCACTGAGCAGATCTCCCTGTGCTATGCAGCTGCTTCCCACTAGCTATCTATTTTACATTTGGTAGTGTATATATGTCCATGCCACTCTCTCACTTCATCCCAGCTTACCCTTCCCCCTCCCCGTGTCCTCAAGTCCATTCTCTACATCTGCATCTTTATTCCTGTCCTGTCCCTAGGTTCTTCAGAACCTTTTTTTTTTTAGATTCCATATATATGTGTTAGCATACAGTATTTGTTTTTCTCTTTCTGACTTACTTCACTCTGTATGAAAGACTCTGAGAAAATGGATTCATTGTTGGCTTGGAGCTGTAGCAAAAAAGAAAAAAAGAATTTTAATACAAAGCACCAACCATGAGAAGTAGGAGATCACAGAGAAAGTATAGGCAAAACAATAGCCCTCAATATTAGATATGTGTGAATCCTGAGTTCCGTGATAAATTAAACTTGCTTTTACCTGCTTTTGTACTTTTATAATATAAGTTAATTAAGAAATATCAGGGCATTTGAGCTGTGCTTTTGGCTCAGGGCATGGTGCTGAGATATTCATGAAAAAGAAGACATACAGATGGCCAAAAAGTACATGAAAAGATGCTCAACATCACTAATGATTAGAGAAATGCAAATCACAACTGCAATGAGGTATCACCTCACACCGGTTAGAATGGGCATCATCAGAAAATCTACAAACCACAAATGCTGGAGAGGGTGTGGTGAAAAGGACACCCTCTTGCACTGTTGGTGGGAATGTAAATTGATACAGTCACTGTGGAGAACAGTATGGAGGTTCCTTAAAAACCTAAAAATAGAATTACCGTATGACCCAGCAATCCCACTACTGGCCATATACCCAGAGAAAACCATAATTCAAAAAGCCACATGCACCCGAATGTTCATTGCAGCACTATTTACAATAGCCAGGTCATGGAAGCAACCTAAATGTCCGTCGACAGATGAATGGATAAAGAAGATGTGGTACATATATACAATGGAATATTACTCACCCTAAAAAGGAACACTGGGTCATTTGTAGAGATGTGGTTGGACCTAGAGACCGTCATACAGAGTAAAGGAAGTCAGAAAGAGAAAAACAAATATCGTATATTAATGCATATATGTGGAATGTAGAAAAATGGTACAGATGAACCAGTTTGCAAGGTAGAAATAGAGACACAGATATAGAGAACAAACGTATGGATACCAAGGGGGGAAAATGGTGGAGGGTGGTGGTGGTGGGATGAACTGGGAGATTGAGATTGACAGATATACACTAATATGTATAAAATAGATAACTAATAAGATCCTGCTGTATAAAATAAATAAGTAAAATTCAAAATAAATAAAAAATGAATGCCCTCCACAAAGCTTAAGGTTTCCATATTTAAGTTTTTCTGTTATATTCTAGCAAGGTAGTACAGCACTTTCTGGGATTTTTTTGTTTGTAATGAGGAGATTGGCCCATGTTCATAATGCTGAATCTTCAAAGAAAAGTCAGTTTGTCAACACATGGTTAAGTACAATTTTGGAATTGCTTCAAGAAAAACAATCTTTCAATAACTAGAGGGTAGATGAAAACCTTCATGGCTGGCAGAATTTCCATTTATCTAAGGGCATAAATTAAATAAACTCTGGACAGAGGAATTACAAAGATGTTTCGGACCCAAAGCCTGAATTCTAAAAGAATCTTAAAAACAGTGGATATATGTATATGTATAACTGAATCACTTTGCTGTACACCCGAAGCTAACACAACATTGTAAATCAAGTATACTCCAATAAAAAAGAAAAAAGAAAAAGTCTACTCTACCTCCTGACGTCTGAATCTTTATATGTGGCTCTCTGTCGACTGATCTAGAACTAGACTGCTAGAACCAAACCTTTGGCCGTGTATTCTTTGGACACGCAGCTCAAGTGTTACTGCTTCTGCCCCTGGAAGAATTATTTTTGGAACAGAATATTATAATAGTTCTAGAGTTAGAGTTCCTGGATTTGAATCCCACACACTCATATTTAACATATGCAAGGCAGACTTTTAAACTGTATATATGCAAATATATGTATATGTGTGTATATATATATATATACACACACACACACTTGTATTTGATTCTCATAACAACCCTATCAAGTATATACTTGTATTATCCCCATTTTCAAGTGAGGAAGCGGAGGCATGGAAAGATTAAACAACTTGCCCAGGATCACATAGAAAATACTGGAACTAGAGTCCAACTCTGACAACCTGGCTCCACTCTGCTCTTCTCCCTCTCAAGGTCAACCACTTACCAGCTGTGTGGCTTTGGGCAAGGTACTCACCCTGTCCATGCCTCCCTTACTAAATGGAGTTGATAATCATAGATCACTAAAGTATAACAAACTCGTAGGGTTGTTAAAAGGACGAGCAAAGTTAACTCCTGTAGTTTTCTCAGCACAGCACCTGGCACATAGTAAATTCTTAACAAAGACTATGTATTATTTATAATACAGTCTTCTTGGTGAGGGCAGGGACCACATTTTGTTCATTTATCCATATATGCTGATAAGCAAGTCACTGAACTTCTCTGAGACTTCATTTCTGCATCTGTAACACGGGGTAATATAATATCAACATCACATGGTTATTTTGGCACCTAAAAGACACTCAAAAAGTACTTGATGAATTAGTGGAATCTCTTTATGTAGTACCTAACACAGTCCCACATAAAAATAGGTACTGCAATAAAAACTTGATTATAGCCATCCATAATGTAGAAATGATAATATTGCCTCTTACTCATCCGTCGGGATCTGTGAGACAATCTCTAGGAGAGAGATTGTTAGGAGCAAGGTGCTTTATAAATCTAAGTCGTTGCTATTAATCATCATCATCATAATAATAAACTTGGTATTGGAGATATCATAAAAAAATAAAATAAAATGAATGCCCTCCAATGTGTAGGATAGGCATCATGAAAATAGGACAATATGCCACATTTTGTCAGTGAGTGGCCAGAATATTTATATGCAAATTCAGATATGAGGACTGGCCATTTTTTAAACATCTTCTATGGATCAGGCATTGTACTAGGAGATTTACATACATGACCTTGTTTAAACTTTAACCTAAGGTAGGTGGTCTTATCATCTTTCTACAGATGAAAGCAAAATAGAGTTTCAAAAAGAGGGAAAGAGAGACAGAGAGATAGAGATAAAGAGAGATGGAGATACAGACAGAGATAGAACTAATGCCTATTTTAATCACCTGGCTGGTAAGAGCTAAAGCTGGGATTTAACCCCAAGTATGTGTACCTCCATCTTGCCTCTCTAGAGAGAACCAGAGAAGTAAAAACATCACTTACCTTCCAACATGACTATGACCCAGTAATGATTTTGGAAAATGGTAGTCTGTGAAACCCACTAACTCAGGTCCTGTTCCCCTGGCTTTTGTACTCAGGATGCCTGTATTTGTGAAGGAGAGGCTGAAATAGCTCCATTCCTTCTCCAGAAAAATTTCTGGTTATAAGCCAATTTAGACAAAACAAATTGTCCACTTAGACTGCTGCAGTACATAAAATATTCACCATTCAACTGTCACTTATCTTGAGCAAGTTTTTAATGGGCTAAGGTACTGGGAAGATAAAATTTATCTTGAACTCTAATAATAAACTGAAGAGACCATATCTAAGAGTCACTAAGCTGATGATGTCAATAAACATCAGAAAGGAAAGGTAAAGGTGTGGAGGTGGTGACGGTAGCCAGAGGCATACCAGGAGAAAGGGGGGACCCACTAAAGAAAAACTTTGTCTGCCGCTTCGTGGAAATTGTTAATTTTCACTTGCAGAGTGTAAAACACTTAATATTTGAGGAAAACAGTGTCAGCACAATGGCTGAACGCACTCAGTAAAAGAGCATAGAGTTTTTAATCTTGTTAGACCTATGTGTTAATTAGAGATTTGCCATTAACAATTTATAGGACCATTGGAAAACTCTTCATCTCCTTTGAAATTAGGACCACTCCATCTGTTAGGGTTGTGAATCTTTGTACTAATTTTATGAGTGTTTATATAATATGCTTTCAGTAAATGTTTGTTCCATTTCATTAACAACACAGTAGTGTCATAAGTCCTTGCTTTGTTTCCTAGAGTTTAATTTTTTTTTAATGTTAGCTTTGAGTCACCAAGGTTTTATAAAAGCTCCACAATTAAGTTCCAAATTTTCTTCCCTTGGCTTTTATGGGAAGTTTTCCCAATGTCTCAGTGAACAAGTCCAAGTGTGATATCCAAGTTCTTTGAGAAAATGAAGCTGTTTATCTGCTATATATATATTCTCCTTAGGAGTTATGAGCCTTCAGAACAAATTTAGCAGATTTTGTTGTAGATATTACAGACACAGGAAAACCTAGCTTGCTAATCCACAGACAGGTTATTTAAACATTTTGAACAGAATTTAAAAAATCAACATTAATGAAGGATATTAGCATATGGTAAAACATTATTACCATATTTAGGAGCTATTGATCTAGGTATATTTCAAATAGAGATTCACATTCAGAATTAAAATGGATTCTGTGTTAAATAAGGATCTCCCTGAGTGGGTCACACGTTCTTCAATCAAGGAAAGGTAGTATAACAGAGGAAGCAGCAGAGAGTTTTGAAATAAAAAACCTGGGCTTGAGTTGGCTCCTTTGAGTTGAGTGCCTTTAGTTTAGATACCTACTCTTCTGTAAGCCTTGGTTTATCATCTATTCCAACTAGGTTACTGTGAGGTTCAAATATATAAAAAAGCATTTATGTAGAAAAGTTTAATATTATCATTATAATCATCCCAAAGAGCAAAATATCATGAATCTTGATGAACCAAGGTAATGGTGGCAACCAGTAGGATGGGGGGGGGGGGAAATGTGAGAGTTAATCCAAGATGGATTTTAAAACAAAATAAAAGTCAACTCTCTGTCATCTTGGGTTCTATAGCTTCATCCCTGGTGTGAGAAATTGACTGAGTAATAAAGCCGATTAGCACTGATTCACATTGATAGTGAGAAGAACCAAGCCTTGGGGCTGGGCTGATAGGGAGACAGCAGAAGAACCTCTTCTCAATTCATCTCCTCCTCCCCATGTTCCTTCTACAAGAGCATATGGAGGGATGGTTCAGAACATTGCAGGCTGCTTCGGTGATGACAATCAGTGCGAACTAGCCCCTACAGTAAGTCCCCTACATACGAACGAGTTCTGTTCTGAGAGCACGTTTATAAATCAATGTTGTTTGTAAGTCCAATGAAGTTAGCCTAGGTACCCTGCTAACAAAATTGGCTATATGGTACTGTACTGCAAAAGGTTTATAATACTTTTCACACAAATAATACATAAAAATCAAACACAAAAAATAAAGAAAACATTTTAAATCTTACAGTACAGTACCTTGAAAAGTACAGTAGTACAGTACAACAGCTGGCATACAGGGGCTGACATTGAGTGAACAGGCAAAAAGAGTTACTGACTGGAGGAGGGAGAGGAGATGGGATGGTATAGAGATGGGTGGTAGAGCTAAAGGATTGTCAGCAGTAGGAAATAGAGGGCAAGCTGCAATTTCACTCACACCTGACGTTGAGGGCACAGATTCTTGTTCCTTGCTGGATTCAATTCTATCTACCATCTTGAAAAACTGATCCAGTAATGTCTGGGCAGTACTGTACCAGCTACATTACCGCTGCTTTTACGCTTGCTTCTGGACATCCTGGGCTTGAAATAAAGATACTGTACTACCGTACTATATACAATACTGTACAGTAAAGTACGCAAAAGTACAACCACTTGTAGAGAGTGCATGCACGTGACAATGTACACCAAACACGTGAACTAACTTACGTGATTGGATATGCGCACGCACGTTCACATCTTTGAAAGTTCGTAACTTGAAGGTTCATATATAGGGGACTTACTGTACTTGTTAGATAATGCTTGGAAGATGAATTCTTGCGAGTTCTTACTACTGTTATTCACACACTGGTTAGTGTGATTACCTAAGTGTTGACCACCTCCTCCAAATGTAATGCAGACCATAGTTTTCATGGAAAGCTTGCTTGGACAAAAATACAGCTCAAATAATGGCATGCATATCATTTTCACATACAACTCCTAAACACCACTTGGAAATCATAGTTTCCTTTGCCTGCCCACTGAGAACGTGTACTGGGTAGATGAGTTTCTAACTATAATGACGCCAGAACTTGGTGGAAGGGCTGGCATTCAGAGGTTCACTAGACTTCATCCCGTTGTCAGTGACAACTGCTCTACAAGGCCAGCGATGAGAAAGAACTTTGTCGAAAGGTCTTGAAAGGGCCGGTCCAAATTGCTGATGAAAATAGATGAAGCTGTGAAAGAGATTTATGAAGACTGATTTAGAATTGAAAAGTGTGATGAGACACTTTTGGAATGCCACCGCGTGGCTGGGGCCAGGACAGAAGGGATGAGAAAGGGTAAAACACTGAAGCCTGTTTGCCAGCAGACACATTAGGCCCTTCCGCTCGGATCTCAGCTGGAAAATTCGCTGCTCTCTAGGCGTAGTGATTGTGGGAAATGCCTGTGGTTTTCCCAGCCTTCCTCTCTCAGCAGGCTTTGAGTGCAAGTCGTCTCAAAGGCTATAGGAAACCAATAGGAAAGGGAGCAGTAAAAGCTAATAATCCAAAGACAATAGAGATAGCAAGGAACTGTAAATTGAAACAAGTTTTTGTTAGGCTGGGACTCATCTTACAATGTTACTTGCTCACTCTTTAAGGAAAGTGCTGCCTGGGGGGTTCTTGTTTGGCTTAGAATCGCCCACACGGCTAAAAGGAGTAAGCCCAAATGGCCTCTGTAGAGATAAGAGGGGTTCCTCTGACAGTGTGCTTATCTTAGTGGAAGTCAGCAATTTCTGCCCCTTCAACCAAAAAACTCTAGAAAATATATCAGTTTACTGAACTTTTCAACCTTAACCAACTGCCATCAAATTTTAGTGTCTTTAGGTTGTCTGTACTACCATGCTCACTCTAGATATAATTTAAATTATGGTTGTAATCGTAATGTATCAAAGTGATATCAGGATGGAATAGTTATTACTGTCTTCCGATTCTTTTTATTAATAAAAACTTTAAAGGTGTTTAAGATGCTAAAATTTCAATAGGACAGAATGTTCTTGACTACCTGTATAGGTATGTTGGTGTGTGCTTTAATCTTGAATAAATAAACAAAATAATTCTTAGTAGATATACTCCTAGTTCCACATGAAAAATATTATGGGAATAATTATGTTGTGCACGGACATGGCATGCGAGGATTCGGAATTGTTTAGATTGGGTTTAAATCACCAGCTGAGCACTCTCAAGCATATTAGTTCATTCCTGTGCTCCGTATTGCTCATCTGTAAATTGAGGATGACACCATCCTCCCAAGGTGTTCATGAGAATTAAATGACATACATAGAAGAGCATAGTGCTGACATCAAACAAGGGCTCAAAATATTATTTCCCATTTCCTTCTCTAGGACAAAATCCCTTATAGCCTGAATTTACTAATGTGGGGTGGGAAAACAATGTAGCCATTAAAAATAACTTTTGTGCCACTGAAAAACAGCCCATCTGCCCATATGTATTTTTTTTTTTTTGCCCATATGTATTTTATAGGATGAAACACTTAATATGAAAATATTTTCAATTGATTACTTAGATTTCTGTGCATGCTATATTATAAAATCTCAGAAATGTTGGATGATTTTTTTTTTTTTTTTTAATGTGAGCAAGATTTGCTTATCTCCACCTTTGGGATAGAATACAAAATTGGCATACGTACAAACGGCTTAAATCCATGAACGAATTTTTATCTTTTTCTCAAACATGGGAAAGATTTGAATAAGACTCAAGAATGAAGTTAGCAGGAGGAATTGCAGCTGGGAGATCAATCTCACACTGAGATGTGACATCATTCATGCCTGAATCTGGTATCTAAGCTACCACCTTTTTCTGGCTCCCTCATTAACTCATTCATACAAATTAGAATCTGATCATCTCATTTTACGCTTCCTGAGACACGTTGTGTAGAATGTTAATGATCAAAAACAAAAGGAGAACAGCCTTTAAAACTGGATGTTTTCATTGCAACATTCAACATCTAGGGAAATGGGAGTAAAACAATGGAAAAGAGATTTGGTTGTTGCAGTTCATTGGCCATTGTGAAAAATAAACGTAGTAAGAACTAAAGGAAGGTAAATAAGGTCTGTGACTTCTGGTCACTTTTCTATTAGGACTTGGCAAACAAAGCTTGTGCACATGCCATATGTTTGTATCGTCATCAGTCCTTACACTACACTACTGCTCATGGTTCTGACTCTTCTCTCTATAATTTTGAGCCTTTAAAGTTCTGTCGTCAACTGCCCCGATTACTTCCACATATGCTATCCATCTTCATGGACCAGAGTAGCTGTTAGCTCCACTTCATTCTCTTAACTGCAAATGAGAGCATATTTCTGCTCTCCTAATCATGGCATCTACCACTTCAGGTACCTGAGTGTGGGGCTGATATCTGGGATAGCCCATAATAAATTCCTTTCTGTTGTTACTTCTTCAGAAGTACATCCTAAACTCAGGGTGATGATTTTTAAGCTTGTGGCTAGATTTTCTATATGCACATTCAGGCTTAAAGCAGACTGTGGTCATCTTAATATAAATAGAAACAAATGCTACAAAAAAAAATTTAGAATTTAAGGAATATTTAAAATTAATATCCAACCTCCCAAGGGTCTTTTTTGTAGTGGTCATTTTTTTTTTAATTGTAACTTTTTACTCTTGAGTTTCTTTGACAGGTGCAATTATAGCTTCCTAAAGCATTGTCTAAATGATGACCTTTTAAACATAATGCTTTAAAATAAGGCATACACAAGGGAAAGATTCAAAGTGCAAAATGACAGAATGTGAGGGTGATCTGGCTGTGACATCTGTCACCCCATTGATCGCCAGGGTTGATTCAGCTGATCTGACTGGCTAGGTGCGTGTCCCCATCCTCCCTCACCGCTCCATGTGCATCCCTCCTGAAGTTGCACGCTCAGTCGAAGAGGACGACCTTTCCTGATAGAGGAGGACCATTCTCTGGTCAAGGGTATACAAGTAGCTGCGCTCCCCTCCTAGAACCTCCAAACAAGCTCTCAAGGTCAAAGTGCAAAATGACATAAAGTAAGTAGTAAATCTCTTTCCTGTCTTAGACCACCAGTGCCATAGCCTCTCTCTCCAGAGGAATCCAGTATTACCAGTTTTGATGTATCTCTAGAAAGATATATATGTGCATATCTGTGATAGGGAGAATAATGCCCCCACCTCAAAGACATTCACATGCTAATCTCCAAATCCTATGAATATGTTGCCTTATATGGGAAAAGAGACTTGGCAGATGTGATTAATTTAAGGATCATGAGATGGGAATAGTATTCTGGATTATCCAGGTGTGTCCATTGTAATCACAAGGGTCCTTATCTTATAAGAGGGAGGCAGGAGGGTCAGAGTTAGAGAAACTAACTTTGAAGATGCCTTGCTCTTGCCTTTAAAGATGGTGGAGGGGCCATGAGACAAGAAATTCAAGTAGCCTCTTGAAATTTGGAAAAAACAAGGAAATTAATTCTCCCCTAGAACATAGAGAAGGAATGTAATCCATCCAACACCTTGATTTTAGCCCAGTAAGACCTGTTTTGAGTTCCTGACCTCCAGAATAAATTTGTGTTAAGTCACTATGTTTGGGGCCATTTGTTAAGCAGCATTAGCAAATTAATAAATCTATATTTCTATTGGTATATATATATATATATATATACACACATATATATACACACACACATACATATCACATTTCTATCTTTTCTGGAAATAAGAACATATTTTATGCACTTAAGCACCTTCCATTTTATTTTATAATATAGTCTTGTCAGCTCAAATAGATATACTTTTTCTCTTAAGAGCTGTGTACTATTTTGATAAAGGTTGCAATACATTTTTATATCAGTTTTCTATTCTATCGATGAATATTTAGCTTATTACCATTCTTTTTTTCAACAAAGAGTGCTGTACTTAATATCTGCGTAATGTTTAAACAATTATTGTATAACATTTCAAATTGCGACAGGGTAATGTAATACACTGACATTTTCCTATTATCTCACTTCAGCATTTACTAACCCATGGTCAATCTTGTTTCTTCTATAACCCACTCCAACTTTTATTGCCGTCTCTGGATTACTTTGAATATAATCCCAGACAGGATATCATTTCATCAGTAAATATTTGAGTATATGTCTCTTAGCATAAAGAATCTTGTTCTACAGGATTTTGTTTACTTTGAGCGTATACCTAGGATATATTTTAGAAATAAAAATGAACTCGAAGAAGAACTCTATTTTCAGTTTGATAAATTATTTCAACGTGGGGTATGTTCAATAATGGCCTACTGCCATCTCACCCACTACACCCCAATATACCAAATTTATTTTGATAGATTTATCAAATAATTAACACAGTTCACAGAAAGTAATTTAAAAAGTTTCAAGATGAATTTCATGATATATTCACCTTGATATTTATTTATTTATTTATTTTTAATTGAAGTATAGTTAATTTACAATGTGTTAGTTTCAGGTGTATAGCAAAGTGTTTCAGTTATACATGTATATATATTGTTTGTCAGATTCTTTTCCATTATAGATGATTCATCTCAATATTTAAATCCATATAAATTTTAGGAAAAAATTAACTGTTCATTGAATTAATTATTCATCTTTATGAATTAGTTTTGTAGGTGGTGGGGAAGGTGGGGAGTGGTCACAGCACATCTTTGAAATATTGTTTCTTATAAACACAACTTGATTTTTCCAAAGATCTTTTTCAATGCCAGCAGGTTCAAAATCATTGGAAAATTCAAAATTAGAAAATCTTAAGTGCATATGAAACTTGTTAAGATGGTTTTTCCCCAGATTACTATTGTGATTCTTAAAGAGTCTTGTTTACCTTAATAGCAAAGTTTCTTACAGGGTATCTTCAATCTGTGGTCGAGGATTCTTCCATTCACCTACTGAAATGAAAGTTGAAAGCTAAAGTCTGTAAATGATATTAGAACCTTATTGTCTACTTTCCTTTCTCCACATCCCTTTTCTCTGTTTCCAGAATTCATGAGTTTCAGGATTTGTCTTTGTTCTATTTGATGGATAAATGAAGGTGAATGCTCTTAGATCTGAAGCATGCTAGTAAAGTTTAGTGGTGGGCTTGCCAGAGTCTTGTACCATTTTTAGAAACAAGAAAGAATTTCAAAATAAATAATTTTATTAATAATGTTTTTAGCCAGAGGATTTCAGTATATTCCTAGCTTAGATTCTACCAGGGGCATTAAAACCATTCAGTATTCTATAGGGAATGAGTTACTGCTTTTCTCTTTGTATCCACCCCACACACATGAATTTCTGTGACACTTTCTGCAAAACACAGCCATGCAACACCTAGAAAAATGCTTCTGGGATACTTACAGACATATGTTCATATTTTATTTTCCTCAAAATATGGATCTCACTACATTTATTTAATACATAAATATATATAAATAGATGTCTTCATGGCATGTCATAAACAGTGTTTTTAGTCATCAGCGTGAGCCCAGGCAAGAGTTTGAAGTTTTATTTGTCCTTTAAGTCATGCATGTGCTTGTTGTGTATTTTTCCTCATTTCTAATATATGTGTGCATTTGGGAAGAGTTTGTACGGTTAAAAATTGCTTTCTGCTCTTAGTTTGTGGAGTGTAGAGAAAAGCCATAATGATTTAAGTCAGAAACAATTCCCTTTCATTGCTCTTTTTGGTTTCCAGAGGCTCAAAGCATCATCAACTAACCTGGTCCACAGGTGGGATCTTTTGTGATTTGCATCAGTAAAGAAGCTTAATCAATTCTCAGAACCTTATACCATCCACCAGGCTACATGGTCACATACTTTGTAAAAATTTAGTTACACTTATTTTAATTGCTTGGTTAACTAAATTTCCTACAAACAGTCTAAGATAAACTTCACCCATAGTGATTTCTGCTGTGTGTTGAAGAACATTAGAGAGAAGACCTACAGTAGATTGAGACTTCTAGGCCATTTAAAACCCAAATTCCCCCTTTTTCTGGATAAGTGGTGAGGAGTGATAATCTTTTTGAAAACCAAATAGGTACAACTTCTGTTAATCCTAAAATAAAATTGTCAGAAATAGGAAAAAAAATCAAATGCTTTAGGTTTTAAATGGCAACACAATTTGACTGTCTCTTGGAAATAATTAAAGGTGATTAAATGAAGTAACAAGTGTTGAGTTGGTTATGTTTACATTTTTTGAAAATTATTTTCCTGTGTAACATATAGTACTTCTATTAAGCTGTATATTTAATTAATCAGAATCCCTGATTCCTTTAGAGATCTATATAAATAAGAATGTAATTTACTTTGGGTCAAATTCTACATATAAATCCATTTCTCAAAATGAATCATTTACTCATTGGTGTATTGATTCAACTAGTATGTATTGAGTGACTGCTGGAAACAGACAACTTCATTAGAAAATGTATATTATGTATATTATTTCTGAGTCTCATATTACCCCATTTTAAAGGTGAGGAATTGAAGCTCAGAAAGTGCCAAGTCAGGGTCTCATAGTTTGGCAATAGTAGAACTGCGTGCGACCAGAGGTTTCCTAACTCTGTTCCATCTTCTAGTCTCTACTCCATAGATACTTCTAATAATATTGCAGAGTAAAATGAGTGCTTTGCTGGAGTTACAGGTCAAGTGCTATGGAAATATGGGAAATTAATCATGTCTGAGGGAGTGGGAAAGGCCAGATAGCTATAAGGCTGAAAATGTTTGACCTGGTCACTCATATATTTTGCTAAGAAGTTTGCTTTTTGTTCATTAGGCCATGGGGAGCCATTAACAGATTTTTAAAGAAGCATAAGGCATAGTTCAAGAGTGTATTAAGAGAATAACTTTAGCAGCTGTGAGATTTAAAGACTAGAGCAGTGTTTATTTTTCTGGCTTTTTTGATTGCTCATGAATAGTAAATTGCACTACATATTTACTATTTATAAATTATATTATTATATTATAGTACTAAAATTATGTATATTATAAAATTATACAAAAGAGAGAAATGAAATAAAGATTCCATCTTTAATTCTTTTAAATTTTATTATTAACAGTAAAATATGCTTCTAATATAAAATTAAGATAGTCATACACTTTTGCTACTATATATAATTTATGTCTGTTTATATTGAGAACAATGTGATTGAATACATTTCTTAAAAAAACCCCAACAATTCTATAGTTTACACATTGTCCTAGAGCTATATGAAGTGCTTGTCTTAGTTTGTCTTGATGCTTTAATTCCATTGCTGTCACGGTTGTTGTAATATTTATTCAATTTCCATGGTATTTATTCATATGTAAATCCTGTCCTCCAATTAAGAAAAGTTTTGTATTAAAATTTGCCTAGGAAATTTCCATTTTTCCTAATATTGGGCAGTTGTTATAAGCTATTTGGAAGTTGTAGGATTTTAAATTTTTAATAAATCAGCTCTATACCCACTGATACTATTTGTAAAAATTCTTAATAAGTGAGCAAGATGTATTCTGAGTTTCTAAATGTATGGGTAAGAATTTTTTATGGTTGCTGGTATTACTATCTGGGGGGAAATTGTATAACCATGTTAAATTTGTCTAGTTCGTCATGTTTCTACCTCAGAATGTGGCTTCTTAAATACATCGATGCTCTGATTTTCTTCTCTGGGCTTGGGCTTGACTGTTTAGTGCTCTCTTCAGTTGACTGTTTTATTTCATTTTATTTATTTTTGGTGTGGAAATCTTTTTATCACTATTTAGTGATGACCAGTGTGATTAAAACTGAACATCATCAAAACCTTACTTTAGCAGCTTTGTGAAGCAATATGTTGAAGGGACTATCACTGTCAACTCCTCTGCTCTAGAACACCTTCTTTTCCCAAAGGAGAATTACCATGTTAGAGGGAACATCTGGCAAAGGCGGTGGGGAGTGCTAGTATTGACTTCCCTATTAATAATTATAGCTAACCTTTATCTAGAACTTATTATTTTTCCCATGCACTGTTCTTTATTAATCAATTCTCACAGCTTTTTTCTATGGGAAATGTACTAATGTTATCTTCCTATTATATATAAAGTAATGTATCATTTTTAAATTTTATTTTCATTAAATTTTGGAGGTAAAAATAAATGTAAAGAGAAGATTTCATATTTCTTCCAGTACTCTAGGACATTGACTTCATCATCCCTGGGCTATGTGGGTCTCACTTTGGAGACCCCTAGATTAGAGATGTGATAGAGTGAAGAAAGCAGATGGATGAGAAGGTCATGGCAGAAGGCAGGTAAAAAACAAATCTCCTGAACAAGGAAGGGAAAGTGGAGTTATATGGAAGGTAGAATTTATAGAAGTTCTCACTCTTTGACATAAACTTTAGCGAATACAGAAGAAATTATGTGCAGGTATAGCACAAAGGGCATACCTCCAACAGTTCCAGAATTGATGACATGTAAACTTTCTCCTTGATTCCAAGCTGTGGGTTACTGTTGGATTCTTTCTCGGATCCAGCAATTTGATTTTTCATTTTCCAGTTTGTTGCTCAGTTGGTAACCAAGTCAGCACCTCTCTTGGCTCCCCCAGTGGTAGCAGAGGCCTGCTGAGAATGGCTGACACATTGATTTTGGTGAAATGATGTATGTGATCTCTTCAGGCACAACAGGGTGATGAGAAAAGCATTAGCTGTTCAGATTGTTTTGTTTCATATATGGATCTAGTCACATGGTCAATTGGACACATTCTGAACTTACAGATCAGCCTGTGCCTACATAATACCAGACCAAAATTTTTCAAGTGGAAATTCCAGCCATCTATTTAGATATTCATTTGAGTGATGCTAAACAGCTGGATAACTTACTTTCGTGTAATAACAATTTTTTAACTTTCTTGGTTAAATCAGGAGCATAGGAATCCATGCTTCTCCTCCAGTGTTTAGATTGCTTTAGAGGTGTTGTATTAGTCAAGGTTCTCCAGAGAAACAGAACCACCAGGAAAGCTGGCAGTCTGATTGCGTGATTCAGTTCAAATCTGAAGGTCTGAGAACCAGGGGAGTAAATCATGTAAATTCCAATGCAAGGCCAGAGAAATGAGTGAGATGTAGCAGCTCAATCACTGAGGCAGGAAAAAAAGGACAAATTCCTCTTACCTTGGCCTTTTGTTCTATTCAGGCCCTCAACAGATCACTTACCTGATGGCCATCAATATTTCTTTTTCTTTTTTATTACAGTTGTGCATTTCTCTTTTAGGGTATTTAATTTTTCTAAACAATGTGTATTTATCAAGAATATCAGCCTTCTACCTCCCGTCTATATATTTTATGAATCTTTGTCCTGAGCTTGTCATCTTCCTTTTAATGTTTAAATGTTCTAATCAAAAGACCTGGAATGGCTGAAGGGATACAATAAAATACCTAGGAATAGATCTACCTAAGGAAATAGAAGACCTGTACTCAGAAAACTAAGACGTTGGTGAAAGAAATTGAAGATGTCACAAACAGATGGAAAGATATACTGTGTTCTTGGATCAGAAGAATTAATATTGTTAACCTGATCATACTACCCAAGGAAATCTACAGATTCAATGCAACCTCTATCAAAATGACAATGACATTTTCCACAGAACTAGAAAAAGTAAAATTTGTATGGCACCACAAAAGACCCTGAATAGCCAAAACAATGTTGAGAAACAAGAACAAAGCTGGAGGTTTCACACTCCCTGATCTCAAATTATACTACAAAGTTACAATAATCAAAACAGTATGGTACTGGCACAAAAACAGACACATCAATCAATGGAACAGAATAGAGAACCCAAAAATGAGCCCACACATATATGGTCAATTAATCTATGACAAGGGAGGAAAGAATATATAATGGGGAAAAGAAAGCCTCTTCAATAAATGGTGTTAGGAAGACTGGACAGCTACATGCAAAAGAATCAACCTGGACTGCTCTCTCAGTCTATGTACAAAAATAAATTCAAACTGCATTAAAGACTTAAATGTAAGACCTGAAACCATAAAACTTCTAGGAGGAAACATAGCAGTATGGCCTTTGACATTGGTCTTAATAATATATATACATTTGGGTATGTCTCCTCAGGCAAGGGAAACAAAAGCAAAAATAAATGGGGCTATATCAAACTAAAAAGCTTTTTCACAGCAAAGGAAAATACCAACAAAAAGGAAAGGCTTCATACTGAATAGGATACTTTATTTGCAAATGATGTATCTGATAAGGGCTTAATATCCAAAATATACTAAGAACTTATAAAACTCAATGTCAAAAGAACAACCAAATAAAAATGGGCAGAGGATCTGAATAGAAATTTTTCCAAAGAAGACATACAAATGGCCAACAGGCACACGAAAAGATGCTCAACATTGTTCATCCTCAGAGAAATGCAAATTAAAACTGCAATGAGATATCACCTCATACCTGTCAAAATGGCTGTTGTCAAAATGACCACAAATAACAGATGCTGGTGAGGATGTGGAGAAAAGGAAACTCTTGTGCACTGTTGGTGGGAATACAAAGTGTTACAGCCATGATGGAAAACAGTATGGAGATTCCTCAAAAAGCTAAAAATAGAACTACTATATGATCTAGTAATTCCACTCCTGGGTATCTGAAATGATATGAAATGAAAATGCTAATTCAAATAGATAAATGCACCCCAATGTTCACAGCAGCATTATTTACAATAGCCAAGATGTGGAAGCAACCCAAGTGCCCATCAATAGATAAATGGATAAATGGATAAAGAAGAAGTTGTATATATATATACAATGAAATACTACTCAACCATAAAAAAGAATGAAATCTTGCCATTTGTGACAGTATGGATGAATCTAGAGAGTATTATACTAAGTAAAATAGTTGGACAAAGACAAATATTGTATGATTTCACTTATATGTGGAATATAAAAACAAAACAAATGAATTAACATAACAAAACACAGAGTCATAGTTACAGAGAACCAACATGTGATTGCCAGAGGAGAGGGAGATGGGGGGAAGAAAGAAATAGGTGAGAGAGATTAAGATGTACAAAGTTCCAGTTGCAAAATAAATAAGTCATGGGTATGAAATATACAGTATAGGGATTATAGTCAATAACTATGTAATAATCTTTCTACGGTGACATATCATCACTAGACTTATCACAGTAATCATGTAACTCCTTATTTCTAATATTTAAAAATATAAATAAATATAATTAACACTGCAATATGTTATATATGAAAGTTGTTAGGAGAATAAAACCTAATATTTCGTATCACAAGAAAAAAATGTTTTTATTTGTACCTATATGAGATGATGAATGGTCACTAAACTTATCGTGATAATCATTTCATGATGTATGTAAGTCAAATCATTATGCTGAACACCTTAAACTTATACAGTGCTGTATGTCAATTATGTCTAAAAAAAACCTGGAATTAAAAAGAAACACAACACATGACAAGGCTAAAAAAAAAAGTGACATGAAGACTATATTTTTCTACATTATAAGCAATTATCTGGCACCAGTTTTCTATATTATAACCAGCTTATTGAATAGTCTTATTGCTTTCTAAGGATATGTGCTTTTATATTTAATTATATTTTCAGCATCTCTTTTACTTTATTGTATATTATTGACCATACTATATGATGATATTTTGATTTATTCTATACTTTAAAATCTTAAAGTGCTAATTAACATTTCCCTGCTCATTTCCAGCCCCCAGTTTTTTTCTTTATATTGTCTTTTTTTTCTAAGAAACTTTAGAATCAATTCAATATATGTCAGAAAGTTCCATTTTGACTTTTCCTGGAATTATATTAGGTAACTATTTAAGACCAAAGCATAGAGTATCAATATTTTTACATTGAGTATTCCAAATTATGAAACTAGTTTTGTTCAATACTTATTCAGATTGGGTCTCCCTGGTGGCGCAGTGGTTAAGAATCCGCCTGCCAATGCAGGGCACACGGGTTCGAGCCCTGATCCAGGAAGATCCCACTTGCCATGGAGCAACTAAGCCCATGTGCCACAACTACTGAGCCTGTGTTCTAGAGCCCATGAGCCACAACTACTGAAGGCCGTGTGCCTGCACAATGCAATGAAGAGTAGCCCCCACTCGGCACAACTAGAGAAAGCCCACATGCAGCAACGAAGACCCAATGCAGCCAAAAATAAATAAATAAATAAATTTAAAAAAACTTATTCAAATCTTTTTTACATCCCTCAGTAAAGTATTAGACTTTTTTTTCTTTTTTTGTTAGTTTCTGCTTTATAACAAAGTGAATCAGTTATACATATACATATGTCCCCATATCTCTTCCCTCTTGCATCTCCCTCCCTCCCACCCTCCCTATCCCACCCCTCTAGGTGGTCACAAAGCACCGAGCTGATCTCCGTGCTATGCAGCTGCTTTCCACTAGCTATCTATTTTTCATTTGGTAGTGTATATATGTCCATGACACTCTCTCACTCTGTCACATCTCACTCCTCCCCCTCCCCATATCCTCAAGTCCATTCTTTAGTAGGTCTGTGTCTTTATTCCCATCTTGCCACTAGGTTCTTCATGACCTTTTTTTTTTTTTCCTTAGATCCCATATATATGTGTTAGCATACTGTATTTGTTTTTCTCTTTCTGACTTACTTCACTCTGTATGACAGACTCTAACTCCATCCACCTCATTACAAATACCTCCATTTCATTGCTTTTTATGGCTGAGTAATATTCCATTGCATATATGTGCCACATCTTCTTTATCCATTCATCTGATGATGGACACTTAGGTTGCTTCCATGTCCTGGCTATTGTAAATAGTGCTGCAATGAACATTTTGGTACATGACTCTTTTTGAATTATGGTTTTCTCAGGGTATATGCCCAGTAGTGGGATTGCTGGGTCGTATGGTAGTTCTATTTTTAGTTTTTTAAGGAACCTCCATACTGTTCTCCATAGTGGCTGTATCAATTTACATTCCCACCAACAGTGCAAGAGTGTTTCCTTTTCTCCACACCCTCTCCAGCATTTACTGTTTCTAGATTTTTTGATGATGGCCATTCTGACCGGTGTGAGATGATACCTCATTGTAGTTTTGATTTGCATTTCTCTAATGAGTAAGGATGTTGAGCATTCTTTCATGTGTCTGTTGGCCATCTGTATATCTTCTTTGGAGAAATGTCTATTTAAGTCTTCTGCCCATTTTTGGATTGGGTTGTTTGTTTTTTTGTTATTGAGCTGCATGAGCTGCTTGTAAATCTTGGAGATTAATCCTTTGTCAGTTGCTTCACTTGCAAATATTTTCTCCCATTCTGAGGGTTGTCTTTTGGTCTTGCTTATGGTTTCCTTTGCTGTGCAAAAGCTTTTAAGTTTCATTACGTCCCATTTGTTTGTGTTTTTATTTCCATTTCTCTAGGAGCTGGGTCAAAAAGGATCTTGCTGCGATTTATGTCATAGAGTGTTCTGCCTATGTTTTCCTCTAAGAGTTTGATAGTGTCTGGCTTTACACTTAGGTCCTTAATCCATTTTGAGTTTATTTTTGTGTATGGTGTCAGGGAGTGTTCTAATTTCATACTTTTCCATGTACCTGTCCAATTTTCCCAGCACCACTTATTGAACAGGCTGTCTTTTCTCCACTGTATATGCTTGCCTCCTTTATCAAAGATAAGCTGACCGTATGTGCGTGGGTTTATCTCTGGGCTTTCTATCCTGTTCCATTGATCTATATTTCTGTTTTTGTGCCAGTACCAAACTGTCTTGATTACTGTAGCTTTGTAATATAGTCTGAAGTCAGGGAGCCTGATTCCTCAAGCTCTTTTTCGTTCTCAAGATTGCTTTGGCTATTCGGGGTCTTTTGTGTCTCCATACAAATTGTGAAATTTTTTGTTCTAGTTCTGTGAAAAATGCCAGTGGTAGTTTGATAGGGATTGCATTGAATCTGTAGATTGCTTTGGGTAGTAGAGTCATTTTCACAATGTTGATTCTTCCAATCCAAGAACATGGTATATCTCTCCATCTATTTGTATCATCTTTAATTTCTTTCATCAGTGTCCTATAATTTTCTGCATACAGGTCTTTTGTCTCCTTAGGTAGGTTTATTCCTAGATATTTTATTCTTTTTGTTGCAATGGTAAACGGGAGTGTTTTCTTAATTTCACTTTCAGATTTTTCATCATTAGTATATAGGAATGCAAGAGATTTCTGTGCATTAATTTTGTATCCTGCTACTTTACCAAATTCATTGATTAGCTCTAGTAGTTTTCTGGTGGCAGTTTTAGGATTCTCTATGTATAGTATCATGTCATCTGCAAACAGTGACAGCTTTACTTCTTCTTTTCTGATTTGGATTCCTTTTATTTCTTTTTCTTCTCTGATTGCTGTGGCTAACACTTCCAAAACTATGTTGAATAATAGTGGTGAGAGTGGGCAACCTTGTCTTGTTCCTGATCTTAGTGGAAATGGTTTCAGTTTTTCACCATTGAGGACAATGTTGGCTGTGGGTTTGAGGACAATGTTGGCTGTGGGTTTGTTATTATGTTGAGGAAAGTTCCCTCTATGCCTACTTTCTACAGGGCTTTTATCATAAATGGGTGTTGAATTTTGTCAAAAGCTTTCTCTGCATCTATTGAGATGATCATATGGTTTTTCTCCTTCAATTTGTTAATATGATGTATCACGTTGATTGATTTGCATATATTGAAGAATCCTTGCATCCCTGGAATAAACCCCACTTGATCATGGTGTATAATCCTTTTAATGTGCTGTTGGATTCTGTTTGCTAGTATTTTTGCATCTATGTTCATCAGTGATATTGGCCTGTAGTTTTCTTTCTTTGTGACATCTTTGTCTGGTTTTGGTATCAGGGTGATGGTGGCCTCGTAGAATGAGTTTGGGAGTGTTCCTCCCTCTGCAATATTTTGGAAGAGTTTGAGAAGGATAGGTGTTAGCTCTTCTCTAAATGTTTGATAGAATTCGCCAGTGAAGCCATCTTGTCCTGGGCTTTTGTTTGTTGGAAGATTTTTAATCACAGTTTCAATTTCAGTGCTTGTGATTGATCTGTTCATATTTTCTATTTCTTCCTGGTTCAGTCTCAGTAAGTTGTGCATTTCTAAGAATCTGTCCATTTCTTCCAAGTTGTCCATTTTATTGGCATAGAGTTGCTTGTAGTAATCTCTCATGATCATTTGTATTTCTGCAGTGTCAGTGGTTACTTCTCCTTTTTCATTTCTAATTCTATTGATTTGAGTCTTCTCCCTTTTTCTCTTGATGAGTCTGGCTAATGGTTTATCAATTTTGTTTATCTTCTCGAAGAACCAGCTTGTAGTTTCATTGATTTTTGCTATTGTTTCCTTCATTTCTTTTTCATTTATTTCTGATCTGATCTTTATGATTTCTTTCCTTCTGCTAGCTTTGGGGTTTTTTTTACTCTTCTTTCTCTAATTGCTTTAGGTGCAAGGTTAGGTTGTTTATTCGAGATGTTTCCTGTTTCTTGATGTAGCCTTGTATTGCTATAAACTTCCCTCTCAGAACTGCTTTTGCTGCATCCCATAGGTTTTGGGTCGTCGTGTCTCCATTGTCATTTGTTTCTAGGTATTTTTTGATTTCCCCTTTGATTTCTTCAGTGATCACTTCGTTATTAAGTAGTGTATTGTGTAGCCTCCATGTGTTTGTATTTTTTACAGATCTTTTCCTGTAATTGATATCTAGTCTCATAGCGTTGTGGTCGGAAAAGATACTTGATATGATTTCAATTTTCTTAAATTTACCAAGGCTTGATTTGTGACCCAAGATATGATCTATCCTGGAGGATGTTCCATGAGCACTTGAGAAAAATGTGTATTCTGTTGTTTTTGGGTGGAATGTCCTATAAATATCAATTAAATCCATCTAGTTTAATGTATCATTTAAAGCTTGTGTTTCCTTATTTATTTGCATTTTGGATGATCTGTCCATTGGTGAAAGTGGGATGTTAAAGTCCCCTACTATGATTGTGTTACTGTCGATTTCCCCTTTTATGGCTGTTAGTATTTGCCTTATGTATTGAGGTGCTCCTATGTTGGGTGCATAAATATTTACAATTGTTATACCTTCCTCTTGGATCGATCCCTTGATCATTATGTAGTGTCCTTCTTTGTCTCTTGTAATAGTCTTTATTTTAAAGTCTATTTTGTCTGATATGAGAATTGCTACTCCAGCTTTCTTTTGATTTCCATTTGCATGGAATATCTTTTTCCATCCCCTCACTTTCAGTCTGTATGTGACTCTAGGTCTGAAGTGGGTCTCTTGTAGACAGCATATATATGGGTCTTGTTTTTGTATCCATTCAGCCAGTCTATGTCTTTTGGTGGGAGCATTTAATCCATTTACATTTAAGGTAATTATCGATATGTATGTTCCTATTCCCATTTTCTTAAATATTTTGTGTTTGTTATTATAGGTGTTTTCCTTCTCTTGTGTTTCTTGCCTAGAGAAGTTCCTTTAGCATTTGTTGTAAAGCTGGTTTGGTGGTGCTGAACTCTCTCAGGTTTGCTTGTCTGTAAAGGTTTTAATTTCTCCATCAAATCTGAATGAGATCCTTGCTGGGTAGAGTAACCTTGGTTGTAGGTTTTTCTCCTTTATGACTTTAAGTATATCCTGCCACTGCCTTCTGGCTTGCAGAGTTTCTGCTGAAAGATCAGCTGTTAACCTTATGGGGATTCCCTTGTGTGTTATTTGTTGTTTTTCCCTTGCTGCTTTTAATATGTTTTCTTTATATTTAATTTTTGATAGTTTGATTAATATGTGTCTTGGCGTGTTTCTCCTTGGATTTATCCTGTATGGGACTCTCTGTGCTTCCAGGACTTGATTAACTATTTCCTTTCCCATTTTAGGGAAGTTTTCAACTATAATCTCTTCAAATATTTTCTCAGTCCCTTTCTTTTTCTCTTCTTCTTCTGGGACCCCTATAATTCGAATGTTGGTGCGTTTAATGTTGTCCCAGAGGTCTCTGAGACTGTCCTCAGTTCTTTTCATTCTTTTTTCTTTATTCTGCTCTGCAGTAGTTATTTCCACTATTTTATCTTCCAGGTCACTTATCCGTTCTTCTGCCTCAGTTATTCTGCTATTGATCCCGTCTAGAGTATTTTTAATTTCATTTATTGTGTTTTTCATCATTGCTTGGTTCCTCTTTAGTTCTTCTACATCCTTGTTAAATGTTTCTTGCATTTTTTCTATTCTATTTACAAGATTTTGGATCATCTTTACTATCATTATTCTGAAGTCTTTTTCAGGTAGACTGCCTATTTCCTCTTCATTTGTTAGGTCTGGTGTGTTTTGACCCTGCTCCTTCACCTGCTGTGTGGTTTTTTGTCTTCTCATTTTGCTTATCTTACTGTGTTTGGAGTCTCCTTTTCACAGGCTACAGGTTCATAGTTCCCGTTGTTTTTGGTATCTGTCCCCAGTGGCTAAGGTTCGTTCAGTGGGTTGTGTAGGCTTCCTGGTGGAGGGGATTAGTGCCTGTGTTCTGGTGGATAAGGCTGGATCTTGTCTTTCTGGTGGGCATGTCCACGTCTGGTGGTGTGTTTTGGGGTGTCTGTGGCCTTATTATGATTTTAGGCAGCCTCTCTGCTAATGGGTGGGGCTGTATTCCTGTCTTGCTAGTTGTTTGGCATAGGGTGTCCAGCACTGTAGCTTGCTGGTCGTTGAGTGAAGCTGGGTCTTGATGTTGAGATGGAGATCTCTGAGAGATTTTCGCTGTTTGGTATTACGTGGAGCTGGGACGTCTCTTGTGGACCAGTGTCCTGAACTTGGCTCTCCCACCTCAGAGGCACAGCCCTGATGCCTGGCTGGAGCACCAAGAACCTTTCATCCACATGGCTCAGAATAAAAGGGAGAAAAAATAGAAAGAAAGAAAGAGGATAAAATAAATAAAATAAAGCTATTATAATAAAAAATAAGAGAAAAAAATTATTAAGAATAAATGTATTCAGAAAAATTTTTTTTTAATTTTTAAAAATAGATTTATTATTTTTCATAATAAAAAATAAAAAAAATATTAAGAAAAAAATTTAAATGACAAAAGACTTAAAAATGACCATGGTTAAAGATTTGATGAAAGTTCATAATAATGCAGTTGACAAGAAAATTAGTTATTTCTGAGATATACATTTTAAAGTAATAACTAGGATTATTACTTATAATATTATACCAGAACATATAAGATTTTTAGGACTTTCCTGTAATGTCTGAAACATTTATATTAACATATTTCCATACAAATACAAATATAAGATTTTTAGAAATTTCATGTAATGTCTGAAACATTTATATTAGCATATTTCCATACATATTTCCATACAAATACAAATATAAGAATTTTACAAATTTCATGTAATGTCTGAAACATTTATATTAACATATTTCCATACAAATAACCCAATGAAAATTTAGTATTAGTTGTTTTGTTTGTTTTTTTATACTGCAGGTTCTTATTAGGCATCAGTTTTATACACATCAGTGTATACATGTCAATCCCAATCGCCCAATTCAGCACACCACCATCCCCACCTCACCGCAGTTTTCCCCCCTTGGTGTCCATATGTCCATTCTCTACATCTGTGTCTCAACTTCTGCCCTGCAAACTGGGTTATCTGTACCATTTTTCTAGGTTCCACATACATGCATTAATATACGATATTTGTTTTTCTCTTTCTGACTTACTTCACTCTGTATGACAGTCTCTAGATCCATCCACGTCTCAACAAATGACTCAATTTCGTTCCTTTTTATGGCTGAGTAATATTCCATTGTATATATGTACCACAACTTCTTTATCCATTCGTCTGTTGATGGGCATTTAGGTTGCTTCCATGACCTGGCTATTGTAAATAGTGCTGCAATGAACATTCGGGTGCATGTGTCTTTGAATTACGGTTTTCTCTGGGTATATGCCCAGTAGTGGGATTGCTGGGTCATATGGTAATTCTATTTTTAGTTTTTTAAGGAACCTCCATATTGTTCTCCATAGTGGCTGTATCAATTTACATTCCCACCAACAGTGCAAGAGGGTTCCCTTTTCTCCACACCCTCTCCAGCATTTGTTGTTTGTAGATTTTCTGATGATGCCCATTCTAACAGGAGTGAGGTGATACCTCATTGTAGTTTTGATTTGCATTTCTCTAATAATTAGTGATGTTGAGCATCTTTTCATGTGCTTCGTGGCCGTCTGTATGTCTTCTTTGGAGAAATGTCTATTTAGGTCTTTTGCCCATTTTTGGATTGGGGTGTTTGTTTCTTTGATATTGAGCTGAATGAGCTATTTATATATTTTGGAGATTAATCCTTTGTCCGTTGATTCATTTGCAAATATTTTCTCCCATTCTGAGGGTTGTCTTTTCGTCTTGTTTATGGTTTCCTTTGCTGTGCAAAAGCTTTGAAGTTTCATTATGTCCCACTTGTTTATTTTTGTTTTTATTTCCATTACTCTAGGAGGTGGATCAAAAAAGATCTTGCTGTGATTTATGTCAAAGAGTGTTCTTCCTATGTTTTCCTCTAAGAGTTTTATAGTGTCCAGTCTTATATTTAGGTCTCTAATCCATTTTGAGTTTATTTTTGTGTATGGTGTTAGGGAGTATTCTAATTTCATTCTTTTACATGTAGCTGTCCAGTTTTCCCAGCACCACTTATTGAAGAGACTGTCTTTTCTCCATTGTATATCTTTGCCTCCTTTGTCATAGATTAGTTGACCATAGGTGCGTGGGTTAATCTCTGGGCTTTCTATCTTGTTCCATTGATCTATGTTTCTGTTTTTGTGCCAGTACCATACTGTCTTGATTACTGTAGCTTTGTAGTATAGTCTGACGTCAGGGAGTCTGATTCCTCCAGCTCCATTTTTTTCCCTCAAGACTGCTTTGGCTATTCGGGGTCTTTTGTGTCTCCATACAAATTTTAAGATGATTTGTTCTAGCTCCGTAAAAAATGCCATTGGTAATTTGATAGGGATTGCATTGAATCTGTAGATTGCTTTGGGTAGTATACTCATTTTCACAATGTTGATTCTTCCAATCCAAGAACATGGTATATCTCTCCATCTGTTGGTGTCATCTTTAATTTCTTTCATCAGTGTCTTATAGTTTTCTGCATACAGGTCTTTTGTCTCCCTAGGTAGGTTTATTCCTAGGTATTTTATTCTTTTTGTTGCAATGGTAAATGGGAGTGTTTCCATAATTTCTCTTTCAGATTTTTCATCATTAGTGTATAGGAATGCAAGAGATTTCTGTGCATTAATTTTGTAACCTGCAACTTTACCATATTCATTAATTAGCTCTAGCAGTTTTCTGGTGGCAGTTTTAGGATTCTCTATGTATAGTATCATGTCATCCGCAAACAGTGACAGTTTTACTTCTTCTTTTCCAATTTGTATTCCTTTTATTTCTTTTTCTTCTCTGATTGCCGTGGCTAGGACTTCCAGAACTATGTTGAATAATAGTGGTGAGAGTGGACATCCTTGTCTCGTTCCTGATCTTAGAGGAAATGCTTTCAGTTTTTCACCATTGAGAATGATGTTTGCTGTGGGTTTGTCATATATGGCCTTTATTATGTTGAGGTAGGTTCCCTCTATGCCCACTTTCTGGAGAGTTTTTATCAGAAATGGGTGTTGAATTTTGTCAAAAGCTTTTTCTGCATCTATTGAGATGATCATATGGTTTTTCTTCTTCAATTTGTTAATATGGTGTATCACATTGATTGATTTGCGTATATTGAAGAATCCTTGCATCCCTGGGATAAATCCCACTTGATCGTGGTGTATGATCCTTTTAATGTGTTGTTGGATTCTGTTTGCTAGTATTTTGTTGAGGATTTTTGCATCTATATTCATCAGTGATATTGGTCTGTAATTTTCTTTTTTTGTAGTGTCTTTGTCTGGTTTTGGTATCAGGGTGATGGTGGCCTCATAGAATGAGTTTGGGAGTGTTCCTTCCTCTGCAATTTTTTGGAAGAGTTTGAGAAGGATGGGTGTTAGCTCTTCTCTAAATGTTTGATAGAATTCACCTGTGAAGCCATCTGGTCCTGGACTTTTGTTTGTTGGAAGATTTTTAATCACAGTTTCAATTTCATTACTTGTGATTGGTCTGTTCATATTTTCTGTTTCTTCCTGATTCAGTCTTGGAAGGTTATACCTTTCTAAGAATTTGTCCATTTCTTCCAGGTTGTCCATTTTATTGGCATAAAGTTGCTTGTAGTAGTCTCTTAGGATGTTTTGTATTTCTGCGGTGTCTGTTGTAACTTCTCCTTTTTCATTTCTGATTTTATTGATTTGAGTCCTCTCCCTCTTTTTCTTGATGAGTCTGGCTAATGGCTTATCAATTTTGTTTATCTTCTCAAAGAACCAACTTTTAGTTTTATTGATCTTTGCTATTGTTTTCTTTGTTTCTATTTCATTTATTTCTGCTCTGATCTTTATGATTTCTTTCCTTCTGCTAACTTTGGGTTTTGTTTGTTCTTCTTTCTCTAGTTTCTTTAGGTGTAAGGTTAGATTGTTTACTTGAGATTTTTCTTGTTTCTTTAGGTAGGCTTGTATAGCTATAAACTTCCCTCTTAGAACCGCTTTTGCTGCATCCCATAGGTTTTGGGTCGTCGTGTTTTCATTGTCATTTGTCTCTAGGTATTTTTTTATTTCCTGTTTGATTTCTTCAGTGATCTCTTGGTTATTTAGTAACGTATTGTTTAGCCGCCATGTGTTTGTCTTTTTTACGTTTTTTTCCCTGTAATTCATTTCTAATCTCATAGCGTTGTGGTCAGAAAAGATGCTTGATATGATTTCAATTTTCTTAAATTTACTGAGGCTTGATTTGTGACCCAAGATGTGATCTATCCTGGAGAATGTTCCGTGCGCACTTGAGAAGAACGTGTAATCTGCCGTTTTTGGATGGAATGTCCTATATATATCAATTAAATCTATCTGGTCTATTGTGTCATTTAAAGCTTCTGTTTCCTTATTTACTGGGTGTACTCTGATGATTTTGCAAATATGTTCCTATAAAAGGGTTTCATCTTCAAGAAATTCATGGAAAAGACTCTGACAAGTACAGGTTTCTGGTAACTGACTGTACTGCTGAACTGAATGAATAAGCATTTTCAGAACTCTAATGAAAAACTGATGAACTCATAAAAGTGCTAACAAAAGATCAAGATGAAAAAAAAAATTAATTACATGGGACTGAGTGAACTGATGAGGATGAGTATAATTTTTGTGACTTTCTGTCTGAATTAAAAAAAAAAAATCCCACAAGGACTCAGAGGCAAAGAATATACAAATCAATTTTCACTGCAAAGTAAAGGAGCTGTTACAGTGGAGGATTACTGGACTGAATGTCAATATTATGACATAGTATGAGTGTGTTTCACGTTTGGTAATTGCAATCATTGTTGCTTTTGTTGTGGTCATCCATGTACAATGCTTGGTGTCAGTCTATTTATCTCTTGTAAAAATAAAATACAGTGTGTGTGTGGAAAAAAAAAAAGAAAAAAATTTATTAAGAAAAAAATTTTTCTATTTTTTTTAAATATAAAATATGAAAAAACTTATTAAAAAATTTTTTAAAATTTCTAAACATAGAAAATAAGGAAAAAATTATTAAGAAAACATTTATTAGAAAAAAAAAAAAAACGGACGGACCTAACCCTAGGACTAATGGTGAAAGCAAAGCTATACAGACAAAATCTCACCCAGAAGCATACACATATACACTCACAAAAAAAGGAAAAGGGGAAAAATTTATATATCCTGCTCCCAAAGTCCACCTCTTGAATTTGGGATGATTCGTTGTCTCTTCAGGTATTCCACAGATGCAGGTACATCAAGTTGTTTGTGGAGCTTTAATCCGCTGCTTCTGAGGCTGCTGGGAGATTGTTCCCTTTCTCTTCTTTGTTCGTACAGCTCCCGGGGTTCAGCTTTGGATTTGGACCCGCCTCTGCATGTAGGTCGCCTGAGGGCGTCTGTTCTTCACTCACACAGGACGGGGTTAAAGGAGCAGCTGCTTCGGGGGCTCTGGCTCACCCAGGCCACGGGGAGGGAGCGGTACGGAGGAGGCGGGGCGAGCCTGCGGCGTCAGAGGCCGGCGTGACGTTGCAGCAGCCCGAGCTGCGCCGTGCGTTCTCCCGGGGAAGTTGTCCCTGGATCACGGGAGCCTGGCGGTGGTGGGCTGCACAGGCTCCCGGGAGGGGCAGTGTGGAGAGTGACCTGTGCTCGCACACAGGCTTCTTGGTGGCGGCAGCAGCAGCCCTAGCGTTTCATGCCCGTCTCTGGGGTCCGCGCTGATCGCCGTGGCTTGCGCCCTTCTCTGGAGTTCGTTTAGGCGGCGCTCTGAATCCCCTCTCCTTGCGCGCCGCGAAACAAAGAGGCAAGAAAAAGTCTCTTGCCTCTTCGGCAGCTGCAGACTTTTCCCCGGACTCCCTCCCAGCCAGCTGTGGTGCGCTAACCCCTTCAGGCTGTGTTCATGCCGCCAACCCCAGTCCTCTCCCTGCGATCCGACTGTAGCCCGAGCCTCAGCTCCCAGCCCCCGCCCACCCTGGCGGGGGAGCAGACAAGCCTCTCGGGCTGGTGAGTGCTGCTCGGCGCCCAGCCTCTGTGTGGGAACCTCTCCGCTTTGCCCTCCACACCCCGGTGGCTGCTCTCTCCTCCGTGGCTCCGAAGCTTCCCCCTCCACCACCCGCAGTCTCTGCCCGCGAAGGGGCTCCTAGTGTGTAGACACCTTTCCTCCTTCACGGCTCCCTCCCACTGGTGCAGGGCCCGTCCCTGTTCTTTCGTCTCTGTTATTTCTTTTTTCTTTTGCCCTACCCAAGTACGTGGGGATTTTCTTGCCTTTTGGGAGGTCTGAGGTCTCTGCCAGCGTTCAGTGGGTGTTCTGTAGGAGCAGTTCCACGTGTAGATGTATTTCTACTGTATCTGTGGGAAAGAAGGTGATCTCCGCGTCTCACCCTTCCGCCATCTTGCCCCAAGTCCTCTAGACTTTTATTTTTATAGATTCCTTAAAATTAGTATTTTTTTGTTCCCAGATATTTTATAGAATTGTTTTTATTTTCTTTGTATTTAAATTAGTGTTTTATTTTCAATTTTCTAAATAATAGTGGGGAAATTCTTTAGTTTTGTTTATTTTCTGGTATCCAGTCACTTAGTCAACTTTCTTATCAAGTCTAATAATTTTTACTTTGATTGTCTGAAATTCTTTGTTAAATAATTCTATCATCTTAAAAATATAATGCTTTTAACTCCTTATTTCTAGTATTTAAAAATCGTATTTTATTGCAGAAATAGTAATGGTAAAATATATTTGAATTATTTTTGCTCTAGTGAATATCTTGTATATCAAATTCACAGTGGAAAATGAAATGAAGCTTTAATTGCTACAAAGGCCTATGTGTTTTAAAATTGTGTATCACAAACTAATTTCAGTTATATATAAATACCAACTTACATATATATTTATATATAAAATATCACCTTCTTTAGTGTTACAATTGCACATAAAGCAACGACTCAAATCAAATATTATTTTTTAGTACCAGGGACAGCATTTTGAATGCACATCTCCGGGCATCAACTCCCAAAACTTCTTTACCATTTCTGTCTATGTTGGTTACAAAGGCTCTTTTTCTCAGAAAATTTTCCTCTTTCATGACTCCTTTTTATGCTAAGGTCTATTAGAAGACCTATAATGGGAATCTTTTTTTCTTTATATCACTTGTTTAGTGACACAGCTTTAACCCCTTACTAGCTATATATATCAGCCTACTTGATATTATTAACCTCTTAGTCAGTGTGGTTTTGAGAGTGCATGTTTTTTAGTCTGATGATAGAAGGATAAGTCGATCTTTCTGGAATATGTATGAGCCTAAAAATGTGACAGCAAATATATTTCTGTAATACTATTCAGATTTCTCATGACTTCTTTGTCAAGTCAAAAATAAGACATAATTTTCAAATGGAAATAAACTTACTTTAGAATACTGTGGAGTTTTAAACACACAACCAATGTGATTAAGTACAAACGTATTGGAACAAATCAGGAATTGGCTAATGGGGCACAGGGAGGGGGCACTGTTTATCCTGGCCACGAGGTCTGCTTGTGTATAACACGCAGGATTTGGGAGCCTCAGGGGAGCCAGTGAGAACTTTTCCTTTGACTCTCTGAATGGTCTGGCTTAAGAATTCAGACAGGAAAGATGATCCATTCTGCTGATGACCGGGTCAGCACCGTGAGAAACTGATGCAGAGGCTTTCTAGAGACATGTCAGTCTGTGAGCCACCCCAGCAATAGCAGGAAAATGATATTAGAAGGAATTAAGAGAGGTGTATATACCAGTTCCCCGTAGGTTTCTGATCAGGGTTTTGATGTAGGCTTGTGAGCTGTAAAAAGCCTTGGTACCATTTTTGCCTTCTTTGACTGCTGTCCATATAGCCCGGGCTTTTTTGTTCTTTCTTCTTCTCTCCAGTTACTCCAACCAGACTTCATATGGAGGCTCACTTTGAGACTTCCACGATGCCATCACTTTATTCATCATCTAGGGCAGTTTGCACTTGCCTCCAAAATTGCAACTGTCATGATGCAATGTAATTATTTGTTAACATCCTGAGGACACCATGTACTGTCAAGGGTGTTGTTGAATTTACAGCGGGGCTGCTTTTAGGAAAAAAGAGGTGGACTCAAGTAGAACAGTGATGAAAAAGCCTAATTTAGGAGGAAATGGCAGCTATGCATTAAAAAAAGACACTGATTTTAGAGAAGAGGCTCTTTGAAGGCTATGTCTTGGTTGTTACAGATAAGCCTGGGGGCTATATTATTTATGTTACTTCTTACCTCCAACATGATCGAAAGGGATAAGATACCTGAATTACCTAGTTCAGCATAGATATCTTATTGAAAACACAAAAGATAATTTACAGTTTCTCAAATATATCTGATGATCAACATCATCTGGAATGATTGTTAAATATACAGATTACCAGGCCTCTTGCCTTGAAATCCTAGTTTAGAAAGCCAGTGTTGGTTGCCCAGGAATTTGGGTTTCAAACCAGCACACTCCTGGTGAATCTGGTGCATGGTAGTTGTTTGAGAATCAATGATATAGGCTATAATATTAAGAAAATGGATGTTTCTTTTCTTCTTCCGATATCTATTCTTTGCTTCCTTTTTTATAACAGTGGAACCCACAGATGAAGACGCAGTTATAAAAATTGTATGTGTGACTAGATATAGCCAATATGGTATATGTGGAACTGACATATATAACTTCCTGATATTGTCCTTAAGGAGACAGTCTGAGCTGCTCTTCCAGCCCTGCCTTCATCTTGTTGCATGGGTGGGATATGGACATGGTGGGTGCACCATCATGGGCCATGCAAATGAGGACCACACTGTAGGTTTGAGGGAGCAGCGAGATAGAGGGAGTCAGAGTCTTTGGACATTCTCATGGAGCAGAGCCCTTTCATGAGAGAGACATTTCTCTCTAGCTATTTCCGATCTCCATTATATATCATCAAGCTATATCTTAAATAACATAACATATGATAAAATTGCAAAAAAATAAAATAAAGCATAGAGCCTGGTAAAAATATAAGTTAATATATGAAGACCAAAATAGAAACCAGAACCTTCAGTCATAGTTATTTATGTAAACTGGTTATCTCTGAGACATGCATTTCGTTCCAAGTTTCTATGAGGTAGAAGTAAAAAGTACATGGGTAGATACACTTTCTCCAATATCATAAGGTAAAGCTTGGCTTATGACTTAATTCTAAAACAATTTCTTCATGTGTTGCTACTTGACATATGACAAGTGCTGCAATGACATATGCAGTGAACAGGGACCTCAGTAACTACTCACAGCAATTGTATTCGAGGTTTCACAGTGTAGTTCCTTTGTGTGCTCCTTAATAACAGTAATCAAGATCATTACTATCCTGGAATCAACGCGGTGTAGATTTCTGGTGCTTGGAATTGATCTAAGTATAAAATCTAACACTATTACAGCGCTGGTTTTCATAGTCTTTAGTTATTAGAATCCATCTTCTATTTTCAAGTGAAATCTTTGGCAGAAAGTCAGTATATAAAATCAAACTCCCTTGATTTACATGGGAGTGAGGGACTCTGAAATCTGCCACCTTGGCCTGCCCTTGTGCTTGAAACCCAACCATAGAAATCTAGAACACAATAGGGAAGGTCTTGCTTTAGAGGAATGGGTGCCTGCCTGTGCTTCAAATCACATGCTATAAATATCACTCTCCTTTACATGGATTTTGATAAGATTAGGACAGCAGACCGTTCAAGGTTGTATTCACTGGCAAAATCCCATGCATTTATATAGATTATGAAAACTGGCAACAGCAAATTCCAAAAAGATTATGAAGTGTTTAGACAGTCTCTGGTGTATTTTGATGATTTTTTAGAGTAATATGGATTCTGGTTGCCTGGTGATTTAAATTGATAATTTACTGGTCAGAATAGATTGGTATAATCCTATCCTTCTGAAGTAACTTAAGAACTTGAATTTCCTCATTAAAATTTTTAAACATCTGCCATGTTGGAAAGAACAGAGGCATATATGAAAAGAAGTGCTGGAACAGGGAAAAGGGAAAATGGAAAATTAATTCAGAGGATTTGGAATTGTTCTAAAGTAAAACTTGTTTTTTAGGTGGAAACACTTAATGGAGCTAACAAGATTTTTAGGGATTGATTTCTTGATTGGTCCCAGATTTTGGAAATCTTCATTCCAAATCTCTGTCTGAGGTATTTTTTAAAACCATGGAAATAGAGCTGGTAGCTTAGTAACTAATACTGCTTTGGAGATTAACATTTTCAAGCAGGGCACCTTTGTTCGTGAAAAATATAGAATCTACAAAAAAAGAAGCAGCTTGAAATTCAAAGCAGACATTTGGCTTATTATATTGGGTTAATTAAGGATAACAGGGAATGAAGACATCAATAGAATTTTGTCACTTAAGAGTTTGTTTTGTTACAGAGAAGATAATATTGTTTCACAGGATTACAATAAAGGCTACATGAGCAGAATTAATTTTGAAGATTCCTGAATACTTGTTTTGCATACAATCCTCCAACACAGAGTCTAATTATTCCTTTTTTGAGTCACAGAGAAGCAGAACTTGAAAACACCTCATTCATTCCAGTATATATTTTTAATGTCTCTCTGTGTGTGTTTGTGTGTGTGTGGGTGTGAATGTGTAGAGTGAGCACGTTTGAAAAAATCTGACTTTGAATGCCTTTTTTCAGTAACCTACACTACCCCCTGGCTCATCACTGGCTCCACCATTTCTGTCTTAACACTTTTGCACTGCCTTCCAGTGATATTAATCGTCCAGGTTTTGAGGCATTTGTGCCTGCCAATTTGTAACCCATCAGGCTAATTCCTGCCTCTGGCATCTGAAGGGAAGTTGAGTTGCTTGCACTCATTCTTTGACTCTTTCTACATGTGAGTAGCCTCTTTACATGGCGAGCTTGAAGGCAGTGGTAGGCCAGCTGACTCCTGACAGCTCATTATGCACATTCTTCCCAAGCCATGATCAGGAACCCTTAGCTTGGTAGCTTGAAATCAGCCCTTGTGATATTTACACCATGGAAATCTACAACTGCTATAAATGGCGGTGGGTGTGGAGGTGAGTTACCAGGACACCACTGGTTTGAGGGTACACCTGGGTGCTACCAAGTCTGCTCTTAAAAAGGTGGGAATTGACTCTATGCTTTCAGAGTCAACACTTGGTGGTGCATTTAGCTTACCAGATATAGAAGGATGATTTTCTCCTGAAAGTAGATACTAATTAGGCTACAAGGAATACAAGGATTGTAAGGAAGGAAAGAGGCTGAAGAAACTAAATGTTAGAAATTAAGATGATAGATTCTGGAGTGAGATTTCCAGGGGTCTGTAATTAAATTCTGAGCGAGCACCATGATGTAGATAGAATAATTGTTATATTTCAGATGAGGAAACTAAGGCTCAGTTGATAGCATGTCTATGATTACACAAATGTTATGGGACAGAGGTGGGCTTCATTATTATTATTATTATTATTATTATTATTATTATTATTATTATTATTATTATACCTAGGTCTGCTGGATTCCATAGCATAATACCTCTTCAGAAAGCTTAGAATTTTTTGTCTTCTCAGTCATGGGATAATTGCCAGAGACCACAATGTAGGTTTAGGTTTGGCTGCAAATAACAGAGACTAAAAAGGACCACCTGTATCAGTCAAGCGTTGCTGCAAAACAAACCACTCCAAAACTTAATGGCATGCTGCAGTCAAGCCTTTATCATGCTCACAGGTCTTGGGGTGGTTCCAACTAAGGCTGAAGGTCTGTGGATCAGCGGGGGTTGGGTGGGGTTCTGCTTCACCTGCAGATTTGAAGGTGAACTTCAAATCCTTCTATCTCTCATTCTTCAGGGACCTGCAGGCTAATAAGCCAATTTCTTCTCATGACAATGACAAGCAAAATAGAATGAGCTCAACTGCACAAATACATTTCAAGCCTCTCCTGCTAATATTCCACTGGCCAAGGCCAAAGGTAAGGGTTGGGGAAAAACTCTCTGCCTTTTGTGGGAAGAACTGTAAAGACACATAGCAGGTGGGATACAGGGAGAGGTGAGGAATTGGGGCCAATATTCCGTGTATTACATTCTGGAACAGTGGCTTAAAAAGATAGGTGTTTGTTTCACTATCACAGGAAGGTCTGGAGATACTTTGTCCACTCCAGCAGTTTCATTCCGTGAAGCCCTGAAGGACCTAGTCTCCTTCTATTTTCTATCTTATTACTCTGCATACTGTTGCCAAGAGTAGGTGTCAACAATCTTTTTCTCTGAAGGGCTAGATACCAAATATTTAGGCTTTGTGGATCATAAGGTCTCTGTTGTAAACACTCAGTGCTGCCATTGTAGTGTGAAAGCAGCCATAAACAGTAAGTAAACTAATGAATGTAGTTGTGTTTCAATACATTTTTTTTAATAGGTGCAAACATTTGAATTTCAAATAATTTTCATATGTCATGAAATACTATTTGTCTTTGAGTTTTTTCATCATCTAACAATGTAAAATCCATTCTTTGCTTGTTACTGTATAAAAATAGGCAGCTGGTGTAATTTGTCTCTGGGGCTGTAGTTTGCTGACCCCTGCCCCAGATCATCTAAAGGATCAAATGGTTGCTAAAGCATCAGAGCTGTATCAGTCAGTAGGAAGGAAGGGAAGAAGAAAAAGGGAGCAAAGGGCATGTTCAGGCTGGATTTTAAGAAAGACTGCTAAAAGCTGCCATGTGGCATTTCTCCTTGTATCTCATTGGCCAGATTTAATCACACGGTCACACCTAGCTGCAAGGGAAGCTGGCATTAGCAGGCTTTTTGCTGATCAGTCAACTGCCTGGCTAAAATCTGGGGCTTCTTTCTCTGTGGAGGAAGGGGAAAATAACACTGCAGGACACCCAGCAGGCTCTGGTGTTCAGTGTGCAGAGTGTGGAGGTGAAGAGGCAGAAGAACTGAATTCACTGACCACACGATTGGACATGATTACTGTGTCACTAAATCCTATTTTTTTTAAATCATAGAGAAGGGAAATGCCTACTTCAAAAATAATATACCATAAGCTTTCTCTTTGAGAAAGGAAAATAAGAATCAGAAATAGGAGTCTTCCTTTATAAATAGGAAAACAATTTTAAAAAACTATAAAGCAAATTATTTGATCCAAAGTTTTTTTTTCCCTTATGACTCTGTGCATTGTCTCTACTCTATATTTGTAAATACACTAATTTTTTTATTGATGTATAATTGATTTACAATGTTGTGTTAGTTTCTTGTGTACAGCAAAGTGATTCACTTATACATATATATATATATGTATTCTTTTTCAGATTCTTTTCCATTATAGGTTATTATGAGATATTGCATACAGTTCCCTATGCTCTACAGTAGGTCCTTGTTGTTTATCTATTTTATATATAGTAGTGGTAAATACTCGTAATTTTGGATGTAGTGAAAAACACTTTTAATCAGTAGACTTATTTATCATGTTTTGTGACTATCCATCATTATCTAAGCCATGTTCTCAGACCCTGACTCCCATCGAAGTTTGTCTGGGTGTCAAGGTTTGTGAAACATGTATCAGGTAATTGTGGTTGGTTATAAAACATGGCTCATGTAAAAAATAGTAATTGTTCATAAAGTGTAACTCTCATCAGTCAGGTCAAATATAACTAAAGTAAAAATGAAACTACTGTGAGTTAAAAACAAGCAAACAAGAAAAGCAACTTACCAATCTTTTGTCTCCTATTATTAAGGCTTGCCCTTTTGCAACCCTAAAAACACTTCAGGGTAATTTTATAACAGGAATGGTAGCAGAAGTCTTTGATGCCCCTCTTTGTTCCAACCTCTCAGCCCACATGGAATCAGAGTCCTAGCTGTGATGGGCATGTCTGTGCACAGGAAGGGTCCTGCCTCAGGGGACTCCCATGCTTCATTCCACATTTCTGCCTCAGGACTTTCTCCAACCAAAGCCGCCAACCTCAATTCCACACAGGTACAGCCATAGTGCAAGGGCATTGGTAGTCCTTGGGCAAGCCTTAAAAGACTGGGGCACAGGAATCAGTGGGTAAGTGTTCCACACTCCTAGACTTTGGATGAAATGTTCTGGGTTTTTTTTTCTTTTTTAAAAAATTTATTTTATTGAAGTATAATTGATTTACAATGTTTTGTTAATTTCTGGTGTACAGCAAAGTGATTCAGTTATACACATACATAATTGTTTGCATCTGCTAATCCCAAACTCCCAATCTATCCCTCCCTTACCCTGCCTCCCCCTTGGCAATGACAAGTCTGTTCTCTATGTCTGTGAGTCTGTTTCTGTTTCATAGATAAGTTCATTTGTGTCACATTTTAGATTCCACCTGAAGATGGACATTTAAGTTTCTTCTATGTCTTGGCTATTGTGAATAGTGCTGCTATGGACATAGGTGTGCATGTATCTTTTTGAATTATAGTTTCATCTGGATATATGTCCAGGAGTGGGATTGCAGGATCATAAGGTAGCTCTATTTTTAATTTTTTGAGGAACCTCCATACTGTTCTCCATAGTGGCTGCACCAATTTACATTCCTACAACACTGCAGAAAGCTTCCCTTTTCTCCACACCCTCTCCAGCATTTGCTATTTGTAGACTTTTTAATTATCGCCATTCTGATCCGTGTGAAATGTTACCTCATTGTAGTTTTGATTTGCATTTCTCTTATAGTTAGTGATGTTGAGCATCTTTTCATGTGCCTGTTGGCCATCTGTATGTCTTCTTTGGAGAAATGTCTATTTAGGTCTTCTGCCCATTTTTTGATTGGGTTGATTTTTGTTATTAAGTTGTATGAACTATTTGTATATTTTGGAAATTAAGCCCTTGTCGGTTGCATCATTTGCAAATATTTATTCCCAGTCCATCAGTTGTCTTTCTTTTTTGTTTATGGTGGTTTTTTTTCTTTTTTTCTTTTTTTTCCCTGTACTCATCTGAGAGGCCCTAGCAAAGCTGAATTTTTGTTGCGAGGACAGTGACCTCAGTGCTTCCCTAATCCTATTCTTGGTATTACTTCCCAGAAAAACTACCTGCATTTTCATTCTTATCTCAGTCTTTGCTTTCAAGTCCGAACTAAGCCCAGAAATTGAGTCTATTACCTCTCCTTTTCAGTGATTTAATAAAAGTGTTTCTCATAGTTTCTGTACCTAAAAGATAATGACAAATATGTTTCTTTCAAAATAAAATCCAGTAGTATCATTTGTGTAGTGCTTCTCGAGCTTTTGAACTCATGAGAATCTGTTGGAGGATTCGTTAAAACACAGATTACTGGGCCCCATTCCAATGAATCTGGGTGGTCTGGGGTAGAGAATGTGCATTTAAGAATGTGCATTTCTCACCAGTTTCCAGGTGATGCTTATTCTGCTGTTTCTGGGACCACACCCTGAGAACCACTGCATTAGTGTATTTTAAATAAACACACCAAAGGTTCAAGCAACACCTTGAATGAGAATGAATGCATCTTAATGTCTTAATCAATTCGGCCTGCTATAACAAAATACCACAGACTGGGTGGCTTATAAATGGCAGGAATTTTCTGCTCACAGCTCTGGAGGCTGGAAATCCAAGATCAGGGTGCCAGCAAGGTTAGATAAAGGCCCTTTTCTAGGGTGCAGACTTCTCATTGTATCCTTACATGGTGGAAAGGGCTAGGGAACTCAGTGGAATCTCTCTCTCTTTTAAAAATTTTTTATTGAAATATAGTTGATTTACAATGTTGTGTTAGTTTTAGGTATACAGCAGAGTGATTCAGTTATATATATATATATATATATATATATATATATATATACACACACACACACATATATATGTATATATATACATATTCTTTTTCAGATTCTTTTCCATTATAGGTTACTACAAGATATTGAGCATAGTTCCCTGTGCTGTGCAGTAGGTCCTTGTTGGTTATCTATTTTATATATAGTAGTGTATATAGTGGGATCTCTTTTATAAAAACATTATTTCCATTCATGAGGACTCCATCCTCCTCTCCCAAAGGCCCTGCCTTCTAACATCACCACATTGGACATTAGGATTCCATCATGTGAATTTTGGGATGACACACATTCAGACCACAGTAGATGGGAATGAGATAGAATACCTAGGAACATGTTGGGACACAGGTCCAGAAGCAACTCTGAGGAGAAAGAAATCTAAGGAAAAAGGTAAAAAGGGCAGGAGTGTATTGCACTAAAGTCATGATAGATATCCAAGAATCAGAAAAGTCATGTAAGACTGAGCAGGCAGGTCAGTGATCAAATAACAGCCATCTGTACAAACTCACATGGAGCCAAATGGCATCAAAGAGATCCAGTTGTAGGGCCATGTCTCCAGCCAGTGGAGATCAAGGAGATTAGAAGCCAAGATCAGGAAAACCACTGGAAGAGATGGTAAGATTGAAGTATTGTCTATGTGATCACTGGGACCCTAAAAATCAATGAGAGTGATGGGAGGGACCTGGACCAGTGCTTCAATATTCAGATGTGGCTGACATTCAATTATGATAGTGACTTCCCTTAGGTTCCTTCTTTCTTCCCTCCTTCCCTCTCTCTCCTTCCTTCCCTTCCTTCATTCAATAAACAGTTAACATACTACATGCTACTTGAGCCTCCTGTGGCTACTCAGAGAATGAATTTGACCTGATCCTTATGTGTGTACTTCCTCACTTATCCCAATAGTCAGCATTCATTTACTTATTCATTCATACATGGATATTTACTGAGTGCCTCTTATGCAGACGCCCTTATTGAATACTACAAATGCATAGTCCCAGACTTGAGTCTCTTGGGGGATTATGTTACCTGCCCAAGTTATAGGGTGTGAAATCAGAAAACTCTTCATCATGACGAATCCTGATTTATCAGCCATCCCCAAAGACCTTTGCCCAATATTGCTGTCTTCTGCCATCTCTTTTAAAGTAAAGCTGAATTGCATTGAACTAGATGCTTGTGCATGCTTTCCTTTTGAAATTGAGAAACAATGAGAATTGAGCCAATCATTAAGTTTTAAAGTATCATTAAAGTACAGACTGTCCGGTCTCAGGTAGCTGTGGCTTTGAACCCCAAGCTTGCCATTTAGGATGACCTTGGGGTGAAACTGCACCTCCTGAGCCCCGATTTCCTTATTCATTGAAACAGACTGAAGACATCTTCTCATAGGGCTGTTGTAAGAATAAAATGATACTTGTCTTTCTCTGTCTGATTTATTTCACTTAGTATGATAATCTCTAGATCCATCCATGTTGCTGCAAATGGCATTATTGCATTCTTTTTTTTACGGCAGAGTAATATTCCATTGTATATATGTGCCACATCTATCACTTAAAAAAAATGATGCAAATGAACTTATTTACAAAACAGAAACAGATTCACAGACTTAGAAAATAAACTTATGGTTCCTAAAGGGGAAAGGTGGAGGGGGGAAGGCTAAATTAGGAGTTTGGGATTAACATATACATACTACTATATATAAAATAGATAATTAACAAGGACCTACTGTATAGCACAGGGCACTCTACTCAATATTCTGTAATAACCTCTATGGGAAAAGAATCTGTAAAAGAATAGATATAGGTATGTGTATAGCTGAGTCACTTTGCTGTACACCTGAAACTAACACAACATTGTAAATCAGCTATATTCCATTATAAAATAAAAATTAGGGGCTTCCCTGGTGGCGCAGAGGTTGAGAGTCTGCCTGCCAATGCAGGGGACACGGGTTCGAGCCCTGGTCTGGGAAGATCCCACATGCTGCGGAGCAACTAGGCCCGTGAGCCACAACTACTGAGCCTGCGCGTCTGGAGCCTGTGCTCCGCAAGAAGAGAGGCTGCGATAGTGAGAGGCCCGCGCACCGTGATGAAGAGTGGCCCCCGCTCGCCGCAACTAGAGAAAGCCCTTGCACAGAAACGAAGACCCAACACAGCCAGAAAATAAGTAAAAAATAAAAAAAATATATAAAAATAAAAATTAAAAAAAAAGAATAAAATGAGGTGATGTACAAAAACTTTTTAGCAGAGCACCTCACATGCAGGACAGCACACTTGGATAAATGTCTCTTAAACAATGGGGTTTTACACTGTCCCACTTCACAAGTCCAGCATTGGGAGGCCAGCTGCCTTCAGTCCTCACTCTTCCCCAGCCTCTGGGTGCTGCCTTTCATCCTGCACATGTTTTCTCATGGTTGCAAGATGCCTGCCACTGCAGGACCCACAGAAATACAAAGGAAGGGGATACTGGGTGAGAGAAATGTCCTCACGGGTCTTGCTCTTTTCAGCAGGGAGGCTTATCGCTCTTATCACTAAGAGCCTCTCTGTGGAATCCTTTCCTGTCTCATCTACAGGCAAGTGAAGCTGGTAACTTGAATAGCTGACATTTTCAAATGATCATGGAGGGAGGGAGTATAGCCAGTGGAACACGAGGAGGGGAACAGCTTTTGCTCGGCGGCCTACGGTATCTGCCACGTATGCCGAAATAAAAATAGATTTTATCTTATAGATTTTCTGAGGAGTCATTTTTAATTAATATGTTCACAGTGCTTCTCTCTCTCTTCCTCCTTCATTTGAACACCCCTACCCATGCATTATCTGACCAGTGGAAAATTCAACACAACCCTGAATGGGCTTACTGTGCATGTGACATTATAGGCAATTGAGTACACACACTTTACTTTTTGATAGGAATCCTGTTAAACTCTAGTAGCTTTTAGAAAGTTTTATTTTACTACTTTGGTAGTAGTAGTTTATGGTTTCCTTTTCATGAATGCAAACTTTATAATCCAAGAAGAATTCACTAAGCATTTATGTACAAAGCATGATGATGGCAACTTGAGGGACACTCAGAGGGAAACAAAAAGACACCATTATGTCTTCAAGAAGTTTACCATCTAGTGGAAGTAAGGAAAGGAGAAGCAAAGTGTGTAGAGCCAGGGTAACACTCACAAAGTTGAAAAGTTTATGGGGAAGGAAGTAAATCAAGTAAAGATTCGAGTTTTGGCTCAGGCATCTTCCTTATCCCTAGAATGCCAGGCTTCCTCAAAAGAAGACAATAATAGCAATAGCTTATATACAGCTTCCTGGATTCCATCCCCTGCCATCAACCCCGCTCCTCAGCAAATTAGGATAGACATCAGTGCAGCGAACAACGGTCATGCCATTGAAACTATTTGTAGACTGAAAAATAAAGTCAGCTTTCCAGATCTTTGCCCGTTATGTTGTCTGTAACTTGAAAGTCGGAAAGGTGTTTTGTTTACCTTCCTGTTTTGTTCTAAAACGTGATCGGTGCCATTATGTTCCATGAGGAATAAAAGAATGGTTCTGATCCCATGGTCGCTGGATCAGATCTGGTTCTAAAATATGACTCATATTACAAAGGTTATGTTCCCAGGAGAATCCCGTAACATTTGAAAAAGAAAACCTTGAGAGAAAGAGGGAACAAAAAAGAGATGAGGAGGCTAGTAACTTAGCGGTTAAGGAAATAAAAAAACAATCCTTGGAACTGAAAGATTCAAAATCATAAAATCATATTCAAAATCATATCATTCAAAATCACATCATCTCTTAAATGTTCTCACCACATTCACACAAAACGGTAATTATGTGAGATGATGACTATACTAACTGACCTTATTGTTGTAATCGTTTCACAATATAAACATATATCAAATCATCATGTTGTACAACTTAAACTTATACAGTGTTATTTGTTAATTACCTATCAATAAGGTTGGGAAAAAAAGAAAAAAAAATCATATCATCTCTTGATTTTTTAAATCTTCAACCTCCTGGTCCTCATCTCAGTCTACTAAGTTTTCTGCCTATTCAGTGATGAATACTATGCATAGTGATTCCTTTCACAAACCTTCCTTTTTAGAGCTACACCCTTTGCTTGCCTGGAGTCTGATACAGAGTGTAGTGGAACAGTCAGAGCACTGAGGCTGTGTGTTCCCAGTTGAATAAAATACCACTAATGTGTTTAAAAATTTTTTTTTGGTGGGGGGGAGGGATCAAAACTATACTGGACCACAATATTTGATTGAACTAGCTCCCCCAAAATTAGAACAAAAATGTTAAAGATGGCTTCTACTGAAAGTTGAACCATCAATTTAACATTACATCTTCATGGAAAAAAGAAATGTCTTCTTTAAAGCTACTCAACATTTGTTTGCATTTATTCATAAAATTATGCACAACCTTTTTTTCTACATGACAATTAAGGGTTGTAGCTCTAAGTCTCCTCTGTGTTCAGAAGCTTGCAGGAATTAGCTGCTGCTCATAGATTCATGACTTTTTGTTATTTTTAATAAAGTATGCTCATGATTTTGAACTCTCTGGCACTTTTAGGATGAAAAGCATAATTTCAAGGTCTATAGAAAATGCTGGTTTTTCATTATCATTTTTTAGGAGTAAGACTCCAGTTTGGACCCATGGCATTAGCAATGCTAGTGCCCAGTTCCCACGGTAGTTGAACATCAGATTCTTTTCCTAAAATCTAAGTTCTTTAGTCTTAAGTGAGACCATCTGTGGGACATCAGATGTCTAGTTCACATGGGGCTACATCAAGCCCATTCCAGTTCCTAATTAGTTTTCTCTCAATTGAAAAAGAAATGTCTTAGGGCATGAACTCAGCCAGGGCTTCCTTGGTACACATGTAAAATCCCTGGCATGGAGTGGGTGCTCAGGAAATGGCTAATCTATTAAGGAAACCTGGCCAAAGAGGGATTGGAATCCAAGTCCTTAGGATAAATTCAGAATTAGTGTTCCTTTTGATGGAAAAGTTCATATGAAAATTTTGTTTGAGTACATTTTCTAGGCATTAAAATACTTTTATAAACAAATCCATCACTGGGAACCTTATAAATGAATCAAACTGTGCTCATAAATAATCCTTGAAATTCATATGGGCTTAATAAATAATGGAAAAATTCACTTTAAGTTTTGCCAGTTTCCAAATATTGGCAAAAAAAGTCACACAACTTTTGCTCAACACAACACAATCTAGATATACCCACATGTAACAAGCTAAACACATGATACAAATGTTTAATGACTATATTTAGAAACTATCATAATTATTTGTATATAATCTACTCATAGCTTTTGTTTATGCATCACAAATATTTTTCTGTGAAATATGGTTTATATATTTTGAAATTCTTTTTCTCTCATGTACAGTAGGCATAAAAAATATTTGCTTGTGGTATGTCTCATTGCCTTGTACTTTTTAAAACTGTTTTCAGATGTCAATCTGTGTAATGTGATAACTTACCATAAGGACTTCATGAAATGTTTTTTGTTCTTCCAAATCTTTGCAGATTTGTAAAATAAATATTTGTTGAAAATATTACCCTTTGTGCAGGGCTCAATAACTTACAAAAAGAGGGAGAGAGAGAGAGGGAAAAAAATACATAGCCTTAATCAATATAGTGCCTCATCTGAAGATGTTGAAGTTCAACAAAAGAATATAATCCAAGCTTTGAAGTATCTTCAATGTTAATCTGGTCCAACCATTATCTACTATATAAATCTCACAACAACATCTCTTGAAAGTAATTTTCCAGGCTTTATATGGATATTCCCAGAGACAAAGAACATAGAATTTTATCCTATTTCAGACAACTACAATTTCATAAAATTTGTTCTTACAGTGTGTCAGAAACTGCCTCTTATCACTGGTCACTCTTCTTCTCGCTAAACCATGTAGAATGAGGCTTCTTTTTTATGTGACAGTTCTTCATATGTCTCAATAAAGCTATTATATTTTTAATAGCTTCTTTTCTTCAGAATTAAACATTTTTCCTTTTGTCTTTTTTCCTTCTCTTTTCATTTCCCCTTCCTTTTCTTTTTCTTTCTCCTTTCCTTTTATTCTCTCCCTCCTTCCCTCCTTCCTCCTGTTTCTACCATATTTTGAACGTAGATGAGGTGGGTAGACCTGATCCTCTTTCACCAAGGAATCATGGTAAATGCTTTAACAGTTAGTTAAATGGACTGCTGTGAGAGCCCCCCGAGTAAGAAGTCGGGGCAGGCTTTGCAGAGGGGATGACACCAAGTTAGAGGATGATTCGTAGGAAAGCCTGCCGAGTAGCATGTGTCATGGGAGAGTGATGTCGTAGGTAGAGAAAGCAGCAGTATATGCATGGCCTTGGAGGAACACTTCTATTCTTCAAGAGGCTTCATTTATATTGTTCTTTTCACCCTGGTTGATTCCTTTGGATCTGTTCCAATCTGGCTACACTTTAGGACTTTGGATGTGTAGGTTTATAACAAAGAAATCCAGTGAGCACGGAAATAGTTGACCTCATTTCTACACATATTTGAGTATAATAAAGACATTGTACTGGGTTGGACTTTTCACACTGTTGGTTGTTAGGAAGTGAGTTAGGACATTAGGGAGGGAGAAATATGGTGAAGGGCAAACAGAAAATGAAGACACTGAAAAGAAAGGGAGTGAGTAATGATCATGAAAGGATAAGAAGCATGGAAGAAAATGAATAAGGTGCCTCTTATACGGATGAACTTAACTGGTGTGATCAACATGGCTTTGAGTATTAAAATAGAAGAAATGTAGCAATCCCTGTCATTATTGTGAGATTTGTTATTTGAAAGCTATTCTAAAGTACTACATCTATGTAAAGCAAAAAGAGATGCATTTTCCCACATTAAAAGATGCATGATTTCCTCACATTAAAAATCATTCACTTGGTACATTGCAAATCTTCATGGCCTACATCTTTTATATCTTTCTCTATCCTCTGTGATTACCTTACTTAATCTTTTTTTCTACAACACGTACATGTGACTCTTCAATGGAATCAGTACTTTTCCTCCCAAACAACCAATCAACTCATTCTTTTCTTTGACAGTTTTTATTTTTATAAAACCCTGAATTGTTGTACTCTTGTGAGGCAAAATTCAGAGCAGAAATATATTTTCAGTTAAACATATAAAAATTCTTCCTCCTTTTTGGGATATCTTTCTTAAAAATTTTAAAGAGTTTCCTGTAGCAATAAAAGTACAGGGACAGGAACATGTACCTTCTCAGTTGCTGAGCACAGCTCTAATCTCATGCAAATCTGAATAAATGATGTAGCTCTTGCGGATATGCTCATTGGGGTCCTATCTAACTCCAATGCCCCATGATACCGACCTACAACTTTCTCTCCAGATACCCAATCTTGCTCTTACTTCAAGGTCCAGCCTTCTGGACCTTTTATAAAAACAGTACTCTCCACTTTCAGTTCTTTTTTATTTCCTTGGCCCTTATAAACCTGTCAAGTTTTTGGTTTTTTGTTTTGTTTCTACGTTAGATTAGTTTCTTATCACATTTGGGATCCTTGCTTGCATACCACTATGTTTGTGTGACTTAATAGAAGACACCCCCTTTGATGTAAGAGATAGATAGGCCCCAGGCTGAGCAGCTGCAACTGGTCTCCTGCTGACACTTTGAGATACCAGCAGGAGCGTTGGGCCCTTATTAGGTAAAAGACAAAGCAACCATAATTTTCTCATTCTTGTAGTCAAGGGGATTTCCCAGCCCAAAGCATGCACAGAAGAGGTCCTCAGATGATTGGTCAGAGACAATTTGGAAAACTGCCCCCATGTGAGGAACTTAAGCCGCCCCTGTTGTGCTCAACTCGCTCCTAGTTTGCCCATGTGCTCTTCCACATGTACTTTGCTTCTAATAAATGCTGTCTCTATTTCACAATCTTGGTCTCTTTGCTGAATTCTTTTTTCAAAGAAAACCAGGACTGAGGTCCTTCTTCCAGCTGTGCCACTGCCAGAATCACCTTCAGCAGACAAATTGCAAATAGGCACCATCAGTGGACAGGCAAATTAGAGGAAGGAGGCTCTTCATCTTGGGGGAAGATTTCAGCCTCCACTTGCACATTGGCTGGGTACCAACATGCCCAACTGCACAACTATGTACAACCCTGCTTATAATATCCAGCACTTATATAACTAGTAATAGGCCCTCAAGCAATAGTCACATTTATTTCAATCTTTATTTGAATTCACAAGATTTGTTTTTTTAATCATAAAGAGAAAAATGCCATTAAGATCTTTCTTTGTTTCCCCCTAAAGAACAAGATCATCCTGACAATATAGTGTCTATATCTATGGGCAAATAAGAGCAGAAAAGTGAAGGAGAGAGGAAGCAACAAGTAGACAATTTAGTGAGTAGGACTGTCATTGAAATTGGGGTCACAATGGAACCAGCTTCAAATGGTTTGACTCCTTTTTGGCCTGAGTAGGTTATGGAGTCAGACTCTAATTTTTTCAAAAACTGTTCTCATGCTTGCACAAGCTTGTTTTTATACATTTCATTTCATTTCATATTTTCCTTGACTGCTATGTCAAAGTTGTAACATTTCACACCATGGTATGTTGCCAAGATAGGATTCTACACACCGGTCATGTGATGTGTGCTGTGTTTGGAACAGCTGCACGATCTTGTCACAGACACTGAAGAAAGACTACATCCTTTGGGTGGGTTTCCTAAGCTCCTGGAATTTAAAATCTTAGCCAGTAGCTAGGGACAAGTCATCCATGCTTATCATGCTACTCTTTAATATCTAGAGTTTTCTGAACGCTGCCTCATCTTTTAAGTTGCATCAGTGTTCTCTTTCTGTCATATACAGTTTAGCATCCACAAAAAGGGTTGCAGAAAATCAGGTGCTGTTGCTCTGCTTCTTACCAGCTGTGGTGCAGTTATTTTTAGTTCCCTCCTTCACTCATCACTATGACTGTGAGGGCAAAGGGACTGCCAGCGTTGCCCGACTGGCCTGTGTTTATACTTCCTACCATCTACTTCGGAATCAGCATTTCCTTTCCTCGTTGGAGATAGCACACTGGGTTATACCTGGCAAATTAATTTTAGTGGAGAAATTATTTAATAGATTGATGTTAGATGAACTAGTTTATCATGACTCTGGTGAATAGACTGAGACTCTGACTAGAGCTCAGAAAAGCAAGAATAATTCAATTGACTTGGTTTCCCTTCTTTTATCTGCCATTTCTGGGAACATGGCAATTCCCCAGCAATCACTCTCCTTTTCATGAAAATCAATTTGTAAAATAAGTTTTAGAAAATGTATGATATGTAGTAACTGCTTTGAATAGGTGAAAATTATACTAATATTTCCTGTGGAGAGAATTAATCATAGGTAGAGTTCAAAAGAGTGAACTATTTTTTTATGATCACTTAATGAGATGCAAAACACTTTTTTTGGTTTTTCTGTGATATCATCTTATATTTTTGGATGCTTACATTGAATAAAGATGCTTGAGAATTAACAGAAGAAGGTGTCAATTTATATGATCAGATCGATGATCGTTAAATCTTCACAAAGATGTATACTAGATTGGGTTGCTTTCTTTTACTACTCCTGGACATCCATGGAATTTTCTAGCCATCAGCATCACTACCTTCACATAAACCCTTATTGATCATAATTCATGGCATTTTCCTCTTCATTGGTTATTGCCATAATTTGGTCTACACATTAGAAATTCCCATGGGGACTTATGTTTGAGCTAAAATGAAAAGCCTCAGGCTGTTATTTGTATTTGGACTGATAAGTGCCATTTTATCGCTCAGAGTCTTTATTTGCAAGTGGTGAAACTTTTGTTCCCTCAGATTCAGTCAATAAATTTGCTGTTTCTTGTTGAGGCTGCATTTAGGAGACATCAAGGCAGTGTGCACAATTAACCCCGTATTTTGTCTACTGAAAGCATGCATTCCATTCATGTCTTGACGGGCATTTGGGAAGTTCCCAGTTTGGGGCTATTATACGTAAAGTTGCCTTGAACATTTGAGTACAAGTCTTTGTGTGGACATAGGTCTTCACTTCTTTCGAGTAATTCCTAGGAAGGCTATATAGTCCTAGCCTGGAGATCTATCATAATATTAAACATTATTAAAAAAAAATCATATACAAGGTTGTTGTGACTTTGTTGGATTAACATTTGTTAAGTTGAGCCCCAGGGAGTCAGATAGTAAGCCTGCTGAACAAAAGACCACAAGGAAATTGAAATAGAGAACTTTATTACTCACAAGTCCTGGAGCAAGTACAGGGCCTGCTTCCAAGGGCCATGTAGGGAGGTCAGGCAGGATCTAGGCAAAGAAAGTGACAGTGCCTGGGGCACATGCCATTATTAGGTTCCTGGATGGAGTGCTTTGGGATTCCTGGGCTAAGACCAGATAGATCAATTCAAACCAAAAAGAGCAGGGTTTTGGTAAGCTTTTTGGGGGTCTTATCTAAGGGTGTACAGGAGGAAAGGCCCTGGGAGGTGGGAGGAAACTGTTTAGCGCAGGGCCACTGGGGGAGTCATATCAGGAACTTGTATTTCTCTGGGCTATTATCTAGAGCATGAGTTTGGGGGAGAGCGTAGGGTCAGTTCAAAGCCCCGGCAGGCTGCTTGGTCACACAAAATGGATGCCAAGGCAGCAATATCCTGGGGTAGTTTCCCTAAACTCTCAGCAATGGTTTTCTGAAGTGGTAATACCATTTTATATTCCACTAGCAATGCTTGAAAGTTCTTATTTTTCCACATACTTGTTGGTCTTTTTAATTTTAGCCTTTTTAGTGAGTGTGTAGTGGTACATCATTATGGTTTTAATTTACATTTTCCTGATGACTAATAATATTGAGAATCTTTTCACATACATATTTAAGATTTATATCTTTTTGTCTGTGAAATATCTGTTGAAATGTGTTGTTCATTTTTTTCTGTTTTTTTTTTCTGGGCGGGGGGAGTCTTATTAATAAGTTTTAAAGTTCTTATACTCTGGATACCAAATATTTTCTCCAAATTAGGGTTTGCTCTTTTATTTTGAAGAACAGAAGATTTTCATTTTGAAAAAGTCCGTATGAATTTTGTTATTTTGTTGCTAGAATTTTTGGTGTCTTGTCTAAGAAGTCTCTGACTCCCCAAATAGCACAAAGATTTTTCTCCTTTGGTTATAGTTTTAGCTTTAGGATTAGGTGTATGATTGAGTCCATGCTAGATTTTGTGCATGGTGAGAGTTTTTTGTACGTTCATTTGAATATTAAATTCGGCTTGTGAATTTTTACAATACTTGCTGGGATTTTGTTTGAAATTTATAGGTCAAATTGGGGAAAATTGACAACTTAATATTGACTTTTTCAATTCATAAACATAGTCTACTGCTTCATTTATTTAGGTCTTTAATAATTTTCAACAATGTTTTATAGTTTGTTTGGAAGTTTGCACAATTTTTATTAAGTTTATCACTAAGTATTTTAGATATTTTTGATGCTATTATAAAATACCAGTTTTTTATTTTACTTTCCAATTGTTTATTTCTAGTATATAGAAAAATAATTATTGTTGTGTGCACTGAACTTGTATTCTGTTTTCTTGATAAATTCACTTGTTAGCACTAGCAGCTTTTTGTTGTATATTCCTTAGAGTTTTTATGTACATATCATTTCCTATGAAAATCAATAGTTTTACTTCTCTCTATATAATATACATGTTATTATTTCTTTTACTTGCCAAGTAACCCTAGTTTGTAATGATGTTCTTTCTTATATATTGCTAGATTTAATTTGCTAGGAATGTTTCTATCTATGTTCATGAATATCTGTTACTTTCTCTCTTTTAATTTTTAGTATAATGTTTATGAAGTCTATCCTTTCTTTTATCATGTCCTTGACCAGTCTTGATATCAGGGTAATGATGCCTCAAAAAGTTATTTGGGAAGTATTCCCTTATCTCTATTATGAAAGAGATTTTAGAGGCTTGGTGTTCTTTCTTTCCTAAATGTTTGATAGAATTCACGAGTAAAGTGACTGGACCTGTAGTTTTCTTTGTTAGAAAGCTTTTAATTAAAAATTGAATATTTAAAGTTAGATGAGTATTATGATATTCTATTTCTTCCTGTGTCAGTTTTGATCATTTGTATCTTTCAAGAAGTTTGCCCATTTTGTCAAATTTATTGGCATAATTTATTGATAAAATTTCCTTAATATCTTTGAAATATTGATAGGACCAGAATCAAAGTTCCAGTTTTCATGCCTGATATTGGTAATCTTTATGCTCTCTCCCCTCCCCCACCTCTGTCTCTAAGTTTAGACATAGATATAGCAATTATTAATATATTGATCTTTTCCAATAATGTTTTGGATTTTGATTTTTACTATGTATTGTTTTTTGTTTGTTTTCTATTTCATTGATTGCTGCTCTTTTCTTTTTATTATTCTTTATTTCTATTTACTTTGGGTTTCATCTGCTTTAAATTTTCTAAGTTTATCAGTCTTTGATATTAGAGTTTCCTACTTTTTCTGAATAAGCATTTAATGTTATACATTCTCCATAAATACAGCTCTATATTTAGTCAACAAAATTTGAAAATTTTAATTTTTTTTTGCATGCGGGATATTAGTTCCCTGACCAGGGATCGAACCCATGTCCCCTGCAGTGGAAGCATGGAGTCCTAACCACTGGACCACCAGGGAAGTCCCCAAAATCTTTGTTTTTTAATTGGAATGTCTAGACCACTTATGTACTTATTCATTTTTAATACTATTTTAAAAATTAACAGTACATTGACTTTTTTTTTTGGTGTACAGCTCTATAAATTTTGACACGTTTACAAATATGAATAACCAATACCAAAATCAGGATACAGACAGTTCCTGTAAACCCCCCAAAGCCTTCAAGCTATTTCTTTTTAGTTGCAACCTCCTTACAACCCCAAATTCTGTCAACTATTAATCAGTGCTTTGTCACTATAAATTTGTATTTTTGAGAAAGTAATAGAAATATGTATCATACAGTATATAAACTTCTGGAACATTCCCTTGAGATTGATCTAAGTGGTTGTGTATAGCAATCGTTCAATCTTTTGCTCATTAGTTTTCAATGGAATTGTGTTGATTTACTACAATTTGTTTACCCATTTGCCCTTTGAAAAACATTTCTTTCTAGGTTTTGGTTACTATGAATAGAGCTGCAATGAAACTTCATGTAAAGGTTTTTGTTTAAACCTGCAAATTCATAAACAGATAGAGAATTTCAGCAGTGAAATGCAAAATATAAAAAGAGGCAAATAGGAATAATAGAAATTTCAAAACACAGAATATCAGAAAGGAAGAATTCTGGAGATGTATTTATTAACAAATTCAATATAGTAGAGGAAAAAAAAATTATGAACTTGAAGACAGGTTGACAGAAATTATTGAAATGAAAACAAAGAGAAAACACATTAAAAACAAAGAAGACAGAGCATTCATGAGATATGAAACAATACCAAACTCTCTTTAGTACTGCAGTCCAAGAAAGATAATGGGGCAGAAGAAGATATATGAGGAGATCATAGCTGAGAATTTCTCCCCCAATAATGAAAGGCATTAAAACACACACACACACACACACACACACACACAAAATCACCTTATACACATCCTATTCAAACTGATGTTCATTAAAGATAATGAGAATATATGGAAAGGTAAGGCATGGTACAAATAGTCTTCTCTTGTAAAATGATCAAATGATACTGTTTTAAGCTGAAGAAACCAAAAATAAAATTATTTTATTACTTAAATTTTGTAACAGTAAGTCAGAAAGGAATTAAAACATTATATCATCAGAAATATATTAAAAGCTGCTGGCTTACAGAGACTGACTCCTCATCAATGGCAGCAGGAAGTCCTTAGATAAAGAAATCTGTCCTCAGATATCTAAATCTAATAAATTGAGAAGTAGCACTAGAATAATTTTTACATATATTGAGTACCACTGGAGAAAACAGTTAAATAATTAGGATTAGTTGTGTTAAAGTGTAATTTTTAAGAAGATGTCTCTCATACAACAATAAAATGAAGGCATGTCAAATATATTTTTCAACTCATTAATTAAAGAGGGAACTAGTAAGGTGGTATGACCAGTTCAAAGAGCATTTGAGCTAAATATTGCTAGGCAATTGAAGAAAGAAATATTAGGATAAGATGCTGAGTCAATATAAAATTGCTTAATGTCCTACAGGCCAATAAATTGTATCCTTTAGGATTATTTTTGCACTGGACTAAAATTGGTAATATTCTCTATCAGACAAAATTATACAAGTTAAATTCACTAAGTCTTGAGCTTTTATCATTGGCCTAGTGTGTTGCTTTTGGGGAATTAGTCTAGATATAGGAAAGAGTATTAAAAAATGTGGTTTTTTAGCTATGCGCATTTATTACTTTTAATAGAAAATAGAAAATAAATAAAAATATTTGTCTATTAAACAATATCAGCTAACATTTGATGCTTGACGTGTGAGAACTTTGCAAAATATTTTATATGTATTACATAATTTAGTTTTAGCCCAATATTATGAGATAGATAATACAGTTGTCCCTCAGTATGGAAAGGGGTTGTTTTCAGCACCTCTGCAGATATCAAAATCCACAGATGCTCAAGATCATTTATATAATGGTCAGTGGGCTTTCCATATTTATGGATGTAGAACTTGCTGATATGGAGGGCCAACTGTATTATTTTCTGCATGTTACACATAAGGAAACTGAGTTACAGGGAAGCTAAGAAACTAAGCTACGGTTACATATATACTAAATGTCATTCTCCTAGCCTGTGATTTTAACTGTTCATTAAGGTGATAAAATTCAGAGAATGAGGAGAAGGTGCTGTTTCAAAATGTGAATAGAACACATTAGGATATGGGGATTATTCTGGAATTTGAATAATTCATTGGGAAAATAAACAAAATTCCTTTCTGATTTGATGTTATTTATGTGTAGGAGCTGCCAGGAACAAGAACTGGAGCAAACAACATTTAAATGCTTCAGTACTCCAACAGTGCAACAGAGACCTTTCGTTTGAATATCCCTATCTTTTCTCTCACACAGTTTTAGCCTTGTAAGCTCCTTTCAACAGATTAGCTCTTTGAAAGTGAATAGTAGTATGTAATTATTAGCATCTTTAGTAAATGCCTTTGCTAACTGCAATTTTCTCTGAATGATTATTCAGCCTACCAAAATATTTTGCTTTTCAGATTCCCTTTTTCAACTACAAGTGATATGATTGTCTTTTGAATATGGAATATCTAATTGTTGTCAAATACTTTTGTTTTTACTACAATAGCTAGTGTCTTAATATAGGTATGCTTGAGAATATTTTGTCTGTTTAAAAACAGAGCTAATTTTTTTTTTTTTTAGTTTTGCTACTTAGAACACTATGCTAATGAACTGAGTCCATGATATTTCATTGTTTTTGTGTTTCTTCTTATGCGGTACTTTTTAGTTTTACCTAGAGAACCCAAGTCCTAACACTGCTGCATATTGAAAAGGAAACTTTGTAGGAATAGTGCTAAAAGAGGAGGAAAATAGACTTAGGTCAGTGTGTGTTTGTGTGTGTGTGACTATTTCTGTCACCTACTCGCTTTAGCTGAGACCTATCCTATCCAGCCCAGAAGACTATGCTTTCTGGTTGCCTTCTCAGTATCTTATTTCTTTTCTCTCTCATCTCACAGGCCAGTATCAGGGGTATGTCTTCTTACCTCCTTTCACTGCTGCCAACCATAACTTTGGCGCCTGTCCTCCTGAACCCTTGGGACTAGAACATTTTCTCTCCCTCCTGTTGGTGTCACCTCCTCTCTTCCTCATCCAGTGGAGACTTTTGCTCCTGGACGTTCATCTCCTCCCTAAAACCTCTTATCCTTTCTGCCACTTTAACACCCACAGGGATAAAAATTCTAACATCCCCAAATTGTCCATTACTTGACCTTTCATTTCCAGTAATCATTTTCTCCATATGACTTTTCCATCCACTCCCATGATCATATGCTAGATTTTGTTTTCAATGTGTTTTATGTCTTTTTTGTTGCTCAGTTTCTCCATTATTGCCTTATTTTGTGTTATATAGATATTTTCTATTGTACTTAAAAAAATTTCTTTGTCATCTCTTTTGCTATATTTTATTGTTAATTTTTTCCTGGCTGCTCTGGGGATTATAGTTAACACCTTAATATATAACAATCAAGTTCAGATTTTTAAAAATTAACTAATTAATTAAATTTATTTTTTTGGCCCCATTGGGTCTTCTTTGCTGTGCGTGGGCTTACTCTAGTTTCAGCGAGTAGGGGCTACTCTTCGTTGCAGTGTGTGGGCTTCTCATTGTGGTGGCTTCTCTTATTGTGGAGCATGGGCTCTAGGCATGTGGGCTTCAGTAGTTGCAGTACGCAGGCTCAGTACAGGCTCAGTAGTTGTGGGGCACAGGCTTAGTTGCTCTGTGACAAGCGGGATCTTCTGGACCAGGGCTCAAACCTGTGTCCCCTGCATTGGCAGGAGGATTCGTAACCACTGTGCCACCAGGGAAGTCCCTCAAGTTCACATTAATTCCAAATTAATTTCAACAGTAAAAAAAAATTTGTCTCTATATAACTTGTCCCTCAACTTTTATGCTGTTATTGCTGCAAATTATATCTTTATACACTGTGTGACCATCAGTCTCAATTTAAAATTGTTGCTTTATGCAGTTCTCTTTTAAACCAGATAGAAAAAAAAAAGAGTTAAAAACCAAATATACATTTATATTGTCTTTTATCTTTATCTGTATAGTTACCATTCCTAGTGTTCTTTATTTCTTCATGTGGAATTGTTACTGTCTACAGTTCTTTCATTTCAGCCTGAAAGACTACCTTTAGAGTCTCTTGTAGGGCAGATATGCCAGCAATGACTTCTCACAATTTTTGTTTATTTGGAAATGCTTTAATTTCTCTTTCATTGTTGAAGGCTAGTTTTGCCAGATAGAGAATTCTTGTTTCACAGGTTTTTGGGTTTTTTTTTTAGTAATTTAAATATGTAACCTCATTGCCTTTTGGCCTCTATAGTTTCTGATGAGAAATCAGATGTTAATCTTATTAGGCATTCCTTGTATGTGATGAGTCACTATTCTCCTGCTGCTTTCAAGATTCTCTCTTTGTCTTGGGTTTCAATGTTTGATTTCAATGTACTTGGTGTGGATCTCCTTAAGTTTTTCCTACTTGGAATTTGTTGAGCTTCTTGAAAATGTAGGAAAAATGTTTTCAAGTTTTGGAAGTTTTCTTTTATTATTTTTCTCAAAATATTTCTTCTACCTCTTTCTCTCTCTCCTCTCCTTCTAAGATTACCATGACATGCATGTTTTTTCCACAGGTGTTTTTTCCACCTTTCCATAGGTGATCCACAGGTCTCCTAGGCTCTGTTCACTTCTTTTTATTTGTCTTTCTTTCTGTTCCTCAGAATGTATGATCTCAATTGACTTATTTTACAGTTCATTAATTGTTTTTTCTGTTTGCTCAAATCTGCTCCATCCTTCTTGAATTTTCCACTTCAGTTGTATTTTCAGCCCCCACATTTTTATTTAGTTCCTTTTCTTACAATTTTTATCTCTTTATTGATGTTCTGTGTTTGATAAGACATCACTCTCATACTGCCTTTAGTTCTTTAGACATGGCTTCCTTTAGCATGCTAAACAGATTTAGAATAGCTGATTGAAGTCTTTGTGTAGTAGTGTCTGGGCTTCCTCAGGCAGTTTCTATGATTTCCTTTTTCTTGTGTATGAGCCAAACTCCTTGTTTCATTGCACACCTTTTATTATTTTTTTGAAAACCAGACATTTTGAATATTGGAATGTGGCAACTCTGGAAATCAGATTCTCAACTCTCCCCAGATTTATTGTTGTTGCTGCTTGTTTTAGTGGTTGTTTGTTTGGTGACTTTTCTAAACCAATTGTGTCAATTCTGTTTTCTTTGTTGTATGTGGCTGTGAAAGTCTTCTCTGAAGTCTGTTAGCTAGTGATTTTACAGAGATTTCCTTAAATGATTATAGACAAAAGCAAACAAAAAATCTCCTCATTTTTGCAGTTTGGCTCTCTGTTGGGAAATTCCTTCTTACTCTCAATGCTTAGCCAGGGCATTTACAACTCTGCCTTAGCCTTCCCTTCCTGCTTCCACAGAACCTCAAGGTCAGCAGGAAATGAGAGCTCAGGACCTTCTCAGGTCTTTCCTGAGCATTTGCACAGGTCTAATCTTGTGTGCAGCCTTCTATATTTCCAACAGTGTATTGGAGCTTTTCAAAGCCCGCATGTACATCTCACTCCTCAGCCTTACTTTTCAAGCTCCTTGGCTAGTATACAACAGTCTTTGATAGTCCCAACTGTCACCCATTATCTCAGGCAGCAGCAACCAAGACATCAGCCTACAAATGTTTTTGACAAATGTCCTCCTGGAAGCAACTTTAGCACTGGGTCAGTTTCAAATTAGGCAAAGTAAAGACAAAAGTTTTGGGTTGTTCCTCCAGGGAGTCATCAGACAGGTCAAAACAAATAATTGCAACTCTCTGTGAATGAGATTTATTCTTTTCCCTGCAATATTGGGAATGCAGGCTGTTATTTTCAAGGCTATCACTGAGCTGAGGTGAGGGAAATGAGAGTGGGGTAAGTTAAAATGCCACAAATTTCATTATTCTTACTGAAAATCAGCTGTTTTCCTTGAATAAGTGCTACCTATGTTGCTACAAGTCTTTAGTTAATTTCCAGAGTTCCAAATAAGTTGATTCTGACAGTTTTTGCCCTTTTTTCATTGATTTAATGGAGTGGTAGAATTTGGACTTTCTTACTCTGCCTTTTTCACAGGTATCACTCTACATGCTAGATTTTTTAAAAATTTATTTTATTGAAATGTAGTTGATTTAAAATGTTGCATTAATTTCTGCTGCACAGCAAAGTGATTCAGTTATTTATATATATATATATACACACACACATATATATATTCCTTTTCATATTCTTTTCCATTATGGTTTATTACAGGATATTGAATATACTTCCCTGTGCTCTACAGTAGGACATATTGTTTTTTATCCATTCTATATATAATACTTTGTATCTACTAATCCCCAACTCCCAATCTATCACTCCCCCCGTCCCCCTCCTCCCCTGCCCCGGTAACCACAAGTCTATTCCCTACGTCTATGAGTCTGTTTCTGTTTTGTAGATAAGTTCATTTGTGTCATATTTTAGATTCCACATATAAGTGACATCATATGATATTTGTCTTTCTCTGTTTGGGTTACTTCACTTAGTGTGAAAATCTCTAGGTCCAGCCATGTTGCTCCAAATGACATTTTAAAATTATATATATATTATATCTTCTTTATCCATTCATCTGTCAATGGACATTTAGGTTGTTACCATGTATTGGCTATTGTGAATAGTGCTGTTATGAACATTGGGGTGCACCATATGCTGGATTTTGACATCACCACTAACTTGCCCATCTCTGAAAATTTTGCTGCATAATGAAATATGCTTTTGATTGCTGTAAAACCACCTTCTCCAAATAAAGCAATAGATTTGAAACTTTACACTGGATACATGTTGATATGAGTAAAGTGAAAGTGGCACTTCTTAAACTAGTGGCAAGAGGGACTAAAGCATAATCCTGAGGTCTTTTAGCACAGTATTTCCTCTCACATAATTATCAATTACTCAAAAGATTAGATACACTTCAAAATGTTTCACTCGGTTATAACAGGAAAGATTTACCTAAGTTTTAGACTGATGATGAGTTGAAGCTAATTAAGTATTCAACTGAAGTGACACACATTAGTGATTTTGTCTTTGTGGCTAAGGGGCCCTTGCTTTTTGCATTCATGGAAATGTGCCATTGATCGTATATCATGGAACAAATTTATCATTAACTAAATATATATCTCCCAGAATCTCATTCTCTTCTGTATCTTGGAGAGTTTTATGTGGAACTTCCTTTTTCACACCTGCAGTCACAAAAATAGGTGAACTTGTTGGGCTCAGAAGAGCGAGGGGGCAACAATTTCTTTTAGTTACTTTATAACAGGAAAATTGTAAGGCAATTTCTCTAAGTTTAAGTTGTCTCTAATTTTCTTTTCAAGAAAGTGACTTTGCAAATCGAATCCGTATTTACAAGGAAAATGCAAGCTCTTTTTAAACATTATCTTGTCACCAGTGATTTATCACTTCGGTCACACTTTGAAGTGAAATGATTTGTAATGCTGATCTCTAAAGTCTGAAGAAAATTTAGCTTGTACTAAATATCTCTGCCCTCTTTTGGAAAGAGTAAATTTTTTTTCACAAAGTATTTGAGATGGGCTAGTATGTATTAATTAGCCCTTTCCTGAGGTTCATGAAAATATTGAGAAAACTTAGTATTCACATTGAGAATAACAATGATGTAAATATTTAGGTTGAACCAGGTAAGTTGCTAATATTTGACCATTTTTGACATACAAAAATGGCAACTTCATATTTATCAGCCACTTTCTAAACAATCAGATATTATTATTTTTCATTTATTTTTAGTGTTGACACCAATCTTTCTAAAAACATCAGTGAGGTCTCCAGAAGATAGTATCTGTTAATTTGTGGTTATTTAAAATAGTGATTATTACTGAAATAATTACAATTGCTAACAAAGAGCTTGAGGTTCAGCCTTTCTAAATTTTTTAAGTGTTTACTATATGGCAGACATTATATTAAGTGATTTTTAAGCATGATATAATTTAATTCTCGCAGTAATTTGTGACACTGGTACTATTATTTTTCAGAAAAAATTAATGAGTCTTACTTAATGTAAGTAGTTTTCCCAAAGCAACACAACAAACAAGTAGGGTTTAAATCCTCCTCTTTCTTCACATCTCATCTCCCTGGGAAGCCTTTCCCAACCTCCCTCATTTGGGGCAGGGCTTCCTCAGATACCCTGTGCTTTCATGGCATCATGCATTTCTGTTTGTTTGAGCATCTGTTTTATCACTTGATGATTCATAAGGGTATGGTCCATAACATAGCAGCAACTCTAGAATTACACTTGACATGTAGTAAGCTCTTCATACTTATTTGTGAAATAAGTGAGTAAAGTGAGGAAGCCACTGTTTGAAAATCAGGAAGTCTCATTTATAAGAGTGTAAAGTATAGGCTTTAGTCAGTTTGAATAATTTTCTGGACCTCAGGCATGTTGAGAGAAAAGAGACTAAAATTCATTTTTTCAAGTTAGAGTCAAATGGAAAACTCACTATCCAACACTCCAAAGTTCTAAGAAACTAAACTAGTTATCTTTAAGATTATCTGCTATTTTAACTATCCCTTACCATGTTTTTATACATTTGAGATAATTACTTGTATTTTCCTTATGTATGTTGTTAAAAATATATTGTAGAGATATAAGGTGCAAAAGGTGAACAGGCATACCTGGGGATACTGTGGGTTTGGTTCCAGACCACTGCAATAGAGGAAGTCACACAATTTTCTTGGTTTCTCAGTGCATATAAAAGTTATGTTTACAATGTACCATAGTCTATTAAGTGTGCAATAGCATTATGTCTAAAAAACAATTAATTAAAAAATACTTTATTGCTAAAAATGTTAACTATCATCTGAACCTTCAGTGAGTCATAATCCTTTTGCTGGTGCAAGGTCTTGCCCCAATTTGATGGTTGCACTGATCAGGGTGGTGGTTGCTGAAGGCTGGGCGGGCTGTGGCACTTTTTAAAAATAAGACACCAGTGACGTTTATTGCCTCTATTGACTCTTCCTTTCATAAATGATTTCTCTGTAGCCTGCAATGTGCTTTGATAACATTTTACCCACAGTAGAAGTTCTTTCAAAATTGGAATCAATCCTCTCCAACCCTACTGCTGCTTTATCAGCTACATTTACGTACTGTTCTAAATCCTTCATTTTCATTTCAACAATCTTCACAGCATCTTTGCCAGAAGTAGATTCCACCTCAAGAAACCAATTTCATTGTTCATCCATAAGAAGCAGCTCCTCATTCCTGAAAGTTTTATCATGAGACTGCAGAAATTCAGTCACATCTTCTGGCTCCATTTTTAATTCTAGTTCTCTTGCTATTTCCATCACATCTACAGTTCCTTCCTCCACTGAAGTCTTGAACCCCTCAAAGCCATCCATGAGGATGAGGGCTGGAATCAACTTATTCCAAACTCCTGTTAATGTTGATACTTTGACCTCTTCCCATGAAACATGAATGTTATTAATGGCATTTAGGATGGTGAATCCTTTCCAGAAGGTTTTCAATTTACTCAGCCCAGTGCTATCAGAGGAATCAATATCTATAACAGCCATAGCCTTACAAAATGTATTTCTAAAATAATAAAATAATAAGACTTGAAAATCAAAATTACTCCTGTATTACCAGGCATGACAACAACATTGATTTTGTTGTACATCTTCATCTGAGCTCTTGGGTGACCAGGTGCATTGTCACCCACGCAGTAATATTTAGAAAGAAACCTTTTTGATCTGAGCAGTGGGTCTCAACAGTGGCGTGAAAGTATTCAGTAAACCATGTTGTAAACAGATGTGTGGTCATCCAGCCTTCCTTGTTCCATTTATAGAACACAGGCCGAACAGGTTAAGCATAATTGTTAAGGCTCCTAGGATTTTCAAAATGGTAATGGACATTGGCTTCAACTTCAGGTCACCAGCTACATCAGCCCCTAACAAGAGAGTTAGCTTGTCCTTCGAAGCTTTGAAGCCAGGCATTGACTTCTCCTCTCTAGCTATGAAAGTCCTAGATGGCATCTTCTTCCAATACAAGGCTGGTTTCATCTACATTGAAAATCTGTTGTTTAGTGTGGCCACCTTCATGAATTCTCTTAGCTAAATCTTCTGGATAACTTGCTGCAGCTTCTACACCAGCACTTGCTGCATCACCTTGCACTTTGATATTATGGAGACAGCTTCTTTCCTTAAACTTCATGAACCAACCTCTGCTAGCTTCAAACTTTTCTTCGACAGCTTCCTCACCTCTTTTAGCCTTTATGAATTATAGAGAGCTAGGACTTTGCTCTGGATTAGGCTTTCGTTTAAGAGAATGTTGTGGCTTATTTGATCTTCTATCCAGACCATGAAAACTTTCTCCATATCAGCAATAAGGCTGTTTTGCTTTCTTATTATTTGTGTATTCACTAGAGCAGCTCTTTTAATTTCCTTCGAGAACTTTTACTTTGCATTCACAACTTAGCTCTTTGGTGCAAAAGGCCAAGGTTTCTGCCTATCTCAGCTCTCCACATGCCTTCCTCATTAAGCTTAATTATTTCTAGCTTTTGCTTTAAAGTGAGAGACATGCAACTATTCCTTTCACTTGAACACTTAGAAGCCATTGTAGGGTTATTTATTGGCCAAATTTCAATATTGTTGTGTCTCAGAGAATAGGGAGGCTCGTGGAGAGGGAAAGAAACTGGAGAACAGCCGGTCGGTGAAGCAGTCAGAACACACAGCATTTATTGATTAAGTTCACCATCTTATGTGGGTGCAGTTCGTGGCATCCCAAAACAATTATAATAGTAACATCAAAGATCACTGATCACAGATCAGCATAACAAGTATATTAATAATGAAAAAGTTTGAAATATTGTGAGAATTACCAACATGTGACACAGAGACATGAGGTAAGCAAATGCTGTCAGAAAAATGGTGCCAATAACTTTGCTGGACACAGAGTTGCCACAAACCTTCAATTTGTAAAATACACAAGATCTGTGAAGTACAATGAAGCAAAGTGCAATGAAAAGAGGTCTGCTTGTAGTAAGAGTCTAAATTAGTAATGAAGACTTCTAAACACAGGGTACAGAAATTGTTTCACAATTTGCTTTCTAATTAAATTCTTTTGTAAATTTGTACTTTGCTTATAATAAATTGGAATCAGACAGACTTCAAATTTAGCCATCTGAAGAATCATTGACTCTCTTCTACTTTGTTAGAATATGAGTTTATTACATACTATTAAGGACATTTTCAATAGTGATTCCATTGACTCATATTTTTATGTATTTACAAATCAAAATAGTTATATTCAACATTAATTACTATATATTTTGATATATAAATATATTTTCAAAATATTATGAGATAACCCTATTTTATGTTTTTATGTTCTACTGCTTCATACTGGAAAATTTCATGTTGAAAATAAATTATTTTATGCACATTAGGGAATAAAAGTGCTTCTGTTCACCAATAAATCTTCCTCTGAAAAAGCGCTAAAATAAGAGATAGTTTCAGAAACTTTCAAGGCATATTTTCATGGTTTATGTTCAATAAAGGGAAAATGATTTCTAAATGATAACGTTACTTAATACCTTGCAGAAGAAATCTTCAATCTTATAGAATTAAACACATCTGATATAGTACCCACAGTATTTTAGCTGCAAAATAGCAAGACAAACTATGCAAAAAAAATTATCTTCTTATTTCTTCATTTTAAAAAAATAAAATTAATTAATTAATTAATTTATTTTTGGCTGCGTTGGATCTTCATTGCTGTGCACGGGCTTTCTCTAGTTGTGGTGAGCGGGGGCTACTCTTTGTTGTGGTGCGCAGGCTTCTCATTGCGGTGGCTTCTCCTGTTGCAGAGCATGGGCTCTAGCTGCGCGGACTTCAGTAGTTGTGGCTTGTGGGCTCTAGAGAGCAGGCTCAGTAGTTGTGGCGCACGGGTTTAGTTGCTCTGTGACATGTGGGATCTTCCCGGACCAGGGCTCGAACCCATGTCCCCTGCATTGGCCACCAGGGAAGTCCCTTATCTTCATTTTGATTACTCTATTTTTACAAGTATTTGCCTTCTTGTGTTTTCTGTTTCATTAATGTTATAGTAAATAGCTTCTATCCAGAATTCAAGTCTCTAACAAAATAATTTTCTGGAATTCCACTGAGAATCTAAACATTAACAAACAGAATCTCTGGTTGTCATATTAGATGACCTCAAATTTATGTCCTTTGTGTGTGAGATATTGCAGTCCTGCATTCATAACTTATTTATGTGCCTTTTAACCTCAAGGTTAATAATTTGGTTATTTATTTTCCAAGATAAAAAATGAGAAATAATATTGGAAGAGGAAACCAGAGTTGCTGTAGCCAGGCACATTGAAAGCGCTGATGACAGACCTGAGAAATAGTATAGAGAAATGCAAAGCAGATCACAAATCAAGGGTAATCCTTTCACAGAGCCAAACAATAGTAACAACAATAAAAGAAACAATAATAACAAAAAGAATCACAGAAATGTAACAGGATCATTTAGCTCAGGGGCAAATTTCTGTTCTTTTGTTAGTTCCTGCAAGTATTACATTGCAATAACTGATGTTTATAATAATGACACACATGTTAAAAATGATTTAAATATAAAATATAAATGAATTAAATATATTTTAACTATTTTACCAATTTTTTATTTGAATAATAAATAATGTTGTTGCATAAAGGAGTCAACCAGAAACTGTGAAATTCTTAATTAGCCAAAACCTATTTTTGAGGACTTCCTATAATCATGAAACCACCTTAGAGTGACCATTACTATAATACAAGAAGGGGGTCAAAAAGGAGAAAAGAAACCATCATTTATTGAGTGTCTATTCCGGGCTTGTTACTCTGCTAGACTTAAATTTATTACTTATTTTTAGTAAAAAAAAATTTTTTTTTGCTAATTTTCCAGGAAATTTGCAAGAGAAAATTAGAAAGTAAACTGGAGACACACATCATGAGATCTACTCCCATAGGGTCTTGAGCAGTGAGGCATTCCAGCAACTCTCATCAGGGAGGAGCAGTGAGCTGATTAGGTGAAACTGACCAGAAAATCAAATCTGAGCACCTGTCGCAAGTTCGTATTGGGTCTAGCCTGGGACAATATGCAAGGAAAGGTTCAATCTGTGAAGGAAGAAACAGATCTTTGATGAAGCAGAAATGAGCATGATATGGTTTGTTAACTAAACTGTCACTAAATGCCTAACTAACATCTCAAGTACAGTGGAATCTTCCAAGAAACAGTTAGCTTAGAAGACATTCTCTTCTAAGAGGACTGTTAGGACTGCAGGTGCCCTTCTACATGTGAATTGACTGGTGCAACCAGAATTTTGGTTAATAGAAAATTGTTCTGTTGAATGTTATTAAGCATAAAGATAAGAATAATAAGGTCTTCCCCTTTAATTATATGTATATATATAGTTTCCCCATAATTATATCTATATCTAAACAGGTAATTATAAAATCTCTGGTAAGCAGGATTTTTAAAATTGTTGTTCTAGTTGGGTTTGATTTAGTTTATTGCAAGATTTCTCAGAGATTATACTATGCTACTGTATACTCCGAGTCTCTAAGATGGCGATAAAAGGGGTTAACAATCATAACTACTTTTGTTGAGTCCTTTCCATGTATCGAACACTATGCTAAGCACTTTAAATTCATCATTTCATTTTATCCATAAAGTAAGGGGTAAAATTTTATCTCCATTTTACAAGTAAAGGAACAGAAAAATAGAAGGGTTAAACAGCTTTTCCAAAGTCACGGATTCTGATGGGGTAGAGTCTGCAATCTGACTCCAGAGCTGATGCTCTCACTTAAGGGCTTCCCAAGTTATTTTGACCAGTAGCGTTTTGTTCATATAAAAATCACTAACATTTCTAAGAGGAAGTGTGTGTAGAAAGACATTTAAGAATTGTTGGGCTAGATTGTGAGCAAGTACAAATGGGAAAACTATGTCCTGCTCATCTTTGTGTTTCTAGAGTCCTAAATAGTAGTTACCACGAAATGGTTAATTAAAGCATCGTCATCATTATGAAGTAAATAGTATTCTGCATGCCACAATTTAGAAAATTATCTGAGCCAACAATACTAACAGAATGCTAGTGTGAATATGGAGTAAACAAGCATGGCAATATGCTGTATATGAATCAGTGCTGGGGGTAGGTTGGTGCCTATATGAGAGAGTGGTACTTTCCAATATTTTTTGTTACATTCACCACTGAAAACCCATAGTATGAGAAAATATTTAAAAAAATTAGTTTAAGATATATATTATGCTTTTAGTACACACTTGAAAAAGTATAAGATAATTATTACCCATTGGGCACCATTTACGTATTCAACAAAGAATGCTAGAAAAGGTTAACTTCTGTAACAAATAGACCCAAATGTGTACAATATTTAATTATCGTAGGTTATAATAGATTTTTCTTGTCCTACTAGCAGTACTGGATAGATGAAAACATTGGGGGCATCCTTGCTTTATACAGCTAGCTCATCAGGGACCAAGAGTGACAGTCTCTGCCCTCTTGAAGGTTACTCAGTGTCTTCTTCATACTAGCTTGCCAGTAACAGACAAGAGCATAAAGGAGCACTGTATTGGGGAACTTTATGGGCTAGTCCTGTAAATGGCATTCATGACTTCCATTCACACCCCAGTGGTTGGTAGTCAATGATACGGCGACATTTAATTCCAAGGAGCCTGAGAAATGTGAGGCCTGGATGGCCAACTACTTTCCAGTCTCAAATCTGGCATACACGAAGGCAAGCAAATATTTTGGTGGACTGCTGGTCACAGTGTTTATGCTATATAACCTAAATTTCAATCCACACATTATTTAACTATTGACGACAACAATTTTCCTCTGGATCTTGGTTCAGTGGTATAAGAAAATCATGAAAATTAAGAACCTAGTCTAGACCACGTGTCTTTTAAGCATGCAATATAATGACACTTGTTGCAAATACAAGATGACTCTGCTTTTGATGTTGAACTATGCCTGCTGATGAAGGGAAAAAGGTATGAAATATTTTTGAAGTGAGGAAATATTAAAATATTTTAAAGTGACACTAAAGTTAATAAAAACATGTCTAAGATTTCCAGTGGTCACGTATAGGCATGATATGTTCAATATTCTGAAATATCATGATTTGTAAAAGCTGAGGATATCAAGATTGCTAAAACAGATTGGACTTGAGTGCAAATGTTCCAGTAGCTACCATCACAACACTGTTAGACCACGCTAGGTCTATGTTGCAGTGTAATAGTTTCCATGAAACTCCACTGGCTTAAAATCATAAAGATTTATTTCTTATTCTCAATTCTGGCCACTGTAGGGCAGCCAAGACTTGGCCTCATATAGCCACAGAGAAATCAAATCTGATAGAGATTCTACCGTACTTTAGTTGCCTCATCTGGAACACACAACCTCCCAGTCACTACAGCAGAGGAGAGAGCCTGGATATGCACACAACAGCTGCTTACTGCCTCGGCTTGGAAATGATGTGCATAAATGTCACTTTCATCTTATTGGCCAGAATGAGACACATGGTTCTGCTTAATTGTGGGGAGACTGGGAAATGTAAGGGAATAATTGGTGGGCATATTTGGTTAGTGTTATAGCTTCTGCTACAGGCATGTGCCCGCAGATTGATAAATTTCTTCATTCACCTAAATGATAAGTTAAAGTCATATGCCTTATCATAATTTAGAAAAACATCCAAATATTTTTACAGAATATGAAGTAATGGTTTTCCAGAGTCAAATACAACCAGAGAGTAGATAAGGAATCTGTGTCTATTCCAAGTTAACACAGTCAACATTCCAGCATTTGAGGAGGAAATAGTCATTCATTATCAACTAATGGCACTTTGAAAATACTCCGCAGTAAGACATTGTTCTGTTTTTCCTGGGTCTATATCTATCCAATTATGCAACACTATCTGACAGAGACATCAAATACTTGGCAGAATTCTCACAGATATGAAATAGTTATTAACAATAATTTCAAATTGGATGTAATTTTAATTTTTCTGAATTACTGTGGATTTTTCTGCAGGAAAACCAAAATCCATTAAGTGGAACATTGATGTTAAAACTTTGATAAACAATTCTAGACGGAGTGTGGTCAAGCTCCAGGGGGTGCTTGAAGCACTTGAAATTAATTATATATGAGTTTCTTGTGTGAATGGGCATGCTTTTGGGGAAGAGTCATTAAATTCTCAAAGAATTAATGATCAGCAAAGGAAACAAATCACCAACTTTAATCAATATTAATTTATTAAATAAATAAGTGTGTTCATGCATGCTATTTAATTAAAACCTATACTTCTTAAACTATTCTAAAAATTGCAGAGGAAAGAACACTTCCAAACTCACTATAAGAGGTCAGAATTACCCTGATACCAAAATCAGACGAAGTTATCACACACAAAAAAGAAAATTACAGGCCAATATCACAGATGAACATAGATGCAAAAATTTCTCAACAAAATATTAGCAAACTAATCGAACAATAAATTGAAAGGATTATAACCATGATCAAGTAGAATTTGTTCCAGGGAACGTGAGGATGGCTCAAGACCCACAAATCAATCAATGTGATACACCGCATTAACAAGTTGCAGAATGTAAACTATATGATCATCTCAATAGATGCAGAAAATCTTTTGACAAAATTCAACATCCATTTATGATAAAGACTATCAACAAGGTGGGTATAGAGGTATCATACCTCAACATAATAAAGGCCACATGTAATTAGCCCACTGCTAACATCATACTAAACAGTAAAAAGTTGAAAGTATTTCCTCTAAGTTCGAGAACAAGGCAAGGATGCCCGTTCTTGCCACTGTCATTCAACATAGTATTGGAACTCCTAGCCACTGCAATCAGACAAGAAAATGAAATGAATCCAAAATGGAAAAGAAGAAGTAAAATTGTCAATGTTTGCAGATGACATGTTACTATACATAGAAAATCCTAAAGATGCCACCAAAAACCTACTACAGCTCACCAATAAATTTGGCAAAGTTGCAGGATATAAAATTAATGTACAGAAATCTGTTGTATTTCTATACATCTACAATGAACTATCAGAAAGAGAAATTAAGAAAATAATCCCATTTACAACTAAAAAGAATAAAATACCTAGGAATAAACCTACCTAAGGAGGTAAAAGACCTGTACTTGGAAAGCTGTAAGACACTGAGGAAAAAAATTGAAGATGACACAAACAGATGGAAAGATATGCCATGTTCATGGATTGGAAGAATTAACATTGTTAAAATGACCATATTACCCAAGACAATCTACAGATTCAGTGGAATTCCTATCAAAATACCAATGGAATATTTCACAGAACTAGAACGAATAATTTTAATATTTGTATGGAAACACAAAACACTCAAAGTAACCAAAACAATCTTGAGAAAGAAGAATAGAGCTGAAGATATCACATTCCCTAACTTCAGACTATACTACAAAGCAACAGTTATCAAAACACCAAGGTATTGGCACAAAAACAGACACAGATCAATGGAACAGAATAGAGAGCCCAGAAATAAACCCATGGACTTATGGTCAATTAATCTATGACTAAGGAGGCAAGAATATACAATGAATAAAAGACAGTCTGTTCAATAAGTGGTTCTGGGCAAACAGGACTGCTACATGTAAAAGGATGAAATTAGATTATTTTCTCACACCATATACAAAAATAAACTCAAAATGGATTAAAGACCTAAATTTAAGACCAGAAATCATAAACCTCCTAGGAGAAAACATAGTCAGAACACTCTTTGACATAAATTGTAGCAATATTTTTTTTAATCTGTCTCCTAAGGCAAAAGAAACAGAAGCAAAAATAAACAAATGGGGCCTAATTAAACTTAAAAGCTTTTGCACAGAAAAGGAAATCATTGACAAAATGAAAAGACAACCCACTGAATGGGAGAAAATATTTTCAAATGACATGACCATTAAGGGGTTAATACCCAAAATATATAAACAGCTACCTAAATGTCCATTGATAGATAAATGGATAAAGAAGATGTGGCATATTATACAATGGACTATTACTCAGCCATAAAAAAGAACAAAATAATGCCTTTTGCAGAAACATGAGTGGACCTAGATATTATCTAAGTGAAGTAAGTCAGACAGAGAAAGACAAATATTATCTGATATCAGTTATATGTGGAATCGAAAAAAATGACATAAATGAACTTATTTACAAAACAGAAATAGACTCACAGACATAGAAAATAAACTTATGGTTATCAAAGGGGAAATGGCAGGAGGGATAAATTAGGAATTTAGGATTAACAGATACACACTACTATATATAAAATAGATAAACAACAAGGACCTACTGTATAGCACAGGGAACTATATTCAATATCTTGTAATACCTATAATGGAAAAGACTCAGAACAGGAATATGCATGTGTATAACTGAACCACTTTGCTGTATACTAGAAACACTGTAAATCAACTATACTTCAATAAATAAAAAAGAAACAAAAAAATGGGCAGAAAACCTGAATAGACATTTTCCAGAGTAAATGCAGATGGCCAAAAGGCACATGGAAAAATGCTCATCATCACTAATCATTAGGGAAACGCAAATCAAAGCCACAATGAGATATCACCTCACACCTGTCAGAATGGCTATCATCAAAGAGAACACAAATAAAAAATGTTGAAGAACATGTGGAGAAAAGGGAACATTTGTACACTGTTGATGGGAATGTAAATTGGTTCAGCAACTGTGGAAAATAATATGGAGGTCCTTCAAAAAACTAAAAATAGAACTACCATATGATCTAGCAATTCCACTCCAGGGTGTATATCTGAAGAAAACAAAAACATTAATTCAAAAAGATACATGCACCCTAATCTTTATAGCAGTGTTATTTACAATAGCCAAGATATGCAACCTAAGTGTCCATCAACAGATGAATAGATAAAGAGGATGTGGTATATATATATATATACACACACACAGTCAAATACTACTCAGCCACAAAAAAGAATGAAATTTTGCCATTTGCAACAACATGGATGGACTTGGAGGGTATTAAGCTTAGTGAAATAAGTCAGACAAAGAAAGGCAAATGCTATATGATATCACTTATATGGGGAATCTAAACAATAAAGCAAACTAGTGAATATGACAAAAAAGAAACAGACTTACAGATATAGAGAACAAAGTAGTGGTTACCAGTGGGGAGAGGAAGCTGGGAGGGACAAGATAAGGGTAGGGGATTAAGAGGTTCACGTTACTATGTACAAAATAAATAAACTACAAGGATATATTGTACAACATGGCGAATATAACCAATATTTTATAATAACTATAAATGGAGTATAATCTTTAAAAACTCTGAATCACTATGTTGTACACCTGAAACTTGTATAATATTGTAAATCAACTATAGCTCAATAAAAAATAATTCCACAAAATGTGAATGATACAATATTGAACAATATTTTGGAGCTATTCGGGCTGCAAAGGACCTTCCAGAGTGTTTTAGTACAGTAGTGTATAAAACAGAGAGGGCTCTTTCCATGAGTTTCATTTTCTGAAACAAAGAAGGAAACCAGGACCTCAATGGATTTGAGTGAAGAAGGGAAGCAGAAGACATTGGCATGGAGCCAAATGGTTAAGATATTTAAAAGTTTAAAACTTTGCAATGTCTCCAACTCTGTTATGTGTATCCAGTATGTAAAGAAAAAGTACTAAAAAGGCATTCAAGACCCTGAGCACAAAATAAATGTGAAAGAAAGAAGTCTGCTCTTCTTCCAGTTATATTTATCATGGAGCAGGTTTGGAAAGCATTCGTTCTGGCAGTATTTTAAAAGAATGATCATAAGGCATTTAGTGGATGAATGGATAGTTTTAAAGACTTTAGGAAACCTCGGATAAAGGGATTAACTGGAGCTAGGGAGTAGACCATAGCTTACCTGTGGAATAATACACTTGGGCTTAAAATTCAGAACTTGCGTTTGAGGTCTTTTTGGCTACTTTCACCCCAGGCTCTCACAGCCTGAAGAAAATGCTCTGGGCTTTCAGGAACTCTTTTACTACCCTGCATGAATTTGAGTCCAAGATTCAGGTCATATGTTACTAGGAACAACAGTAATTCAGAAGAACATCAAACAAATTTGACATGTCGTCATTATAGGGATCTTATTTATTATATTTGTATTGTATAGAATACCGTAGAACTGTGTGTTGTATGTAGCTTAGATTAGTTCGTTCATAGGTGTCAAAATATCTTAAAGATAAACTTTCTTTTATACTTTTTTCTTTCTTTATGTTTTAAGTTGTTTTTAAAAAATTTTTATTGGAGTATAGTTGATTTAAAATGGTGTGTTAGTGAAGACAAATGTTCAATTGCTTGCAGTGTTAGTCATTTGATTATATTTCTGTTTATCTTTGTTTCCCTTAGTAAATATTACTTAAGAACAATCTTGATAAATATTTGACTTGGTTCATTCAGTTCAATTTTGCAACCACTTTTGGAGCTTATTGAGTGTCTGTTCTGTGCTGCATTTGTTGGGCCATGGGACCCTGCCTTCACATAGTTCTCAGGGGAAAGGATTTATGTGCTCTAGCAGAGACATATAGGGGCTTAGGAGAACATGAGGAAGGAAGTGAATTCAGAAAATAATAGAGAGAACAAGAAAGATTTTATAGAGGAGAGGTACATGTAGAATTTTGAAAGATAAGCAAGAGTTGGAAGGTAAAGAAGAATAATGGAGGCAAGGGCCTTACAAACAGAGAGAACAGTAAAATGTAAGAGAACAGTCCGCACACAATGAATGGCAGAAGTTTCAGGGGCTGTGCGGGCAGTGTATACCAGGTGGGGAGACTGCAATGAAAACAGGCAGGGCTCTTATTCCAGAAGGGAGTAAGCTAATCATATTCAAGCTCTAGAGCTATTCTGCTGGACTAGAATGTACAGGGTGGAAAGGAGGTGGGAAAGAAAAGAGACAATAAAGTCTTCGGAGGCTCCTAAATGATCTAAGGGAGAAATTAATGTAATTCTGAGCCGTGAGGATGGAGAAGAGAGGAGGGATTTTAGAGATGCTAAGGCAAAAAGTAGGCAGGACTTTATGATCTATGTGAAATGGATGATGAGAGAGAGGGAAAAAAATGGAATGACTTCCAGATTTCTGTCTTAGGTGATTGGGTTTCATTAAATAAGAAAGGGAATATAATCTGGCAAATAACATGTTTCAGAAGCATCTGACAAATTCTCTTTCATCATGAATAGAATATAGCATATGCCAGACTATAGATTATACCCAACATATTCTGTAACATGGAAATACTCTTAAGTTTTTTCTGGGTAAAAATATGAAATCTATAACTAAACATCCATGAACAAATGGTTTCAATATGTGACTCCTGACAGGCCCATCCCCTCCAGAGACTCTAGTATGAGAATGTGCTGCTGTGTATTTTGTAAGGGTGATTCAGACCTCCGTTTAGTTAAGAAACTTGCAGAAAGCAATTTTGAATTTAAAAAAATCTTGTTTTAGCTCTTGCCATTTGAGAGGTATAGTATGAAGTGTTTTTCTGCCCCTCCGATTGCCCAGAATTTTTCTACCTTTTCTCCATGCCTACAGAGCAATAAGAGTCAACACTGGTGAACATACGTAGTTCTGTTAATGTCACACTTTTTCAAATGACAACTTCCATTTGAACTTTTTGTTAATTCATTTTTTTTTTCTGTGTTAGAGGAGGTGGAATAAATAAGTTGGCAAAATTTGCTGTTTCAGCCCTCAGGAGATGTTGGGGTGGTCCTTAGATAAAGTGACATTGTGATCATGTTATCTCCATTTTGAATTGTTAGCAAGTGAGTGATGGAAGTGTCGTGGTGATGATGGAAATGATGTCGCAAGCAGCTGCATCCTTTGTTGAGTATCTTTTTATGAGTTGATATATCCCTTTGGGTCTTCCTCCTTGTCAGACTTGCCATATTCCAGAACTCGGCCTATATATGCCCTCCTTCTGATTCACCTATAATTTCAAGAATTTGGCACTTGAAGTATAAAAATATTGTTAGCATGGTAATATAGCATCAGGCAATTAACACTCAATATCTGATGTTATACTCCAACTCTGATCATAAACCCCTAGACTATAAGTCAAAATGGGAGTAGGGAAAGAAAACCTCTACAAAAGTTTGTCGTTATTTTAGTTACCTTACTTAAATAGTGTATGCTTCTCTTTTATGTTTCTGCAGATATAAATAACAAGCTTATTCAGATTAATAACTTATTCATTATTTAACATTATCAGTATTAGTCTAACATGGCATACATATGTTTTACTTTTCAAATAATACACAAGTCAGATGAGGAACTAAAGCAATAAATGACTGATATCATGATTCCTTTTCCATTGATATAATTTCATCTGTAGAACTTCTTTCTTAAAGTAAACAAGGGAGTTATACAGCCACGGTTCATGCTTTTTAATTTAAATTTATAAAGTGTGTAATAGTAAAGTTCAGTTAAACAGTAACTTTTTTGCTGCCCTTTAAATCTTCTTCTTTACATAAGTTTGATTTTGACTAATCCATGCAATTGTGAATTGTTCAAGTGCAGTGTATTTTGGAACTTTTCAGAGGAGTTCCAGATGGTGAAGGTAAAGTAAGGAACAGGTTAAATCTAATCAGATTACACGGTACCTTTAAGAAATATTCATTAAAGTTTTTACATCCCATACCCTAGATCTTTATTCTACCTATTGTAAATCCCACAGGCTGTCTTTGATTTTGTTTTGTTGTCAGCTTACAGTGAAAGATACTGACTTTGGAACTGAGGGAGATGATACCTTCACAGTGTCTATTGCGGAGGACTGCAGGATCAAGGCATCTCAAGTTAGTGTCTGCTGACAGAGATGTGTCCCTTACCAGACCATGCTTAGCTTGAAAGAGTTCAGAAGTAGGAGTCAGAAGACCCGAGTTCTAGTCTCAAAACACTCATTTGCATTCTTTGTCACTGAGAAAATCACTTCAACTCTCAAAGATCAGCTGGCAGTTAGGTTCCACCAAACATCGACATCCAGGACCCTGATTCTAGTGGCTGAGTTCAAGTTCCTTCACTGTGCATTGAAGTCATTGAACCTCTTTCTCTTCAGGCTGCTCACGATGCATTCATGTCCGATGTATCTCCCCGCTAATGAAGAAGGAAGCAAAGCCCGTATGATGGTCATAGATCTTCACTCTTCCTCCTGGAGCTGCCTTAGCTAGGCGTAAATTTCTAATGTTCTTTTCTCCTCCTCCTTCTCCTCCTCCCACCTTCCCTTTCCTCTCCTTCTCTTCCTCCCCTTCTTCTTCTTCTTCCTCTTCTCGTCCTTCTCCTCCTCCTCCTCCTCCTTTTCTTTCTTGTTCTTCTTGTTGTTCTTATTCTTGCTTTTTTCTTCTCCATCTCCTTCCTCTTCTTCTTCTCCTTCTCCTTCTTCTTCTTCTTTTTCTTTCCCTCTCTCCTTATTTCTATAGCCCAGGGCCCTCATTTTCCTCCTTTACCCAGCCTCCCATGCCATGATGTACCATGAGTTTCCAACTTATAGCAAAATATAAAAACTGTCCTGTTTCCAGCCCTTTCAGGGTTCTCCAATATGCATCCTTTGGTAATATATCAATGGTGGTTAGGGGCTTGGTGCTCTACTGGTTCTGAGCAATGTATTTATATTTTGAGTTTCAGAAAATAATAAACTCAAGGGAAGGTCAAGAAAAGTGCTGATGTTTGTTCTTGACAGGCAGGTATTATTATCCACTAAAAATAGTTTAGGTGGAGAAACACTGTGGGAACCTTAGGGGGTCTTCCCAGTTACCTGACTTTACTCTTAAACTCCATGCCTGATTGAATCTGTGAGGCATATTAGGTCATAACTGGATTCCTTGTCATTAGAGCACATATGAGAGTAAGAGATAAGTCAACTCAGAGTGCTTTCTTTGGTCTGCGCAAAATCTGAAGTTTTAAAATATCAATTTAAAACATGGTGATTTCAAAGGTTACTCTGAGCACGTTCTATGGTTTACCCAGTGACAACCTTACAAACTGATTTTCAATTTCTTTATTCTTTTATTAGTGTGTTGATTCCAGCTTTCAGACCTTAAACTCACAGGGGCTCCCTTAGAATCTTGGGACCCTTCCCAGGCCCTACAGTCATGAATGGCCCTGTTGGGGAAGTAAAGGGTCTTGAGCTGTCCCCCATGCAGGGATTCCTGGAATTTGGGGCTGGATGGGATTGGACTAACCTACAGCTGCAGGCATGAGCAAAACAAAAACAAGATCTGAGTTCTTTATGAGAGACTGAGGTGGGAGTTCAGCTTTAGGAAATCTGTTCAAAACATTAATCCCAGAGCAAAGACTGCGTCCATAGTGGAGGTTTATCGTCGATGTAAATGGGAAAAAGAAGAAAAGATGGAGGTGAAATGTTGGCGATAGCATACAAGAGAGACAGAATCTTTGAGGAGCATCTGATGTAAGAGCCCTAGCAAGGAGATGACTGATAAAGGCACGGAACCTGGTCAGAAAGTTTCACGTTAAGCAGAGTAAGTGTATTTTTACTTTAATTTTTTCCCATTAAATACAACTCATGTGTTCCTGAAGAAATGCAAAATGCAGAAAATAGAGGGGAATTTTAAAGATGATATGAGAGTAGAGGAAACAGGTTGTGAGCTCCATTATAGGAATGTCTGCCTGGACACGTGCAAGTCCAGATCACCGAGTCACTGTGATTCTGAGGTAGTTGGGAATTCCTCTAAATGGGAAAAGTCAAAAAAGGAAGCCAAAAATATAGGGTTGAAGAAGCTGTGGATATGAGCATGGATGACTAGTTTTGTGTACCCTCGTGTATGAAATTGTTATTTTTAAAAATACTATTTATGCATTGAGAACAAGTAGAAATGTCCATCCTAGAAGGAGGACTCATTGTCTACAACGTTGAGGTTTTCAAAATTGTAAAGAAACAACCTGGGTTAATGTGACAGGCTGTCTCTTTCTATAAAGAATACAACATGCCCTCTTGCAGTTGTTTTTGGACTGAGGTCCACCGAAGCTAGCAGATTTCCTTCAGTGTCCCATGTGCTTTATGAGAGAGGGGGTGTAGACCAGAGGCTGCTTCTGTCAATTTTAGGGGCAGTGTATACTGGACTTCTTTTCATTCCCTACACAGTGCTTCAGTTCTTTTCTAAAACTCCACTCTGGTCTTCCTCTAGCCACAGAGCTCTGTTGACCCATTCATTTTTTTATTCCCATGAAGTCCTAAATCACTCTTTTTTTCCATGAACATCTCTGTAGTTTCCAGTGTCCTCAACCTCACCTTTCACACAGACAATTATAGATATTCAGGAATAGACATTATTTGTGAGTGTAAAATATTGAAAACAAAAATGTAACAAAGAGAACGGGAAGGTTAGAGAATTATGGCTAGGAGGGCTAAAGTCCCATGACATTGCAAACATACATACATATATGTATATATATATATATATATATATATATATATATATATATATATTTTTTTTTTTTTTTTTTCTGTAAGTCTGGCCACCACTTCTTCCAAGGACGAGTGTGCCATTTTAGACATGCCATTATTGCATCCAATGCACTGGAGAAAGCCATACCTTCTGTCCTCCGGTCATCCAACCACTCCCCACCTCTAGCTAGGTTCTAGAATGCAATGATATGCAAATCAGACAGACAGTCCCCGTACTCATAGGATCTGGTGGGGGGGGTGAGAGGTATAAGATTCAATGAAATCATCACACAAATAGAAAGTGCAAGCCACGCTAAACGATGTGAGGGAAAAGTACAGTGAGCTATGATGCAGTTCGTGTAGATATTGCAAAAGCAATTCCTTCACACATGACACGTAACATTAAAGGCAAGAAGTGAATCAGCCCCACACACTCTGACTGAATTTAATATTTTGAAACATAGGATAACGAATGACAATAAATAATAAGTGAAGATGAATTCACTTGTGAGCCATATGTCTCTCGTCTGCTACTTAACAAATTGTAACTTTCCCTCAGTTTCCATAAAGATGGTGGAATTTTTATCACCAATCATCTAGTAGTTCCATGGGTTCTATATTGTCTCAATTTACTTACCTTGGGGAAATCTCACACATCACCTGAAAAATCTCATCTGGTATGTGAATGAAGACCTTTTCTGTTCAAAACCAGGAGACTGAATGTTCAGTCACAACCTCATAATCATGATAGGTACACAGTGTGTTTGTACATAGTAAAAGGAGTCATTGAACATTTCTCTTTTGATAAATGTGTTTCTCAGTTCCTATGGTCTGGTCACGCTTGTGGTAGGACAGCCCAGCCATACGAGCCAAACCATGCCCTCAAATTACACACCTAAATTCTCTAAAATTCAGTGGTAGCTATTTATGTGTTGACTGATCACTATTACTATAGCAAAATATCCTTTCAGTTTAGTGGAGTTATTTATAGGGCTGGATTTGTCTGCAAGGACTGTTATATATATTACTGTAATATTGTTTAATATATAATATATTATTATATGAAAAACTCCATAGGAAAAACATGAATATTCAAGAAGACACATTTTGGGTTATTAGTTTTTTCATTAACTCCTTTACTTGCTTATTTCTAGCATTTAACTACTAGCTTTTATTAGTTATGTAATAGTTAAGTTTTATGGACAGACAAGAAAGCAAGAAGAGACATTTAAAAGATAAAGAATTCACTCAAGGTCATTTTCAGAGCTAGGCAAAGTCTGATATTTTCCTGGGCAGCTTATCTCTGTGCTTCTGTCAATGAATTCTATCTGTATCTCCATGAGAGAGCATATATTTTTACTCCCTTGTGATTAGGAAACACCCATATTTGGAATCTAATACCAACTTTATTTTACCGTCACTTTTGGTTTTAACCTTGGCTCTGTCTCTTACTCTGCCCTTGGGCAAATCCTATTCTCTCTGAATTTCAACCTTCTCATATAAAAATGAGAATAATAATGTCTCCATTGAAAACTTCAAAAGGTTACTGTGAAGGTCAAATAAAATGACACTTGTAAAACAAATTTAATCTGTGAGATGCTGTGCAAATATATTATTTAAGTTATCCCTTTTCTTCTATTTTCAATGGAAAAGCTGACCCATGGTAGAAAACTGCTTAGAATATAGTGTTTCACCTAAGATCAGTCATTTTCAACTTTAGGATGAGTTCAGAAGGTCTGGAGTGACAACCAGGGGTGGGAAAAGATTGAGGGAATGTTCTCAGCATGAACAATTCTAGAATAAGTTGTTCTGATCAATCTCTAAAAATTTATCAGGATATTCTTTCTTGCAGTGAGTAAAAGTTTTTCTTCTTTCCTGAATTGGTTCTAATTTTGATTTCTGGACACACCTGTACATACTTTCTCAGTATTTCCTAAATGAAAACACTTTATACTGTTACATATTGTCTTGTTAGATTTCCCTATCTTTCTATGGTATCCTAGATCCTTTGTGCATCTTATTTTAGTCAGTTAATCAAATTGAGTTGTCCCCTTGGTTCCAGGTCATTTTTGAATTTGATAAGCATATTACACCTATGTTTTTACTTATTTATTTTTGGCTACGTTACGTCTTCATTGCTGCACATGGGCTTTCTCTAGTTGCGGCAAGCAGGGGTTACTCTTTGTAGTGGTGCGTGGGCTTCTCATTGGGAGGCTTCTCTTGTTGCAGAGCGGGGGTTCTAGGAGCGTGGGCTTCAGGAGTTGTGGCATGTGGGCTCAATAGTTGTAGCTCACGGGCTCTAGAGCGCAGGCTCAGTAGTTGTGGTGCATGGGCTTCGTTGCTCCGCAGCATGTGGGATCTTCCCAGACCAGGGCTCGAACCCGTGTCCCATGCATTGGCAGGTGGATTCTTAACCACTGCGCCACCAGGGAAGCCCAAATACCTATGTTTTCCTTGCATTTTTTACAGGAGATTAAATGAATGCTGGCATATGCTGGGTCCTGTGCCAGGACTTGGGGAGAATACAAAGATGAGTAAAAATCATGGTACCTGATTGCCATTTAGACTTCTTACCGTCAACCGGAAAGAGAAATAATATACGTTAGTAGCTCAAAGAAAATAGTGATTTCATATGAAACAAGGCTAAGGTTGTCCAACTATAAGTCAACAAAGCCCAGGGTTTTAGACAGCCCTCTAAATGTAAAAGAAATCAGGAAATGGCACTAAAATATTTGCTATTACTTTCTTATTCATTTATTATAATTTATTTATTTATTTACTTATTTATTTTAACATCTTTATTGGAGTATAATTGCTTTACAATGGTGTGTTTGTTTCTGATTTATAATAAAGTGAATCAGTTATACATATACATATATCCCCATATCTCCTCCCTCTTGCATCTCCCTCCCACCCTCCCTATCCCACCCTTCTAGATGGTCACAAAGCACCGAGCTGATCTCCCTGTGCTATGTGGCTGCTTCCCACTAGCTAGCTATTTTACATTTGGTAGTGTATATATGTCCATGCCACACTCTCAATTCGTCCCAGCTTACCCTTCCCCTTCCCTGTGTCCAAAAGTCCATTCTCTACATCTGAGTCTTTACTCCTGTCCTGCCTCTAGGTTCTTCAGAACCATTTTATTTTATTTTTTATTAGATTCCATATATGTGTGTTAGCATACGGTATTTGTTTTTCTCTTTCTGACATACTTTACTCTGTATGACAGACTCTAGGTCCATCCACTTCACTACAAATAACTCAATTTTGTTTCTTTTTATGGCTGAGTAATATTCCATTGTATATATGTGCCACATCTTCTTTATCCATTCATCTGTCGATGGACACTTAGGTTGCTTCCATGTCCTGGCTATTGTAAACAGTGCTGCAGTGAACATTGTGGTACATGGCTCTTTTTGAATTATGGTTTTCTCCAGGTATATGCCCAGTAGTGGGATTGCTGGGTCATATGGTAATTCTATTTTTAGTTTTTTAAGGAACCTCCATACTCTTCTCCACAGTGGATGTATCAATTTATGTTCCCACCAACAGTGCAAGAAGGTTCCCTTTTCTCCACACCCTCTCCAGCATTTATTGTTTGTAGATTTTTTGATGATGGCCATTCTCACTGGTGTGAGCTTATACCTCATTGTAGTTTTGATTTGCATTTCTCTAACGATTAGTGATGTTGAGTATTCTTTCATGTGTTTGTTGGCAATCTGTATATCTTCTTTGGAGAAATGTCTGTTTATGTCTTCTGCCCATTTTTGGATTGGGTTATTTGGCTTCTTGATATTGAGCTACATGATCTGCTTGTAAATTTTGGAGGTTAATCCTTTGTCAGCTGCTTCATTTGCAAATACTTTCTCCCATTCTGAGGGTCGCCTTTTTGTCTTGTTTATAGTTTCCTTTGCTGTGCAAAAGTTTCATTAGGTCCCATTTGTTTATTTTTATCTTTATTTCCATTTCTCTAGGAGGTGGGTCAAAAAGGTTCTTGCTGTGATTTATCTCATACAGTGTTCTGCCTATGTTTTCCTCTAAAAGTTTAATAGTGTCTAACCTTACATATAGCTCTTCAATCCATTTTGAGTTTATTTTTGTGTATGGTGTTGGGGGGTGTTCTAATTTCATTCTTTTACATGTAGCTCTCCAGTCTTCCAGCACCACTTATTGAAGAGGCCGTTTTTTCTCCATTGTATATTCTTGCCTCCTTTATTAAAAATAAGGTGACCATATGTGGGTGGGTTTATCTCTGGGCTTTCTATCCTGTTCCATTGATCTATTTATCTGTTTTTGTGCCAGTACCATACTCTCTTGATTACTGTAGATTTGTAGTATAGTCTAAAGTCAGGGAGCCTGATTTGTCCAGCTCCATTTTTCTTTCTCAAGATAGCCTTGACTATTCGGGGTCTTTTGTGTTTCCGTACAAATTGTGGAAGTTTTTGTTCTAGTTCTGTGAAAAATGCCATTGGTAGATTGATAAGGATTGCATTGAATCTCTAGATTGCTTTGGGTAGTATAGTCATTTTCACAGTGTTGATTCTTCCAATCCAAGAACATGGTATATCTCTCCATCTGTTGATATCATCTTTAATTTCTACCATCATTGTATTATAGTTTTCTGCATACAGGTCTTTTCTCTCCTTAAGTAGGTTTATTCCTAGGCATTTTATTCTTTTTGTTGCAATGGTAAATGGGAGTGTTTCCTTAGTTTCTGTTTCAGATTTTCTGTCATTAGTGTATAGGAATGCAAGAGATTGCTGTGCATTAATTTTGTATTCTGCTACTTTACCAAATTCACTAATTAGCACTAGTAGTTTTCTAGTGGCATCTTTAGGATTCTCTATGTATAGTATCATGTCATCTGCAAACAGTGATAGCTTTAGTTCTTCTTTTCCAATTTGGATTCCCTTTATTTCTTTTTCTTCTCTGATTGCTGTGGCTAAAACTTCCAATATTATGTTGAATAATAGTGGTGAGAGTGGGTAACATTGTCTTGTTCCTGATCTTAGTGGAAATGGTCGCAGTTTTTCACCATTGAGAATGATGGTGGCTGGGGGTTTGTCATATATGACCTTTATTATGTTGAGGTAAGTTACCTCTATGCCTACTTTCTGGAGAGTTTTTATCATAAATGGCTGTTGAATTTTGTTGAAAGCTTTTTCTGCATCTGTTGAGATGATCATATGATTTTTCTCCTTCAATTTGTTAATATGGTTTATCACATTGATTGATTTACGTATAATAAAGATTCCTTGCATTCCTGGGATAAACTCCACTTGATTATGGTGTATGATCTTTTTAATGTGCTGTTGGATTCTGTTTGCCAGTATTTTGTTGAGGATTTTTGCATATATGTTCATCAGTGATATTGGCCTGTAGTTTTCTTTCTTTGTGATTTCTTCATCTGGTTTTGGTATCAGGGTGATGGTGGCCTCATAGAATGAGTTTGGGAGTGTTCCTCCCTCTGCTATATTTTGGAAGAGTTTGAAAAGCATAGGTGTTAGCTCTTCTCTAAATGTTTGATAGACTTTGCCTGTGAAGCCATCTGGTCCTGTGCTTTTGTTTGTTGGAAGGTTTTTAATCACAGTCTCAATTTCAGTGCTTGTGATTGGTCTGTTTATACCTTCTATTTCTTCCTGGTTCAGTCTCGGAAGTTGTGCTTTTCGAAGAATTTGTCCATTTCTTCCAGGTTGTCCATTTTATTGGCATATAGTTGCTTGTAGTATTCTCTCATGATCCTTTGTATTTCTGCAGTGTCAGTTGTTACTTCTCCTTTTTCATTTCTAATTCTATTGATTTGAGTCTTCTCGCTTTTTTTCTTGATGAGTCTGGCTAATGGTTTATCAATTTTGTTTATCTTCTCAAAGAACCAGCTTTTAGTTTTATTGATCTTTGCTAGTGTTTCCTTCATTTCTTTTTCATTTATTTCTGATCTGATCTTTATGATTTCTTTCCTTCTGCTAACTTTGGGGTTTTTTTGTTCTTGTTTCTCTAATTGCTTTAGGTGTAAGGTTAGGTTGTTTATTTGAGATGTTTCTTGTTTCTTGAGGTAGGATTTTACTGCTATAAACTTCCCACTTAGAACTGCTTTTGCTGTGTCCCATAGGTTTTGGGTCATCCTGTTTTTATTGCCATTTGTTTCTAGGTATTTTTTGATTTCCTGTTTGATTTCTTCAGTGATCTCTTGGTTATTAAGTAGTGTATTGTGTAGCCTCCATGTGTTTGTATTTTTTACAGATTTTTTCCTATAATTGATATCTAGTCTCATAGCGTTGTGGTCAGTAAAGATACTTGATACGATTTCAATTTTCTTAAATTTGCCAAGGCTTGATTTGTGACCCAAGATATGATCTATCCTGGAGACTGTTCCATGAGCACTTGAGAAGATCGTGTATTCTGTTGTTTTTGGATGGAATGTCATATAAATATCAGTTAAGTCCATCTTGTTTAATGTATCATTTAAAGCTTGTGTTTCCTTATTTATTTTCATTTTGAATGATCTGTCCATTGGTGAAAGTGGGGTGTTAAAGTCCCCTACTATGATTGTGTTGCTGTCGATTTCCCCTTTTATGGCTGTTAGTATTTGCCTTATGTATTGAGGTGCTCCTATGTTGGGTGCATAAATATTTCCAATTGCTATGTCTTCTTCTTGGATTGATCCCTTGATCATTATGTAGTGTCCTTCTTTGTCTCTTGTAATAGTCTTTATTTTAAAGTCTATTTTGCCTGATATGAGAATTGCTACTCCAGCTTTCTTTTGATTTCCATTTGCATGGAATATCTTTTTCCATCCCCTCACTTTCAGTCTGTACGTGTCCCTAGGTCTGAAGTGGGTCTCTTGTAGACAACATATATATGGGTCTCCTTTTTGTATCCATTCAGCCAGTCTGTGTCTTTTGGTGGGAGCATTTAATCCATTTACGTTTAAGGTGATTATCAGTATGTATTCCCGTATTACCAATTTCCTAATAGTTTTGGGTTTGTTATTGTAGGTCTTCTCCTTCTGTTTTGTTTCCTGCCTAGAGAAGTTGCTTTAGCATTTGTTGTAAAGCTGGTTTGGTGGTGCTGAATCCTCTTAGCTTTTGCTTGTCTGTAAAGGTTTTCATTTCTCCATCGAATCTGAATGCGATCTTTGCTTGGTAGAGTAATCTTGGTTGTAGGTTTTTCCCTTGCATCACTTTCAATATGTACTGCTACACCCTTCTGGCTTGCAGAGTTTCTACTGAAAGATCAGCTTTAACCTTATGGGAATTCCCTGGTGTGTTATTTGTTGTTTTTCCCTTGCTGCTTTTAATATGTTTCCTTTATATTTAATTTTTGATAGTTTGATTAATATGTGTCTTGGCGTGTTTCTCCTTGGATTTATCCTGTATGGGACTCTCTGTGCTTCCAGGACTTGATTAACTATTTCCTTTCCCATTTTAAGGAAGTTTTCAACTATAATCTCTTCAAATATTTTCTCAGTCCCTTTCTTTTTCTCTTCTTCTTCTGGGACCCCTATAATTCGAATGTTGGTGCATTTAATGTTGTCCCAGAGGTCTCTGAGACTGTCCTCAGTTCTTTTCATTCTTTTTTCTTTATTCTGCTCTGCAGTAGTTATTTCCACTATTTTATCTTCCAGGTCACTTATCCGTTCTTCTGCCTCAGTTATTCTGCTATTGAGTCCTTCTAGAGAATTTTTAATTTCATTTATTGTGTAGTTCATCATTGTTTGTTTGCTCTTTACTTCTTCTAGGTCCTTGTTAAACGTTTCTTGTATTTTCTCCATTCTATTTCCAAGATTTTGGATCATCTTTACTATTATTACTCTGAATTCTTTTTCAGGTTGATTGCCTACTTCCTCTTTATTTGGTCTGGTGGTTTTTTACCTTGCTCCTTCATCTGCTGTGTGTTTCTCTGTCTTCTCATTTTGCTTAACTTACTGTGTTTGGGGTCTCCTTTTTGCAGGCTGCAGGTTCGTTGTTCCTGTTGTTTTTGGTGTCTGCCCCCGTGGCTAAGGTTGGTACAGTGGGTTGTGTAGGCTCCCTGGTGGAGGGGAGTGGTTCCTGTGTTCTGGTGGATGAGGCTGGATCTTCTCCCTCTGGGGGGCAGGATTACGTCTAGTGGTGTGTTTTGGGGTGTCTGTGACCTTATTATGATATTAGGTGGCCTCTCTGTTAATGGGTGGGGTTGTGTTCCTCTCTTGCTAGTTGTTTGGCACAGGGGTTCAGTACTGTAGCTTGCTGGTCATTGAGCAGAGCTGGGTCTTAGCATTGATATGGAGATCTCTGGGAGACCATTTGCTGTTTGATATCATGAGGAGCCAGGAGGACTCTGTTGTACCAATGTCCTGAACTCGGCTCTCCCACCTCAGAGGCACAGGCCTGACACCTGGCTGGAGCACCAAGACCCTGTCAGCCACACAACTCAGAAGAGAAGTGAGAAAAAAAGAAAGAAAGAAAGAAAAAAATGAAATAAAATAGAGTTATTAAAATAAAAAATAATTATTAAAATTAAAAAAATTAAAAAGTAATAAAGAAAAGGAAAAAAAAAGAAAGAAGAGAGCAACCAAACCCAAAAACAAATCCACCAATGATAACAAGTGCTAAAAACTATACTAAAACAAACAAAAACAAACAGACATAAAAAACGGACAGGCAGAACCCTAGGACAAATGGTAAAAGCAAAACTATGCAGACAAAATCACATAAAGAAGCATTCAGATACACACTCACAAAGAGAGAAAAAGGAAAAAGAAAAATATATCTATAAAAAAAAGAAGGAGGAAGAGAGCAACCAAATCAATAAACAAGTTTACCGATGATAGTAAACTCTAAATACTAGACTAAGATAAACATAAAACCAGAAACAAATTCGATGCAGAAAGCAAACCCCAAGTCTACAGTTACTCCCAAAGTCCACTACCTAAATTTTGGGATAATTCGTTGTCTATTCAGGTATTCCACAGATGCAGGGTACATCAAGTTGATTGTAGAGATTTAATCCACTGCTCCTGAGGCTGCTGGGAGAAATTTCCCTTTCTCTTCTTTGTTCACACAGCTCCCGGGGTTCAGCCTTGGATGTGGACCCGCCTCTGCGTGTAGGTCGCCTGAGGGGGTCTGTTCTTTGCTCAGACAGGACGGGGTTAAAGGAGCAGCTGATTCGGGGGCTCTGGCTCACTCAGGCCGCGGGGAGGGAGGGGTACGGATGTGGGGCGAGCCTGCGGCGGCAGAGGCCAGCGTGACGTTGCACCAGCCTGAGGCGTGCCGTGCGTTCTCCCGGGTAAGTTGTCCCCGGATCACGGGACCCTGGCAGTGGCGGGCTGCACAGGCTCCGGGGAGGGGCGGTGTGGAGAGTGACCTGTGCTTGCACACAGGCTTCTTGGTGGCGGCAGCAGCAGCCTTAGCTTTTCATGCCATCTCTGGTGTCCGTGCTGATAGCTGTGGCTCGTGCCCATTTCTGGAGCTCTTTTATGTGGTGCTCTGAATCCCCTCCCCTCATGCACTCTGAAACAATTGTCTCTTGCCACTTAGGCAGTTCCAGACTTTTTCCTGAACTCCCTCCTGGCTACCTGTGGCGTGCTAGCCCCCTTCATGCTGTGTTCACGCCGCCAACCCCAGTCCTCTCCCTGCGATCCGACCGAAGCACGAGCGTCAGCTCCCAGCCCCCGCCTGCCCCAGCAGGTGATCAGACAAGCCTCTCGGGCTGGTGAGTGCTGCTCAGCGCCGAGCCTCCGTGCGGGAATCTCTCCACTTTGCCCTCTGCACCCCTGTGGCTGCGCTCTCCTCCGTGGCTTCCCTGCCTCCCACCCCCATCTCTGCCAGTGAAGGGGCTTCTAGTGTGTGGAAACCTTTCCTCCTTCACAACTCCCTCCCGGAGGGGCAGGTACCATCCCTATTCTTTTGTCTCTGTTTTTTCTTTTTTCTTTTGCCCTACCCAGGTACGTGGGGAGTTTCTTGCCTTTTGGGAGGTCTGAGGTCTCCTGCCAGCGTTCAGTAGGGGTCCTGTAGGAGTTGTTCCACATGTAGATGTATTTCTGATGTATTTGTGGGGAGGAAGGTGATCTCCATGTTACTCCTCTGCCGTCTTGTTCTGAGAGAGCTATTACTTTCTTTTGTTGGTGTTTGATCCAATTTCTTCTTATAGACAGAATTTAAAGATATTTTCTAAGAAAGGTATTTGTGTTCCTCAAAAATTATAGCATTGATATTTTCTAAATATAAAATTTGGCAAGTTCTGGGTTGCCTAAGAAGCTTCAGTGAGGCTGTTATGTAAGCTAGAATAATGAAGTAAAAAAAATAAATAAAGAAATCAAAGTGGATTGGGGATTTCTTTGGTAAGGGGAAGAAAGACACTAGTAAAACAAAGGACAATATATTCACTAGAAGGTAAAGAGAGAGTAGGAGAGAGAGAGAGAGAGAGAAACAGAGAGAGACAGACAAAGAGAGAAACCAGAATTGAGAACTGAGAGATGGGAAAAGACAGCCCTGATTGTACCGGGTCAAGTTGCATCTGAAGACTGATGTCTCCTGGATTTTTTATTTTCTCCATGGTTGTCCTTAGAATGATCTTAGAAGCTGTCACTGAAGGTTAAGACACATGAGAGAATTTAATCAGAAGATTTTAATATTTTTAAGGGTGGTAAAGCTAGCTGATGAGAATAACATAAAGTAATGCAGGATTTCTTCCAATTAAAAGAATGTCGAAATCCCATGCCATGGCTTTAATATCTTTGTAGAGATGCACAGTTTCAGAATGTCTGGTTCACATTATGGTCTTTGGTGCCTCCTGGGGTTGTGCATGTGCTATGTGTCATGCAGTATTAGAGCTGCAAGAGAGACACATAAATACTTCTAGAGAGCCGAAAAACACAAGACCATCAGATCATTTAAGGAAGTTAATTTCGTGTGTGTGTGTATACACATACATACATCTACATATATATCCAGTATATGCACACACACACACACATATACACTATGTTGTTGTGTATCATGTATATATAGATATCCACTGTTCACTCTGAGAAGTAGTAGTTTATCTGAAAGGCTTTAGTTTTCTGGGATAAGGTGGAAGAGTTAGGAAATGATAAGATTTAACCCAAAGGCATGAACTCTGTGGACTTCTAAGCAGATCCCATGACACATTAGTCATAAAAATAAGTTTAGCTTAGTTTTTAGAGTCCTGACAAAAATGACCCTGGATAATTACAATTCCAGATGTCACACCTGAGACAAAACCTCGGGTTTTCAAGCCACCTTAACCTCACCAACTGAGAAGGTGCTTGCCTCCTAGGGGATAAATGTCTTTAACTCCAAGGAGAACTGAAACTCTAGCTCTGAGAATTAAGCATTGAGGGATGAAGCAACCAAACCTACGGGACTGCAGTTTTTGGTGGTGAAATATTATCTGTGCAGATTTCAGCAGTTTAAGCTTTTAAAAAAACTTATGGAGATATTATCCTGGTAGAGTAACAAATGAGTAACTGAGTAACGAATGCTTAAACTTCTGATTGTTAGTTGAAGTCTTATAATATTATAAAATAAGATTTGACCACATAAAACATCTCAAAGCTTGTATTTATAAGCATGTCTTTATGAGAATTACTGAGGTGCATAGGAAGGCTTCTCTAATCATCTGGGTGTCCTTCAAAAGGAAATTAAATTTATTACATTTGTAATTACAGTTTTAAAATATTGAAGGGAAATATACATAATTACATTGTAAAATCTCTATTGCCAATGATTATTAAAATAGGCTCAATTAATACATAGAATAATAAGATTTATGAATTGAACAGAAAGATTAAGGAAGAAGTGTTTTGAATTGGTAACTTTAAAAAGGGGAATAATAATATACCAAGGTTCCCAGTGAATAATTGTTTTGGCTCAAAAATCCACCCTCTATGACATCCAAAAAATTCAGCTTGACAATATAGCTATGCTTAAAGTCAAAACCATCCTTGGACTTTTCAGTTAAAGTGTAAGTTACTCTGAGTTGGTTATCTAAGACTTGGAATAGAACATGTTTTGACTAATACAGCAGATTTGAGGAGACTTTGGAATGCCGGGGGGGAAGAAAGAAAGACTTTGGGAGGTATGTTGGGTTTTTAAGAGTATTTGGGGGAAATAGGACTTTTTAAAAGTCATGCTGTATATTTGAAGAAAATTCCACATTGAGACAGAGCAATATTAGACAACTGTTCTTTGAAGGTTGTAGAGAAAATTTGGAAAATGCCAAAATATGTAAATTATTCAGTCATAATCCCACCACCCAGAAATAACTAGTTAATATACCTGTGTCTTTTCTTCTAGTCTTACTATTTCTATATATGTATACTTGTGTGCTTGTATAAAATATGTAATGATGACAATATATATCAATATATCTATTCTATCTCTTTCTGTATATTTGATACATCTTATATACACACACACAGTTTTGTATCCTACTCTTTCAGTGAACTTCACATTGTAAAATATTTTAAAATCTATATTTCAAAACTCTTTTTTTTTTTTGGCTTGAGACTACCCTGGTTTTAAAAATAAAGTCTAATTCCTGCTATTCCATATTAAGCAGATAAAGTGATCTAAATTCTCTACAGGCCTTCGAGCCTGATTTCAAACATTTATCTCTATCTCATGGAGTTCGACTGCCTGGGCTTTTAGGTTCCAAGACATGTGGACATATGTTAGATGTGATAAGACACAGGTGAGGCACTTTGGTCCTTGATTCAGGTACCACTTCCTCCCCCTTTCCTGCCACTCACAACTAGGGCTGCCAGATAAAATACAAGATGCTCAGTTCAAGTTGAATTTCATATAAACAACAGATAATTTTTTAACAGAAGTATCTCGATGCAATAGTTGACACATACTTATACTAAAATATTATTCATTAGTTTTGTGAAATTTAAGTTTAACTGGGTATACTCTATTTTTATTTGCTCAATCTGACAACCCTACCCACAACCCTGCCAGTTGCATCAAGTTGAAGCAGAGATGGATCTCAGAGTCTTGGTTAACATGTCCCTCTCTGGTCCACTTCCAATTCTCTCTTGTCCCTTATGCATTCTCAATAACAGTAAGAAAGCCCCTGGTCAATGTAAAAGGCAATGAGATCCTGACCTAGAGTGGTTATAAGAGGAATGGGAAAGAAGAAACAGGTAAGAAGGATTTTGGATATAGAATTGAGAGAGTAAAGATTCAAGGATGATTCAAGATTTTCACTCGAGGCATGTAGGACAATGATTATGCCATTGATTGTGACAGGAGAATCAGGAGGCAGGGCCATTTTAAAACCAGCATGATCAGCTCTGTGCTTTGTGACCACCTAGAGGGGTGGGATAGGGAGGGTGGGAGGGAGGCAGACACAAGAGGGAAGAGATATGGTAACATATGTATATGTATAACTGATTTACTTTGTTATAAAGCAGAAACTAACACACCATTGTAAAGCAATTATACTCCAATAAAGATGTTAAAAAACAAACCAAAAAAAAAAAAAAAAACAGCATGACATCGAGTTGAAGATGATTGATTATCAGGTAACTTGTTCAGCACAGGTCCCACTCCCAAGGTTTTGCCTTATAACAGATTATTGAGGATTTGATTGGAACTGTTTCAGAAAAGGATCCTTTTTTAAACTTTTTAACACTTGGAAGAACACAGACCACAAGAGTTGGTTTGATGTATTCTTCCTGCTTATCCCCCACTCCTGACCAGCCCTTATCCTTTTTCTACATCAACTGAAATAAACAGGGGTTTTAAATAAGGATGTTTCTAGAAAGTATCTGAATTGTGACAACCAGGATTTTTATTTCAAAAATCATTAAAAACACTCCTCAGAGCTCAATGAAGAATGCACCCACTATTAAGATAAAAAAGGAGGTTTTATGAGATTAGGTTCCAGCTGGCCTGTGTGACTGGACTCAGAGATTTACTCAGTAGATTTATGTAACCAGAAGGGCAACTGTCATGACACATGGAAAGAATAATGTTACATATAACTATCTACTCCTCACCAGCCCCCCCATCAAAACCTGATGATTAAATAAAATATTGATGCCTAACATAGCTAAAGAGTAGGGAAAGGGAATAATTCATTTATTTATATAACCTTTTTGGAGGGCATTTTAGCAAAATTAATTAAGCATATTAAAAATATGCCCATAACCTAGAAATACCCATTTAAAAATTAAATTAAGAACATAATCAGAACATATACAAAGATGTTTATATAAAGATGTTCATAGCAGCATTGTTTCGAATAAATATTAACAAAAAAAAAACGAATGCAGAAGTATCAGCGGTAACATGTTACAAAAGCCTTATTTTAAATTACTTCTAAAAAAGAACAGACTTTCCTGGTGGTGGAGTGGTTAAGAATCCGCTTGCCAATACAGGGGACACGGGTTTGATCCCTGGTCTGGGAAGATCCCACACACACACACACAAAAACAACAGAGAAACCTCCTTACTGTCCATTAATAATAGATTAGTTAAATAATAATTATATATTTCCATATAATAGAATTTTATCTGGACTTTACATAATAAATAGTAAATGACTTAGCAAAAGTATCACAATATTAAATTTTTAAAAGTTATAAAATATTAAGCCCACAGTATTTTTGCAATTTTCCTAAAAATAATATCAGCATATTTTCCAAGGCATGGGAGTGGAAGAGATCATTAAAGGAAGGAAAATATTGAAAAGAGGGGCCAGGATACTTCCCCAAGACTACTGAGATCGAAAGGCCGCATTGGGAGAGAAATTGGTGAAAAGTGAGAAAATGTGGTCAGAACAGGTCAATGAAAAATGGCAAAAGGCACTAAATTAAAGAAGGTGTTTTACGAAGAGGATGGTGGCAAAAAGTCTGCACAGTTTCAGAAAGAGTAGGAAAAGGATTATGAAACATTTCAAAAAAGATCAAGTAAGAAGAGAAATAGGTAAAATAATTAACAGTGTATAAGGAAAGGAGATTTTAAATAGAGTAGTAGAGATATAAACTTGATTGAATAATAAACAAGATAAGGGAAATGATAGAGTGTTTGTAAAACCGAAGAACCAAGTGGTATTTAAGTTTCTCTAATACACTGTTGCTTTATAATGGGGAAAACTCCAGAATTTAAGATCTTGAAAAATATTTGTTAAAATGTGAAAGTTAAATTTTAAAAAATACATAAATATTCATAGAAAAACTGGAAGAATATGAAACAAAGTGTTAATAGTGATTATCTGTGTGGCAAGATAAGTGGTTTTTATTTTCTTCCACGTATTTTTATTTTCCAATTCACTACAAATATCACGTATTGCCTTTGAAATTAAAAAATATGCAATTTAATAAACAACTGAATAAAATTATGGATTAGTATTGCATGCCTTTAAATTTCAACTTTGGTGGTGGAGGGGAAATCCTATTAAAACCATTTGTTTATTGTTTTAAAAAACGGAAAGTGTATTAGCAGGAAAGAACTTCGTTCTTTAAGCCTAGGAGACTACTAAAATTTTTGCATTTGTAGGGTTGATCTAAGTTTAGGTTCATCTAATCTTGTAAAAAAAGTGACCTCTAGTTTTTAAAGCTATATTTTAAAAGGTCTCTAAAATGCTGGAAAAAATTTTTTGGACATAAAAATTGCTCTTTAAATAACACTTGATGTCCTGTGTATAAAGGAACTAGAAATGTAGATTTGGAACTTAGAAGCAAAAATGCTTTGCAAAATAGCTTTTACGTTCTATTCAGGCCTTTTGAAAAAATAGCTTTAAAAAGTGAAAGTAACCTACAATGAAAGTCACTCTAACTTGTAACTTAATGCAAAGTATCTAAAAGCAAAATTCAACCCTTTTACATGATTGCCATAGACCAAGTAGTTCCCCATGAATCTCCTCAGTCTCAAATCAAATGAAAATGCTCTTAAACCAAACTATAATGACTCTTAAAATAGAAAGTTTCTTGAGTTTATGGGGAACCACAACCTTTCAACCACCCAAAAAGCATTCTACAAGTAGGAATAGGCATCTATTTTGGGTGAAGTATTTTGAGTCCAAATCTTAAGGACAATGCTCAAGTTCTTCCTTCGGGCATTTCTGGGGTGGTGTAGGACGAACTAACATTGTGTGTGGTCTGCGTTTCTGCAGTAATGACAAATCACTGAAAAGATCTGGAAGGGGAGCAGATAATGCACTCAGATCTCACTTGTGTCAGTGTTCTCCAGGCAATGAAATCTTCGAGGGATGACACAAACGGAATTACTTGGACTTATTTTGTTAATTTTAGTGGGTATCAGTGTGATATCATCCCCCTGAAGTCTTCTAGGGAGGACCGATTACTCATTTTAAACAACTGTTTGCCCAAGTACATTACTCTTAAACTCACCCTTTACCATTGCCTTGTTTTATGGTTGCACGTGATACTGCCGATTCTTTGTTTCTGAGCCAGTCTTCCTGTTAACAGCAGGGCTTATATTTGAGCTGTTTCTGGAGGAGATGACTTGACACATGGCTTCAATCTCCCTTCTCCGGCAGCTTGTGAAGCCAGCCAGTTGGCAGATTCCAGGTCTATAGCAGAAATATGGGCTGCTATGCTTGCAGTGAGCTGGGTTTCTGTTGTTATAGCAAAAATAAGCTTCCCACAACATGTGAAATAGTATAAGAGAAGAAAAGAAGTAAGGTGGGGATGGAAGAGGTGAGGGGTACATGGAGGCATTTATAGATGATGAGATATGGAAAATAATACAGAGCTGATACTGTCAAGTGTATCTGGGCCGCTATTGGGTAAGTATGGGCAGTTATCACCATTTCTGTTTGTGGAGTGTAGTGTCGGTTCAAAATCTGGTGTTGTTGCAATAGTTGATTCTCTCAGGCTTCAATAATTTTTTCCAAGATGGAGATTATAAAAAATACATTTTTCCGTTTCCATGTTTCTTTGTATGGATGAAGTAAAAATGAAGTTCAAATTTAGTTTCACTGTTAAATATATGATATTAGGCAATTAATTTATCTTCTTGGACTTTAATTTTTCCTATCTGTACAATGAAACTTTGAGGTAGATGATCTCCAAGATCTGTATTTACTCTCAAATTTGAAATTTATCATTCCCAGTATTGGCCTGTCCCACCTAGAACAGAGGTTCCTGTTCTCAATCCTAATAACCTAAAAGGCTGACTTGAAATGTTTGCTCTTATTTTAGGCAGAGTCCCCTCTTGTGACTAAGGACCCCTCTCCTCAGGGTTTGAGGCTTAAAAGTCTCTTAGTTCAAGTATGTCTGACATAGATGAGTATAGGCTGGGAACAAAAATGATTTTTCTTACAATTAAAGACCTTGCTTCTTCATAGAACTTTGTAAATATTGAAAGGGAGAATGTTTTGAGATATGATAGTATTTACTTTGAAAACATAACCTCTATAAGTGAGTATGGTGATATTCTACATTATGTTTATTAAGGTAACAAAATAATGTGACAAATTGTTGAAAATCTTAAGTCAAAGCTACTGTTGCCTGGAATCAATAGGGTCAGAATTTGTTAGAGAAATACATTTAGATACTTTGGCATGATTTGCTTATTTGTTTAACAAATATTTATTGAGTACCTATTATGTAACAAGCACTTTTCTCAGTGTTTGGAATGTATCAGTGAAAAAACAGACAATGATCTCTGTGCTCATGGAGCTTACATTCTATTTGTTTTATTAGCTGCTAAGGAACATGAGTTATTTAACAGATTTGAAATAATTTTTTTTTTCAGAAGAAAAATTGATAGCTAAAGTGTAACTCATAATTATTCTCCACTTCATTACTTCCAAAAAAATACGACATGCTCTTTCTCCAAACATCTTGATAACTTGCTACAGTCACGCATGTTCTCAAATAGCCTGTAAATGGGTTGTATTAAATAATAAAAATGACAGTGGTGTTCTCTTTTGGGTTAATTTTAGTGTGTCTCAGTGTCATAAGAAGATTACGTTTGGACAATTAGAGGATAGAGCTACAAATATTTCCCTAACAACACAACATACAATAAAACAGAAGCAAAGAAGGAAATAATCATATAAGTAACAAGAAACTTATTTTTTGTGAAGTTATTAATCTGGTAGTAGTTCTCTCTTATCTAGATAAATAATTTAAACACAGTGTTCAATTTGCCAATCCTTTGGATGGCATCAAACTATTAAACACATTTCATGTTATGCCGATTTTATTTGATTAGTTATAATTACATCATATAAATAGAGATCAATAGCATCTTGGTTGCACAACACTTTTTAAAAATACTTTATTAAAATGATTTTTTCAGCAATAGAAAACTGATAATTCATTTCACTAAATGTTATGGATAGATTTTTTTTTCTCCTAAAATTCTGACACACATTTTCATTTATCAATATTTTGCCAAGAGCTAAGCAGCTGTACATATTCGGAAGTAAAAAGCAGAGCAACTTCCTTTAAAAAAATTTTTGGAAGTTGAAATTTCCTTAACAATCTCTGTGGTGCATATTGAAAATAAAATTTGATGGCTTCTTTTTAAATGCTCTTTTGCTCTGTCAGTACTTGACAATGAACCATTTTTATGAATTCCATCACTGTTTTCTCTAGGGATTATATAAAAACTAGGCATCAGTATTATTCTTGGTACTAATTGCCTGAGAAATTAATTGGCGGGTTGGGTATTTGTTTATGAATTGATGACCCAGAGTTAGCCTCGACATCCAGGATCTAGTATTGATACTTCATGAAATATTGCGGAAATATTTGGAAATTTCCAGGAGTATTGTTTCTGCCTCAAAAAGATTTCATCATATGCTGACAAAAAGTATGGCAAAACTATGCCATGGCAAGGTACCATTGTTCATACTCTGAAGTGAATTAGAGATGAAGCGGACTTAGTACATTTATAAGAGTACATCTTAAAATTTGGGTCCCATTGTTTTTTTTTTAATTGAAATATAGCTGATTTACAAGATTATATTAGTTTCAAGTGTGCAGCATTGTGATTCAATATTTTTAAAGATTATATTCTTTTAAAGTTATTTTAAAATATTGGCTATATTCATTGTGCTGTACAATATATACTTGTAGCTTGTTTATTTTATACTTAGTAGCTTGTACCTTTTAACACCTTAACCTCATGTTGCCCCTCCCTCCTTCCTTCTTCTCTCTGGTAATCAAGAGTTTGTTCTCTATATCTGGGAATCTGTTTCTGTTTTGTTATATTCATTTGTTTTATTTTTTAGATTCCACATATAAGTGATAACATACAATATTTGTCTTTGTCTGGCTTATTTCACTTAACATAATAACCTATAGGTCCATCCATGTTGCTGCAAATGGAAAAATTTCATTGTTTTTTATGGCTGAGTAGTATTCCATTGTGTGTGTGTATGTGTATATATATCACATCTTCTTTATCCATTCATCTGTTGATGGTCGGTCCAAGAGTTTTAAAGTAGTTTTTGCAAGAAAAAAGTAATGTGGGGTACATGGTGGATTATGCCTTTGCTTTCTTTTCTAATACAGTTATGAGGGGTGGTGAACATCCATTCATCTTTCCCCCATTCCTACGAAATTGTGATGTAATCAATAAAGATTCCTTGACTTAGGATTTTTGTCATTAATAATTTTTCTTCCCATGGCAGTCATGGGAGGTCAATCAGGTTTAGTCACATTCTGTGTTTTTAACTTGGAGCATACAATTGGAATATATGAACAGCCTTACTTTGTCATAGCCTTCCATCGAATATTTGAGCACACGAATCCTGTGAAACTAGAAAGATCGATAAGGATTTGTTTTTTCAGATTTCTGTGATTATTTTTCTTACTTAAATTTTTTTTTTTATAAATTAGGGAACTATTACATAGATTTTTTTTTCTGATAATCAGCCTATTTTGCATAGTATTCCAACAATTATTATGGCTTTCAGAAAGTAATATAACTAATTGGAGAAATATCCAACTGATCAATCATCTATCAACTTACTGTTTTTTTTTTCTGTTGAGTGCCTAAGTATGTGATTTGATGGATAATCCTACTCCTTTGGCCTTTGGCCATTTTGGTGTTGGATTACAATCTAAAACTTTGCATTTTCCTCCATTGATATTTATCTTGAAACGTCCTCTGTTTCTGGTTACAAAGCTGATGTAATCTTGAGATTATTCATGATTTTTGTAACCCTGTCTAAAGAGTACACATATTTACATAGCTGATGTTAACTTTACATGAGATGTTAAATGCCAGATTAAAATATCTGGATAAGCCATGATATTTGTGTTGTATTTTTGAACCCCGGGCCCAACCTGACATTGAGTTTAACCATTTCTGGCCAAAGCCAGCTATTGAGGCCCCAGGAAGATAACAGTGGAAGTCAACAAGCTGTATATATAGCCAGGCTGGGTCTGCCATGACAGAACAGCCTTTGATGGAAAGGGTTGTTTTGTTGTTCTCTGATGAACTTTGTAGGCCCTCTGTAGCCTTCTAATGGTCACTTCCCAGAGTGGGAAGTCTTCTGTAAGAAAAAGACCAAGGGGAGTAGTTGAGTGATCTCAGGACTGGGATGTCACAACGGCAGATTCAGGAGTTGCAAAGTTGATCTCAGATGAGAAAATCACAAGGAAAAAGAGATTTAGGCAAAGAATAAGGGGAAGAGATGCAGAACAGATCAAGAGGCAGGGAGTGTGGAGGAAAGGACAGGCATTGAGATCAACAGACCAGAGAGTGGAGGTGCTAGGGCTCTGCTACACATAGGGCTTAGGAGAAGCAGTCCTCACCTGAAAAGGAGCCAGGAGCTTGCCTTGAAGTTACGTTTCAAAGCAAATGATTTCAACTAGAGCAGTCATTTCAACCTTGAGCTTGCAGCAAAATCACTTGAAAGGCTTCTGTAAACATAGATGACTGACTTCCACCTTCCAACCCCAGCATTCCTAATTCAGAAGGTTCCACTGCGAGGGCTGAGGATTTGCATTTCTAACAAGGTCTTCAGTAAGAATTCTCTTGCTGGTCTGAGAACCACTCACAGAGAAAGCCTGTCCCTGTCGGGGGCTTGGAGACTTCTGTGGAGATTCTGAAGGTACTAAATCCTGCCTGGCAAGTGGTCAGATTTCTCCATGCCTCACTTCTCTCATCAACAAAAGGGAAACAATGTCTAACTTGACTGTCTGGAATAAAGATTAGTGATAACAGATGTCAAGTGCCTGGTTCATATTAGCAATTCAAAATATGGCGGCTGTAGTGGAAAGAGCAATACAGTTACAGGATGCAAATGAAAAGACCCAAAATATGCAACACTGAAATTTTAATCACCTCTGGAATTTCTGAAGTTTCATAAAACAACATCTTGGTAGTCTTCTCTGACTTCTTAGAAGTTTTATTTTTTTTTTGTTTGTTTGTTTTTTTTTAAATTTTATTTTATATTGGACTATAGTTGATTTACAATGTTGTGTTAGTTTCAGGTGTACAGCAAAGTGATTCAGTTACACATATACATATATCCGTTCTTTTCCAGATTCCTTTCCCATATAGGTTATGACAGAATATTGAGTAGAGTTCCCTGTGTAGGTCCTTGTGGGTTATCTATTTTATATATAGTAGTGTGTATATGTTAATCCCAAGCTCCTAATTTATCTCTCTCCATGACGTTTCCCCTTTGGTAACCATAAGTTTTTTTTGAAGTCTGTGAGTCAGTTTTTGTTTTGTAAATAAATTCATTTGTATCATTTAAAAAAATTTTTAGATTCCACATATAAGTGATAACATATGATATTTGTCTTTCTCTGTCTGACTTGCTTCACTTAGTATGAAAATCTCTACGTCTAACCATGTTGCTGCAAATGGCATTATTTCATTCTTTCTTATGGCTGAGTAATATTCCATTGTATATATGTACCACATAGAAGTTTTATATTTTTAAAACATTATTTTGTTCAAATGTATCTTGTGTAGACTATTATTTGTTATGATACATAGTTCCCTTAACCGCATAGTTAAGGTATATGCAGTCATTTGAAAGCAGAATCTAAAGAAAAGAAAATGAATGGCTATTTTTCCTGTGAAATGAGCACAGAAAAAGTGTGTTTTCCAGGTAGGGTCAAGGTTAATAGGAAAATATTGGATTTTAATTGCAGATTTTTTTTTTTTTATGGACTGATCTTTTATTAAGTCTATCACTTATGGTCTTAATCTTGTGATTGCTACATAAGGTTCTTTGCCAAAATATAAGCACGAAAGGATGATTGCTTTTAATCCAAACACATGTTTTACTTCAAAAAAAAAACTATTTATAAAGAATGCTTTTTCCTGCTTTCACACCCCTCCAAGCCTCAAACTTCACTTTCAGACTATGAACTTGTTATCAATAGCTTGGTTCAAAGAGATTCTTTTCATTTTCTGAATGACAACTGAAACAATTTAGAGGTTTTTATCATTAAAGAACATGCACTCTTCAGCAACAGTGCTTACCAAATTGGTCTGTTTTACTTTAAAAGTGCTTTCAAGGCCAGACTTTTTGACTAACATTCTCTGAAATCACAGAGCATAGTTGTATAAAGTTCCAGATGTTTTCAGATTTTGCTCTAATTGGGAAGAGAAAATGGGAACACCTGAAAGACATTGGCCTTGAATGAGAGATTCTCACTATCAGCACAAAACTAAAACTTTAAGTCCTGACACGTTTTGATTTGTTCCTTAGATAAGGAATTTTAATATCCTGGTTTATCGTGGATGTTTTCAGGTACCAGAGCAGCAAGAGGAGTAAGTTATCTATGTGCATATTCTGTTCATTCTTTCACTTAACAAACATTTATTGAATACCTTCAAAGGTCCAGATGCTGTTCGAGGGTTCAATTTATACATTTTGTGTCTCTAAAGACGCTAACCAAGTTGTAAAATACATTCTTTCATTTATTTATTCCACAATCATTTATGGACAATTTATCTTATGCCAAGCACTTTTCTAGATTCTGGATCACAAAGGCAAATAAGGCATGATGCTTGCTTTCAAAGAGTTTATAGTGTAACAGGGAGAAAAACCTAAGTCATTAATTAATTAATTAATTAAACATATTTAATGAGCATCTGCCATGGGTCAGACAGGGAGCTGAGACAGAGGCCACGGTATATCCAATCAGACAAAAGTTTTGCCCTCACGAAACCTATATGTTCTAGGAATGAAGGCAGAGAGTGAGCAAGAAAACAAATCAATACAGAGCCTTCAGTATGTACGGAAACATGGGGTAATGCGATCTAGGGTAATTGAGGGAGGGACCACTTTACACAGAGTGACGAGGGACTCTTCTACGGGTGATATCAAGCAGAGACCTGAGGAATGACAGTGGGAATGCACTGTGTGAGCTAGGAGAAGTGAGAGAGGAACTCGGGGGACTTCAGAGTCTTTGCAGAGCGGAAGGATTCCAGTGTTGCTGGAGAATGATGAAGCTTTGAGGTCAGGCGCGATCTGAGCTGAGGGTGGAGAGACAGGAGGAGCCAGATACTTGGCTGCAAGGAAACAGGTCCTTGCAGGCCATGGGGACTTTAGGTTTGCTTCTTACAGCAACAGGAACATAGTCAAGGACTTAAAGCAGGTTGCTGATCCGAAGACATTTTAAAAAGATCACTCTAGAGGCTGCATGGAGTATGGGTTGGAAAAGAGTGGAAGGTGCAGGGTGGAAAGTAAGAGGCGAGTTAGGAGAATATTGTGATCAACAAGACCGGAAATGATGCCATGGGTTGAGCTGAGTGGTGGTAAAGGAGATGAAAAGAAGTGGGTAATTTAAGACAGGTGTCAGAAGTAGAACTGCTGGGGCTTGCTGATGGATAGAATTTGTAAATTGATATGTGCCGGAAAGTGTTATAGGTGTAATGCTAAATGGCCCAGATGAAAAAGTGTTCAAACCTCCTCAAAGTGCATGGAGCACCAGGAAAGACTTGAAAGGGGATGGTAATGCTCTAGTTAAGTCTGTAAGATGAGTTTGTGTTCACAGGCAGTTGGAGGAGGTGTAGAGCAGAGGAAGGGTAATTTGGGCAGATGCACAGCATGAGTGAAGGCATAGAAAGACAGCAGGGTGGTGAGAGCAGACATGCAAGAGACAGGGCAGGGTCAGACACTGCAGGTCACAATGAGGAGTTTGGATCATCTGGTAGGATATAGGGAGATTCGTTACCTGGAAGAAGAAGACAGCATAGTTGTAGAGTGGGGGAAAAGTAGTACATTTTTCTATTAATAGGAAATCTTTTAAACTTATTATTGAGTCATAGCTCAATCAGTTTTGAATACCATTAGTTTAAATATTATATTCCTACATTTTTATAATGTATACATTTTAAATTCTCTAAATTGTGAATGTTCTCTAAGCATATTGTTCTTTACTAATAAATAGCATTTACTCTGGCAAGAAAATCAACTTCATTATTTGTGGCAAGTAATATGGTAGAAGGAGCGCATAGATCATTTGTGTATAATTAAAATACCTTTCTTTCACACCTTAATCTCAAATTTCATTCTAACAGATCAGATGGTAATTAAACATTAACACTGATTAACTCAGAATTTATTTTATTTTCGCTTCTCCTTGTGCTCTATAGGTGTGATTCTGATCATTGAAATGACTGTGGTAGTCTGGAATCTTCAGATCTTATATCTAATCTCTGACATTCTTAAGGACTTTTTTTGGTGGGGGGGGGGAGTTTTTTCCCCATGTTTAAAAAATATAAAAGATAAATTTAAGTCTGTGTTTGTAGTATGAAAGTTTCTCAATGGAGTATTTTGAGAGCAATAGTAAGTGAAAATGGGATTATAACAGAAGTTGTCTGGAGACTATAATGAGGTAAAAGTGTTTTGTACCACAAGAGCTGCAATCATATTCATTTTGGCATGGCCAGGATGTCAAGCACTTTCAAGGTAATGCATTCCAGATGATTGTCTGTATTTTTTTCATACTTTAAATAGCATGAAGATGGTTGAAACAATTTGCTGTGGCATCAAAGGCATTGTGAATGGGCGTTGCCCTCCCAATTCTGAGGCAGAATTTAGCTTTGGCAAAGACTAGGTATTTTAATGAGCACTAGCTTGCATTTTTTTTGGCATTAGGTTTATATAGGGCCATATTTCTCCCCCTTTGGAAAAGGATACAAAAATGTAAAAAATGACTATAATGGTTAACCAAAATGAATGTCCAATGCTGCTAGGTATTTTAAAGAACATCAGGTAGCATTTTGTGAAAGATTTAGCAACTCGTTGCTACCATGTGGGTGTTGTTTAAATGAGAGAAACAATTTTGAAAATGTGAATACCTTTTTTCTCAGGACTTTACTACATGCAATAAGGTAAAATTCAGGAGAATGTTATAGTTACAAAAGTTATTGCGAGTAGTCAGCAACTTGACTTGCTGGTATTCTGATCTGTTATATTGGAGCACAAGAAGAGCTATCATTTTAAGTGGTAAATACTTAAGTTTCCCAAAATGATATCCAGGGCAGACTTGTTGACTCCATAATTCCACCTTGGATATATAGTTAGTTTAAGGACTTTAAGGTCACAAGTTTAGTGTTCAACCCAATAAAGATTTGATAATAAATTTGAGAAAGCAATTGATGTGGACAGACTTTAGGTTTTCTCTAATTTGTCTTTTGAGAAAATGGGAGAATATCTTCTTATTTTTTTCAGAGAAGTAAATGTCTCTCAACACATACTATATGAGGATGAGGACAAAATTCTTTCCGAGATTATGGATCTAATTGTACAAAAATCTCCTAATATTTTAAGGAATTTTTATTGCCTTTTTGTGAAGTATCCTATTTCCTCAGTCTTTATATGTTCAGCTCTATTGTATGCTGACATTTGGTGTCACTTTTCAAATTAGTTTAAGCTGTAATTTTAAAACATGGCTTTAATTGTTCATAATAATTTACTTGAGAAATTTTGTGAGGCTAAGTGACACAGGAGAGAAGCCCTAACATAGTACCTGCAAGTTTTGTATCATGTGGATTGAGGATCTAAATTAGATGACAACAGGGAAAAGAAAAACCTTTATTAGGATGAAAATTATGGGATTTTAGTCCATTCTGATCCTATATAATTTAAAGGATATAAGTATAATTTGAAGCATAAGCATTCACATTTTATCAGAGGTGTAATAAGGTGCATGGTTTAGTATTATTATGGTGCAATGCTTCCCCCAGGTAGGATAAACAAACAAACAAATCAAATAAGCAAATATTTTATTGGGCAACTTCCATGTGAACTCAGTGCTGTTGGAGAAGGAATTAAGATGAAATTTTCTCTCTTGAGAGCTTCTAAGGTACTAGTATCATATCATTGTCTCAATAATTTCTCAATAATTAAGATTTTTTTCCCTCACCAAGAGCATTTTAACCCACATGCTATTATAAAGATTTCAACTGTGGATGGAGGTGAATGGGATTTTTCAACCTGTATTGAACCCTTGAAAAATTATTAAGAAGAGTAAATAAAATAAAGCCATGTCTTTTTATGATAGAAGTTTTCCCAACAAAGAAAAAAAAAAATCACTGACAAGGAAGTTCAGTTTTCTTTAATTTTGTGAATCAGTAAGATGAAAATGCCATCTGAACTAAATCCAAGTTACATGTTGTATTTCCCTGTCATTTCTTCTGTGGACTCTGTTTATATCTTTTGGCTCATATATATTAGTATTTGCTTTGTCTAAAATGGTAAACATTAATTATTAGCAAATAAAGCATTTCTTATATATATATATATATTTCTTATATTACATCTTGATATTTATTCTGAAGTACTTACCCCTGATCAATCTATTTCATAATAAAACCTTAGCCAAAGTAGCACAAACAGTTGTGAAGTTTTTGAAAAGTACATTGCAATAAAAAAGATAAGAATTTGTTTTTCTAACAATTCTCAGATATTGCATAGAACATAAACTGTGTATAAATCAGAATAGTGTTTAATTTACTGAAAGTGTAATAAACGCTTGAATGAGTACATATAATACAATTATAATGATAGCTCTTTAGACTGATATTGGCTATGTGGTACATTTCCATTGCACTAGTTTGCTCTCATTTGAACCTTGAAAAATCTATTCAGAGCAGGGGTATATTAGCAAGGTGTCAGCCCATATGCCCTTTCACTTCTATTCCTGTGTTTTAGCCTTCCTGCCTCTGCATAAATTAAGGGCAGACTCTACCTTTAGAATTACAACTGGTTTCATAGTACACACAATATTTCTGAAACCAATGCTTCTCATACCACCTGACTCTGAGTTGCCTTCCTACATCTACAGGATCTGCTACTGCCTTTCTAGTTAATTTCTCTGAGCTTGCGACCTTATGTGCTCAGTGATAGCTGGAACGTCATTCATGTTTATCTGGATTCTCATTCTTCTGTCCTTGTTTGGTCTGTTTGTTCGTGGCCTGGATGTGACTGAGGAACTCTGTGCACTGACGGTGCCGTTTCCACACTGCTTTTACTAAATCATTAACAATAATAACGAATTTCTTCGCTTTTAGGACATTATTGATTTTAAGATGTATCTTCAATGTAGAATCTTTATGTTAAATATAGGCGCAACTTTATTATGAACCGGCACTAATATACATTTATTCATTTTCAAAAAGCCACTTTGCTAGTGCCATAGCCTATGTCTTCTTTCACAATCCATGCCAGATTCATTATTTTGGAGGATTAATAAGTTATTTGGAAGGTTATCAAAGTATACTCTTAGCTTAATATATGAAGAATTGATTCGTGACGGACTACTGCTTTGAGATATCATATAGTATGTAAGCTCTTCTTCAGCAACCCCTCCTACCATTCAGATTGGAGAAATGAAGTTTCCATTTGATGGGAGATTCTTTAAGAATTCAAATCTGAAAGATTCTTGACTCCTGAGATTAAAAGCCTACTGTGTGATGGATGGAGAAGACTTCAAAGTAATTTTAAAGTGAGAAAATCTGATAGGTTGGTCTGAGCCCCTCTGCCTTCTGCCCTGGAATGTGGTCAACCATGCCAGTTTGCCTAGGATTGGGATTTCAGTACTAATATTGGGAAAGTCCTGAGCAAACTGGGACAGCTGGTCATCCTACCTATACCCATGCAGCTTTTTGCCTTTTGGAGGAGGCTGAGGGGTAAGGGAATGGTAAACAAACTGAAGTGAAAAGAATGAGGGTTTCTGTTACCCAAAGTAACAGAAGAAGTAGAGAAGAACAACTGGGGCAGAGAAGAACAATTAGATTTTTCCCATAAATTATTTTTTGGCGGAATTCAGAGTGTGGTTGTGTACCACACCCTATTTTGCCTAGAGTTCCAATATATGAAAGCCTGAGTTCCACCCTACGAGGGCTTGAAGAAAGTTGAGTTCCACCCTACGAGGGCTTGAAGAAAGCAAGAGAAGTAATAGGATGGCCTAATGAAAGGGCGGTCAGTGGAAGAGAAAGCAAGCAAGCACCCTGCTGGCATAGAGATCAGAAATGTTAAAATGTTTCATTCCTACAGGTATAAGTGGTAGAACACAAAATATATGAGTGGGTTGATTAAAATATTGGTCAGGGTTCTCCAGAGAGACAGAACCAATAGAAGATCTCGCACACACACACGCACACACACACACACACACAGATTTATTTTAAGAAATTGGCTCATGCAATTATGGGGGCTGATAAGTCTAAAATCTGTGCCGCAAGCCAGCAGGCTGGAAGTTCAGGTCAGAGTTGATGTTGCAGTCTTGAGTTCAAAATCTGCAGGCTGGAAACTCAGGTGGGGGATCTACGTTGCAGTCTTTTTTTTTTAAATTAATTTTTATTGGAGTACAGTTGATTTACAATGTTGTGTTAGTTTCTACTGTACAGCAAAGTGTACCAGTTATACATATGCATATATCCACTCTTTTTTAGATTATGTTCCCAAATAGGTCATTACAGAGTACTGAGTAGAGTTCCCTGTGCTATACAGTAGGTTCTTATTAGTTATCTGTTTTATATATAGTAATGTGTCTATGTCAATCCCAATCTCCCAATTTATCCCTCCCTCGTTTTTCCCCATGATAAGCATTAGTTTGTTTTCTGCATCTGTGACTCTATTTCTGTTCTGTAAATAGGTTTGCTTATACTATGTTTTTAGATTCCGCATATAAGCGATATCATATGATATTTGTATTTCTCTCACTTACTTCACTCAGTATGACAATCTCTAGGTCCATCCATGTTGCTGCAAATGGCATTATTTAGTTCTTTTTTATGGCTGAGTAATATTCCATTGTATTTATGTACCATCAATGTTCATTGCAGCAAAATTTACAATAGCCAGGACATGGAAGCAGCCTAAGTGTCCATTGATGGAGGAATTGGTAAAGAAGATGTGGTATATATATATATGTTGCCATCTTGAGACAAAAATGTTTCTTCTCCAGGAAACCTCAAGTCTTCAACTGAATGGATGAGGCTGACACGTTATTTAGGGTCATCTGCTTTGCTCAAAGTCTGATTTAAATAATAATCACATCTTAGAAATACTTTCACAGCAACATCTAGACTGGGGTTTGACTTAGCAACTGGGTACCATAGCTTAACCAACTGACACATAAAATTAATCATCCCAGGGAGCAAATTCAATGACTCAGTGAACGGAAAATTGACCCTTTGAGAGGCTTGAGGTATGGACCCCCAGCTAGGGTCTACCTGATGCAGAGTGCAGCTGGGCTTCTGGAAATTACTCATACCAAGAAGGAGTACAGAGGCAAGATGGACACCCACGCAGTACCCAATGTGCCACCTGGTAGGACCAGCATTAAATATCACCCTCACTGAGAAAATAGACTACAAAAGTTCCAGGAGCTGGACCTGCAGTAGACTTGGGAAAGGACACCACAATCACCTATGATCTCCTCACAATGAACGCATGCTCAGTTTTTTAAGGGGCTCTTCCCCCTCCTTCCCTCTGTTTGAAAACAACCAGTAGGGCCAGGACTGGAGGAAGGAGAGAAAGTTTATGTGGTGCCTGTGATCAGCAAGATGGTTGAGAAAATAACACTGAGCTGGCTTTTCAAACCATTGGATGGAACTGAATTTACCTGAAAGTATCTAGGTGTTAATTAATTAGTTAATTTAACATTTTTTGCTACTGACAAAAATGGGGTCTTGAGAGTAAATTTCAGATACAGAGAATTTTAAAAGAAAAACAGCAAACCTCCATCTTTATACCCCTGGGTTTTGCTGATTTTCAATCATCATAAGTGAAATATTACACTTACATTGAATGCCTATTGCTGGAAGTTAAGCAGTTTATCTTGAAATTCAGCCAGAAGTCTTACCAACCTCTTCTAACTTTGAAAAGTCATCTGCCAATTAGTAGTTTCCAAACTTGGCTGCATATTAGAATCACCTAGGGGTACTTAAAAAAAACCTTCAAATGTTTAGTCTTCTCCACACCCCTCCACAAATCTGATTTGGTTGGTCTGAGGCAGAATCTGCGGCCTTGGTACTTAAGAAAAAAAAAAAGTCCAAGGGATTCTAATATACAGGAAAGCTTAAGACTACTGATAAAAATATGGCGATTTCTATTGCTTTTCATTGCACTGGCTAGTAAGTTGCAGGCATCATGTTTTAGTTCAAGGATGAATCACGTAATTTTTGAAGATCTGTTATTAGGGATCTGAATTTAAAGTAAAATTCAACTGTGTGAGGCACTGCTAATGCAAATAACTCAAACATGGTTTAAATTGAGTGAACAGACGACTTTTAACATATGGCTTTAAAAAAAATCATACAAGTGTACAGAACATCAATTATTTATATGTTGCGTCTCCCCTTTAATCCCATTGACAAGTTTCTTTTTATCTCACTTGATAGATACATCCAGATTAGAGAAATGTTGAAATGAGAAAAAATATGAGAGTTAAGGAGGTAGGATGATAGAAATAATGGTAATTATAATAACTACTTTGTGTATAGAGTATTTGTTATATGCTAAATTCATATAAATTTTTGATATATTCCTCCCAACACACACTTTACATGTGAGGGAACTGAGGTTTAGAGAAGTCAAGCCATTTGCCCAAGGTCACTTAGCTGGTGAGAGGTAGACCTGGTTATCAAACCCAGGAGACCCTGACACCAAAGTCTATTTCTTATTTACCATACTTTACATCTTCCCATTTTTATGTTGAATAGCAAAATCACACATTACAGTCAAACCCTGAGATGGGGTAAGTCTTTTGTTATTGTTCTGAAAAGAAATCTTCCTGTGTCCACAGTGCTATGAAAGCAAGTCTAGAGAAAGACAGTGAATGAGTTTTGCAAATGAAGTTCCCATTGATTATCCTACAGATTATCTTGTAAGTGGTAAAACTTAATGTTGCTGAAGTCACTAGGTATTTCAAAGCTTTTGAGCAGAGTCCACCCTTAATCAAAACTCTGTCTTTTCTTCCTTTCCAGTTTGCATACTTAATTTCTTTTTCTTATCTAATTGCACTAGCAAGAACTTCCAGTATGATGCTGAATAGATGTGGTGAAAGAGGACATCCTTGCCTTCTTCTCAGTCTTAGGGGAAAAGTGTTCAATCTCTCATCAGTATGATTTTAGTTTAGGTTTTACATAAATACTCTTTAAAGGGTTAATGACGTTCCTGTATGTATTTACAGTTTTTTGCAATTTTTTTTAAAGAATCAAAACTGACAGGTTTTCAGAAACAGTTTATGAAAATGATATGTGAACAAGAATATATATTTTGCAGAGTTGTTGGATCATTTAATTTAATCTCCTGTGTACATCACTGTCTTTATTATGAGCTCTGGTAGAATAGCTCTGAGATTTCTCTGGTTAGTCTTTCAGACGTTTGTAAGACTGCCTACCTTAAACACCTTCTATGCCAGCATGTGGTGAACTGTTTTGGATCTATGTTCTGTGATAACAGCAGGCAATGCCGGAAGGGCCATTTCATTTACATACGGCATATTTTATAAAGAAGCTCCTACTTCACGGGTGATTCTGAACATCTGAGCAGACAAAAAGGACTTTCATACTCTTCCTAGGGGAGCAGTACTAAATTAATGCAACATTAAGTCTAATGAAGTTAAAAGGTGAAAAAAGCAACTTAGGGGACACTTTTCTATGAAATAGAGCAGATAAGTTTCTAGTCTCCTTGCTCAGTTTTAAATGAATAAAATTCCACTTCCCCAAAACAGATATTCAGAAGGATTGCTTCATAATTATTCTTAGATGATAATTTGGGATAGTATGTATGTATGGATTGTTACAGACTGAATGCTTTTTTCTGTTCCCCTCAAATTTGTATGTTAAAGCCCTAACCACCAATGTGATGGTATTTGGAGATAGGTCTTTGGAGGGTAATTACAGTTAGATGATGTCATGAGGGTGGGGTCCTGATCTGATGGCATTAGTGCCCTTTTAAGGAGAGACACCAGAGAACTCATTCAGTTTCTAGGAGCTCACAAAAAAGAGGTCATGTGAGCATGTGGTGAAATGGCTGCTGCCTACAGTTCAAGAGAAGAGGCTTCAGAATGAAAGCTACCTTGCCAGGACCTTAATCTTGGTCATCCTAGACTCCAGAACTGTCAGAAATAAATTTTTGTTGTTTTAACCACCCAATCTATGGTATTTTGTTATGGCAGCCTGTGTAGTCTGATGTATGCATATATTCCAAAATTTTTCTATTTTATTTTTTAATTGTAAGAGTAATATTTATCTGTCATAAACTATTGAAGAATACAGAAAGGTATACAGAAAAATTCAATAATTTCTCCTTCCTATTTTAATTCCACCTTTTGGTTATAACAAATATTAATTGTTCAGAACAGCCCTTGCTAACATTAATGGGCATATAAATCACTCTGGGAACTTTGTTAAAATGAAGATTCATATTGAACAGATCCAGTGTAGAGATTTTTCCTTTCTAAAATAATCCCAAGATGCTGCTGATCTGAGGACCACATTTGAGTAGCAAGGATTTAAGTGTATTTTCCACAATTTCTCTATGTTTATACAAACAAGTCAAAAGCATTTTAAACAGTGTTTTTCCCCTTAAAACAGAAGTGGTGATGGCATACATATTATTCTATAATTGACTTACTCAATTAACAAAATAAAATGGTTATCTTATAGGATAATACATGCAAATTTGACTCAATTTATAGGTATAGCATAAACATTGGAAACTGAAAACAAAACAAAAAACCCCTGCAAAACAAGTTTTTCCCTTGGCTCTTAGAATAATATCAAATAGAATAATTGAGTCAAAGGATGGCTATGGATAGAGTTCACTAGACCACCCCTGTTGAAGACCTTGAGAAGCCTTAGTTTCAATATTGTGGTGGTGATTACTGTAATTAACCCTTTCTCACAAACAATGATCTGAGATTGTAAATAAATTTGCAGATAAAACCAGGCCAAAAAAAAAAAAGCAAAGAAAACAAGTAGTTTAAAGTAAAAATACGATATAGTAAATGTATTTGATTTATTTTTTATGTATCATTTCAACTTGGTCTAGACAACGATTCAGACTTTATGGTAATACTTAACTGTAAGCACTTAAAAATGTGGTAAGTTAAATGTAAATTTTTAAAGGAAAATCTTGGGTTTTGTATATTTAAATAACTAGTTTTTCACTTCCAATCTTCTAAAGCTTGTATGCCTATTCTAAATATGTTTATATTTTGTAGGCAACACGACAGAATGAAAGGATCAACTTTGGAGTTGAACAAATGGAATTTCATGTTTTAGTTTTCAACCGCTTACAAGCTTCAGTTTCCTGTTCCTGAGTTCCCTCCAAAGGTAAGATTATGATGGCAGTTACTGCCTTTTAGTATTGTTAAGAGTGCTACAAAATGATGTGAAACGCAAAACATAGCGACTGCCGTGTAATAGGCACTCCATAAATGAAATGATTATGCCTGATAACCAGAAACTTTGAACTACTCTCTTGAAACTCATTTTGAATCCTAGGTGTAGTGCTTTTATCCTTTGACAGAGATATTGGCTTTTCAAACAGTCAGAGGTACTTCTAAGAAATATCTGGTAAATAAGAGGGCAATTAAGGTAGGCGATACCTGAGGTTATCTTCTTTCTGAAACTAAAAATTATAATTGTAAAGTAGAAGCTCATTTTTGTGTTAGCGTATGTTGGAGGAGGTGATGGAGAGGACGTGACTGCAGGTTGATCTTCAAGTTGGACCCGGCTGATGGGAGGCTCCGCACCCCTCCTTTGTCCTTGCAATGTACATTCCGCCCACAGTTTCCACAGTGAGAGCCTTCTTCAAGGGCACAGCCTTGAGAGAGCCCTGTGTTGTTGAGACCATCTGGACAGTATACGTGACTGAACCCAGTTAAAGCCTCTATATAAACATTGAGATTCTGTCTGCGGGGTTCGGCGAGATCTACCCATTTTATGGCTGCAAAAACAAGGATCATAAGTAAGTTTTCTTGCTTATTAAACCTGCCACCTACCCATCTGGAAGTCTGCCTCTTTCTTCAGGCTCTCCTTGCCCTCTGTATACAGGGGCCAATTTGGGAACCAACCGCGTTTTAAGCTAATTCTGTAAATAATGTGAATGGATTTCATAATTTTATTAAAAGAATATGACTTCTATAATTTTTTTGAAAAAATATCTGGTATCCTTGAAGTAAGTGTAAGTTGGGCTCTATGAGCTCTCTTATAAATATTAAAAATAGTTTCACAGCTTTTTATTTTGTAATGTAATATATTTTAAAGTAAATTATATTTATCATGACATTTCACCTCTAAATACGTCATTGTGCCTCTTATAAAATTAAGGCCATATTTTTAGAGGATAAAATAATATCACAGTTCACAAAATTAGTGACAGTTCCAACTAATACCCAGTTCGTATTCAAATTTCCCTGGTTGGTCCCCCAAATGTTTTTCACAGGTGGTCTGTGCAAATCAGGATCCTACCCAGTGCCACACATCACATTGGTTGATATATCCCTTAAATCTATTTGACTCTCCAGTGATATCTTTACTTATGATGCTGAAATGTTGCATGGAGTGAATCAGTTGTCTTGTGAAATATCCTACATTTCAGATTTGCTCTGATTGTTCAGAGTGAGGAGTGTCATTTAGTTTGTTCCTCTCTGTCCTGTCTCTTTCATGTAGCCCAGAATAAAGTATAAAGGCTTGATTAGTATTCAAGTGAAATGTTTTTGGTGAGATTTGGTAATGTTACCTACTTTTAAAAAATAATTCTCATCTCTTCTTGTCCTTTTGGGTAAGATCAAGTGTAAAATCATTCTTAAACTGTCTTATTGAAATATTTGTAGAACACTTCACAGTGTTTTCTGACTTGCAAATTTGTAATTTTTATAGGTATTATCTCTAAAATATAGGCAAAAGAAAAAAATTCCATAACATATCAAGAAATTTCAGAATTCATCTCTAAAACCAGAACTCACTTCTAACTTCTTCCCTCCCTTATCCATCCTCCCTCCCTTCTTCCCTCCCTCCCTTCCTTCCTTCCTTCCTTATTTCCTTCCTTCCTTCCTTCCTTCCTTCCAATTTCCTTTCAATACTGAGGTTATAAATAGTCTCTTTTAAGAAAACTGCTACCCACGCACAGACTTTAGGTTATAGAACCAATCAATCCAGAAGTAAGTAATGAATAGGGAGATTTCTTGAGTTAAATTTATTTCAAATGCTTTCTTTTGTTATAGCGTTTGTATTAAATATAAAAATAAAAGTCAGTACTGCAGTGTACTTTCTATGTATGGTTGGGCCAAGCAGCCTGACATAGCACAAGAAAAAAATACATCATCTTCAAGGCAGGAGCCAGTTCTTGATCTGAGTCACCTTTGAAGTGGCTGGTGGCATATAAAGTGTTCATATTTTTATTTTTAAGTATTTACCTCTGACCTCCAAGGATCTGATGGGATCAGAAACAGAAATACAGATGCCTCACATGAAAATCATTTTGGAAAGATATTCTGCCTAGCTCTTCAAATCCAAGATGTTTGGACTTTGTATAAACTAAAGAGAGGCATTGTGTTGGAATCAATTCAAGCCTACATATCATGGAATAGATATCTCATCCAACTGAAAAATGAGTATTTAAAATTTTTTTTGAAGTACTATATATATACAAAGAGAAAGCACAGAAAGCATGAGTGTACAACTTGGTGAATTATCACCAAACAAACACTTATGCATAATTAGCACACAGAATACAAAACAAAATATTATCTACACCTCAGAAGATCCCATTGTACCCCCTTCTAGTCTCTACTCCCCAAGGAAAATCACTGTTTTAACTTCTAACACCACAGATTAGTTTTTACTATTATTTGAACGCTTTATTAAAAGAATGATACATAACGAAAATTTTTGTGCCTGGCTTTTAAAATTAGTGTAGATGTTTTAATATTAATTTTTGCTTTTATAGGTATGCTGTGTAGGGTCATGGAATGAACATATTTAAATTGGGGAAACTGGAAGGCGGATCTTGAGTCTGCCATTTACTAACTGTATTAGCCTTCAGTAAGGTACTTAACCCTTCTGGACCCTGTTTCTTCACCTCTAAAATGGAAGTGGTAATACTTTCTTAAAAGACTGCTGGGAGGATTAAATGAGATACTATGTGTAAAGTACCTGGAAAAATAGTAGAAGCTTAATAATCGCTAGTCTCTTCACCCCACTGTTCTTCAGCCTCCCACCTTTTCTATTTAAATGTACTAGTGGAAAAAAAAACAAACAAACAAACCACAAAGCTATTATTCCACTTGAAACCTAAAAAAGATTTTGTCATGGAAGATCCATGTGTTGTTTAAAGGAACACAAAAATCTTTGCTACAATTTTTAAAATGATCATAGTTTTTTTCCTTCCTTTAAATTTCAGCAAGTTAAATATATTGCAGTTCTACTGATATAAATTGGGAAGACTTCAGATTTTACCAGATGTCCAAGGAAATGTCAAATGACCTATGATTTGTGCTAATGACAGGAAGTTATAAAGCAGGGAGATTGGATGTAAAACCCCACCTCCTGGAGGTGATTTCTTTCCTCTCTCCTCCCCAATTGGCTAATGATGGATTCTCAGACATTATTTCAGTCTTAAATTTAGTGGAGTAAGTGTTACTCTCTGAGATGTCAGTGTATTAAAAACTAGGATATAATTATATTTAATGTGAACACTATTTATTATTGTGTTCATACTAAAAATTAATGCTTGAAAATGATCAAATGAGATAAATTTATCTTATTTAAAATTTCAGTGATTTTATATATGTTCTGAAAAATAAGCCTTTTTGAAGAAAAACTGAGTTTAGTTATGGAGGGCAAATTGACATAATTTTCAGAGAAGCCTAAAAATTACTTCTTTTCCTGGAAGAAAATGATAAATATAATGTAATTTAAAATAACAAATAATATGAATTAATTACTCCCATAACTGGAGAGGCAGCTTAGTATTTTTGCTCTATTTTAACTTCAAATAAGTATAATTATAAGTAGTTTTGTCTCTGCACAAAGTAGCAAGTACATCAATGGGTGTTTTTCCTTACTCCTTGTTATTGTGAGGCTCAAAAGATAGTGGACATTAAAGCTCTTTTCTATACTAATATAAGATGAAAACGTTTAGAAATACTTAGTTTTTATGTAAGCATGATTTATTAGTATTTTAGGCAGAGCATGAATATCTGTCTATACCAATCAATGTCCAAAGATTTCTATTCTTTATTCATAAAAAGTTAATTCAACATGCTGTAAGTCTTTTCAGCAACTTGATCTACCTGCCTAGTCTAACTGTTCATAGCTCTAACCTAAACCACTCACTTAGAAAACTGAAATTAAAATGTCAGTCAGGGCCTCTGCAGAAGCTGGATGGCTCAGAACCTGAGCAGTAGACTGGAGCTCTGTTTCCTTTCTCTATTACCAAACAACCAGTCATTATATTGAAAAGGAGCACCAAGAAACATATGTTATTCTTCTCAAACATAGATGGCGCTACTGACCCACCATCACAGAGACTGTTCAGTTTTCACCACTGGCTGTGGACAAACATCAATCTATGTCTGGTCACCAGATAGTTTCTATTTTTGGAGAGCTAACTGAGGTTAAGGGTGGGCTGAAGTTCTTAGCAAGGATCTGTTATTGTTGTGTGTAACTAATTGTGCTAATATTTAGAAACAGTAACACACTGGTTGACTGGACTTTTCATGTTCCAGTGATTAATCGGTAGATATTGTAAGTGAAAACAAATGATATTGATCTAGATGCTTTTTATTTAGTTAATTGTTTGTGAGATGCTGAGTACTTTATTGCATCTTCTTTGCATCTGTTTTCTCAATTTGAATGGGAGGGAAGGAACCAACATTTATCCACCATCTAGTGTATGCCAGTCACTGGGCTGTTTATAAATATTTAATCCCCTCATCCTATGGGGAATGGCTTCTTATCTTTATTTCAAACATAACGATGAAGGTCAGAGATACTCTATGGCCTGAGATCTTCACCAAGGTGGTGGTGTTCAAGCCTAGTTCTACATGACTTAAGATCTGACTTCAAATGTTCTTTTTATTTAAACCAGTCCTGGGAATAATAATATTAATCTTATAATATAGCCTTAATACAAACTTTATACTAACACTGGCTTATTGGTGTCATGGGGAAAGGTAAATAACCTTTAGAAGGATAAAATACATCAGAAGCTCTTTTAAAGAACTTCACAGAGCTAAGTCACCAGATTAACCAATGATCTCTTTTCTTCTGTACAGAATACAGTGACTTGTATAAGTGAGGATTTAGCAATACATAAAATATATCCCCAGTTGTTTATATTATCTAGTTCAAGCCCAACAACTAGAATTGTGATTTTTAAAACTTATGCATAGACATTCACAATTTTATTAAGAATTTTAAGAAGCTGGATACTTTTAAGTCCATGGTAATCATAGGATATATATATTTCTTTTGGATTGAAAAGTTTATCAAAAATTGACTACTTTTGATGATTTGACAAGATACTTTACTATATCATTTATATTGACTGCTTCTAAAAAATATTAGGACCACTGTCTTCAGAGACAGGAGGAAAAAAGTTGCTACAAATTATTTCAAAATTTGAAAATATCTAGAAATGCCTAGCAAGGTTCTCTCTCATATACCCAGTCTAACCTGATTACATCAGATATACGTAATCTCTCTAAGACCATGTTAGCGGGATATCATAAAACATAAGGCTTTTTTTTCTGTGTAAATTTTCTAAATAAGAAAGATACCTTTTGATTGTATTCTGTAACTTGATTATACTGTTCCTAAATCTCTATAATTTAGTTAAAATATAAAGTCTTCTCAATTCTTTGCATTTAAGCTATTTGTCATTATGAGTTGGTAAAGAAATTCCAGGAGAGAATCAGTTGTGACTGTTAGGAAGAAGGATACTCACCCAACAAAGACATCAACACAGGAGCAACTTCAGAGGCCAGTGATTCAAGGCATGGAGTCATGAAGACTTTGGGGCCAAGAAAAATTCGAACGTTGGGATATCCTTCAAGAGGTCAAGAACAAACAGGAAATGATCACCATGAGTCATAAGTTTCAAGTGAATCTAGGAGATTTGATTTAAGCAGGCATAGGGCTGGCAATTTGTAGATGGCTCTAGACCGAGAATTTGATTGCAATCTTGACAGCTAGAAATGGAAAGGCAGATAAAATGCAGGGCCTCAGACACGGAGAGAGGGTTGTAGGAATGGAATGCCCAGCTAATGGAAGAACTGGCTCTAAGGAAACTTGGTAATTGGGTAGAATATTGAAAAAGAATCTCAGAACTCAGATTACATAGTTGGAGGGGTGGAGTGGAGTTCCAGATACTATCCATTTTGTATTACCGTTGTCTTTCTTCCTGTTGTATATACCCTTCTACTTACACACAGGCTCTTAAAAATTTTGCTTTCATAGGCACTTTGTATATATATTTATTTTCCTCTCTCTCCTACTTTAGCAGTTTCTCCCTCTTTCTTGCATGTTCTTAAAGCATTCAGAAATTCAAACATAATCCAAGATCTTTCTGTATAATCAAAAAAGCAAAAAATTTCTTTCATCAGAAGTCTGCTTCCAGATTCCATCACATTTTAATGTTTGCCTTAGTAGGCTCAACAAACAAACAACAATAACAAAAAACCTAACCTCTCAAGACTTCGCTTAAATTTCCAGTCTTGACTTCTCGATTTTTCATTCACTTTCCAGTGGTCTGGTTTTCATCTCCATTCCCCTCTAAAATTGTTGTTTCATGACTTCCATGTTATCAAATCAAAGGATACTTCTCTGTCCTCATTTCCCTGTGTTTCTTAGTATTCAACACAGATCACCACTCACTTTACATTGAAATAATTTTTTTTCTTGGATTCCAGAACACCATATTCTCTTGGTTATCCACATAAGGAATAATTTGACTTTGGAATAAGAAAAGTGATCACCGGATATCTTTTTAGTGTCATGCTGCAGTCTAGAGGGATTGTCTGATTGTATGGGGATTCTGAGCCTTGCCTTTGATCTGTTTTACAACTGGGAATTACAGATAACTGAAAGCAATGGAAATAATTCTTGTCTACAGACATGAAAATAAATTTTATCTGGTGGGGGAAATAATTCTTACCCTCTCCCCTTCCTACTAATAAACCCAGTTTGGGGGTCCATTTATAAATTTATTATTTTTTCTTTAATCCATATAAGCTTGTGATTCTTTGACTTCTCCTTTGAATTGGTTGTGACATCTGTCTGGTTCCCTTAATTAATGAGATAAAGTTTTGACACATATTTATTTCATGTCTGTATGAGAGTTATGGTTTTTACTTCCCAAAAAAGTATCCTTTAACACCACTTCTCCTTGATCTGACTGGCTACTGTCTCTCAGTCTCATTGGTTGGCTTCTACTTTTTTCTACAGATGATTAGCTTTTGCTCTATTTTCCCAATAAGTAATATAATTTGGGCAACCTCAGTTTTCAGCGATATCTCTATGCTGATTACTTCCAAATATTTATCTGTTGCTTTAACCTTTCACCTGAGATCCAGAATCATATATCCAATTCCTTATTGGAGAGCTAGGTTTTATTGATAGTGAGTGTTTTGCAAGAAAATGAAATGGACTTCTTCATTACTGCTCTACCTCCATCCACAAAGAAAAACAACAACAACAATAATAAGCAAACCATCAAAAAACAAACTTGTTCCTCTCCCAGATTTCCTCATTTCAATAAATGTTAATACCATCTAGCCAATTGCTCAAGCAAGAAACTCAAAACTCCATATTATTTTATCCATCTGTAATCTTTGTGTCTTCTACCCTAAAGTATCTCAAATTGGTTACTTGTCTTAATTTTTACCGTCACCATCACATCACCTCTTGCCTAGAACATCATAAGGGCTGTCTGATTTGTCTTGCTCACTATTTCCATTCTTGCCCTTCTGTATTCCATTTGCTACAAAGCAGCCAGACTGATCTTTTTAAACATAAATCAGATTATTTCACTTTAACACTTAAGACCCTTTAATAGCTTCCAATTTCATTTGGAAGAAAATTCAAATTCCTTACTATGGCTTACATAATTCTCTATCTCCCCAAATCATTTCTCTTACTAATTGCTGTCTCACTTACTATGATCCAGCTATGGAGGACTTATTCCTTTTCCTTGAATAATCACAAACCTTTCCTGTTTCTGGGACTTTACACTTACTTTCCTCTATGTAGAACATACTCTGACTTTTCATAAGCTTAACTCTTTCCTGTTTGAATCTGAAAAAAAGTATTTTCAGATTTCAAATCACCTTCCTCAAAGAGTTCTCATCTTACCCTGCCTCAAGTAGCCTCATCCCCCCTTATTTTCTGTCTCACCACTTAGCCTTTCTCCTTCACATTTACCACAAACCACAAAATCTTTCTTTGAATTTTTAAAACTGCTTTTATGTGTTTATATCTGCCCAGCTCTGCCTTCTCCACTTCCCCTTTCCTCTACAGAATACAATACACCTGGGAGGCAAATACCTTGCCTGCCCTTTTCATCCTCTTAGTCCCAGAATCCAAGATAAACCCTGGATCATAAAAGACACTTACAATGTTTTTTAAAACATGAATGAATTGATGAAGTATTAATCTTATACTTCTGAAATAATATTTTATCAATATCTACCTCAATCTCTCTACTACAGAAGGTGAAATGCAACTTGTGATATAACTTTTACTCATTCCTGTCTTCCTAGGACTGGTATCATGCCTGGTGCATAGTAGGCACTCAATAAATATTTCTTAAATACATGAATGAATGGAGTAAGTAATATAATCCCAAGGTCAGAACAGATTCTTAGCTGCCACTTTCCTGCCATAGGCCAGCTTATAGTTCCAGTATTTGAGGCCGAACGAGTGCCAAGTCTGGCACAGGACGGAGTCTGGAGATGAAGGATGATTAGACTTGGGTAAAAGTTAGAGGAGCAGGCAGGAAACAGGCAGACCATTGAACTACTTTTAGTCTCTAGGTCATTTATTTTGGTGACTAGTTTTTGACTCAGACTCAATTTATGGGATGTCAAAGTCTATACATCTATAACATTATGGTTCATTTATTTTCTTCTCAATAAATAGCCTTATCCATTTGATTATGGAACACATTTTATCTTATGCATGCTCTCTCTCCAACCAGAAACTTTCCTGACAGAGGGAAAACTTTGCTTTTGTTGGCTGTCTGATAACCATATTCATAAGTTTTATTTGAGTTTATTTTAGTAGTTGCAGGAGTTGAATTACACTGCCTAAATCAAGATAACTTTTTCTCAACTCCAAACATTGAAAAACCCCCAATTAAAATTTTAGTACAATCTCACATTTCTTGGGAAGCTTAACAGAACCTGTATTAATAGTAAGAGAGATTTGAAATATATTTGAATATTTTTCGGGAAATTGTGTATACATACATAAATTATTAGTAGGAAAACTAGACAAGGCTCATTTTTACTGCATTAGTATTTCTTAAAGAACACCAAAGTGAAATATCTAAAACTCCAAATGGAGCAGAAATCAGAGGAGGTAGCACATAATTGCTTTTATTTAGAACAGAAATCTTGAATGGGGAGTTTTTTTCATTTTTTTTTAAGCAAGTAGAAAATTATTTCTAATGGAACCAGTGCAACATAGACTTACACAAATCTATTATGTGAATAATGTCTTATTTCAATTAATTCTGATTGTGATGTTTTAGGATCAATTTAGCCTGCTAGGAAATCTTGAATTTGGATAATTTTTAAATATAAGTACTGATGATTAAAAAAAGAGTTTAGCAGCCAATTAAGCCGACTGTGTTCTTTTCCCCATGGGAAAAGTGCACAATGGCTGCAAACAGCGACCTCCTTGGTAGTGTACCAGCCTGTTGCCTGTATGGGTTGCCCTAAGGGACCTTGGAGACAGCTCTTTCCAGTGGACATTAATGACCGGCATGCTGTCCCCAGTCTAGGCTCCAGACAGGTGTGCGCGGTGCCTTTGGAAAGCCCAGGGCACAGTGGCCAGGGTCCACATTGGCCAAGTCATAATGTCCATCCGCATCAAGCTGCAGAACACGGAGCATGTGATTGAGACCCTCCGCAGGGCCAAGTTCAAGTTCCCTGGCCGCCAGAAGATCCACATCTCCAAGAAGTGGGGATTTACTAAGTTTAATGCAGACGAATTTGAAAACATGGTGGCAGAAAAGCGGCTCATCCCTGATGGCTGTGGGGTCGAATACACCCCTAATCGTGGCCCTCTGGACACATGGCGGGCCCTGCACTCGTGAGAGCCTTGGCGCTGTCCCCTCCTTACTCATGCCCACCAATAAATCCTACTTTCCTGTCAAAAAAAAAAAAGAGTCTATTTTACTTAGAGCGAAAGAAGATTCAGCTTTGACTGTTCATTAATGTGGGAGTAGAAGAACTGCTCTAAACTCAGATAAGACTTAATTCCTTAAAACTATCCATAATTTAGGAATAACCCCTTGCTAGAAAGTGACATAGTATATAAATATATAACATTTAAATGTACAAATTAAGTACGAATTTAACAATCTCAATAACTATCAGGTCCAACGAAGAATAATTTAGGGAGAATTTGGGTTAATGGAAAGGATCTTAAACAAAGAATGAGAACTCTGCATTCCAATTCTAGGTCTGACCTGAATTTATTTTATTCTAGGACAAGTAAATTTATCCCAGTGAACTAGAAATCGTCATCTGTAAAATAAGGGGATAAGACATCTTATGTTTCTATGTTTATAGTTAAAGCTCAACCCTTCACTGAACAATAGGGTATAAGGAGTTATGATCAAGCCTTAACTTATCCACTACTGTACTTAAAGTCTATATTCACAGAGAGAAATAAAAAATCAAAGAATCTAGTCTAAGGGTCTTTTTATATATCACACTTCTTGAGAAATACCTAAATGATTATTTTTGCCTTTTTGTTTCACTTTTGATTTCCTGATCCAAGTGGATCGGATGGCTATGATCAGTTCTTGGATTCCTTATTCTTAAAGAAAATAAGGTCAAAGGAAAGAATAGTCTCGATTCTAGAAACTCTTCTCACTAACTGTCTCCTTGGGATTGTTTTTTTAATACATTACCTCATCTGCTCTGTTACCTACCTGAGTTTTTGAATAAAATTTTAAAATTAACTATAAGCATTTTTCATGCATATATACTCTTTACAGAATATTGGAACATATATGACTATGAGTATAGAGAATATAACTAAATATAACAATAGTCATTGTCTATTTGGAAAAATTGTAACCTATGCTAATGTCATTTATTCCTTCTTTGGAGATAAAGAGTAATTCAGCTGATCTAATAGTCTTGTGAAGTAGGTAAGAAATGTTTCCTACTGCCCGCACACATATGAAAATAAAAATTCCTGTCAGAGAAACCATATTCACTACACTGGGAAATTTTCTTTTTTCCAGTTTCATGCTCTAGGAATGACAACTGTTATGGTTGGAATGTTTGTGTCTCTTCAAAATTCATATTTTGAAAAATTTTAATCCTCAATATGATGATGTTGTGAGGTGGGGCCTTTGGGAGGTAATTAGGTCGTGAGGGTGGAGCCCTCATGAAGGGAATTAGTGCTCTTATAAGAAGAGACAGGAGAGAGCTTTCTCCTCTGTCTCTCTGTCTCTCTCTGGCATGTGAGGACACAATGAGAAGCCAGTCATTTGCAAACCAGGAAGAGTACTCTTACATGATGCTGGATTGAGCACCTTGATCTTGGACTTTCCAGTCTCCAGAACTTTAAGAAATAAATGTTTGTTGTTTTAAGACTCACAGACATAGAAAACAAACTTATGGTTATCAAAGGGGAAAGGAGGGGGGAAGGGGAAGGGATAAATTACAATTTGGGAGTAATACATACAAACTACTGTATATAAAATAGATAAACAACAAGGACCTGCTGTATAACACAGGGAACTATACTCAATATTTTGTAATAACCTATATATGGGAAAAGAATCAGAAAAATATAACAATCACTTTGCTGTATACCTGAAACTAGCACAACATTGTAAATTAACTATACTTCAAAAAAAAAATTTAAATGTTTGTTGTTTAAGCCACCCTATCTTTGGTATCCTGTTATAGCACCCTGAACTGACGAGGACAACAACTTATCGAAATTATTCTATAATTACAGAACTTGCTGACAGCACCTCATTGTACCAAAATCTATTGTCTATGCTCAGTTACTAAGTTTTAGAAATGCATCCATTTATTCAATCCTACAACTACTTACACCTGGAAGTAGCCTTGAAGTAGCTTGGTTCTCTTGATCTTCGGTCACGTATTCATTTTGACATTATCCAAAGTTTTTCCCAACTGGTATATCTTTATCTATTCCTGCATCAACCACTTTATGGGCAATGATCTTGCCTAGCCTGTGAACAGTGCCTTTTATCACCTTACAATAAGTGGATTTGCTCACCTTTCATTTTGTGGTGGTCAGGCCAGGTAGACTATGATGTAGTGGACACCTCAGGCCAACAGGAACCAATGAACACACAGTATAAGGACACCTGAATAATTGGGCAACCACAAAACAGTAAAAAATGATTATTTCAGGGAAATAGTCTAGTTGAACTGTTAAGCTTGACTTTACTGTAATAGAATCATTTGAAAGGTAATAGTGGTTCCAGGTACTCCCTTTGATATATACTTTCAGAATTCAGCCATTTGTAATTTTTGCTTTAAAATTTTATAGTCTTTTCAAATTAGGTTATGTAACTATCTTAATTTACTTTTAGATTGAATTGTTAAGGTGAATAATTTTATTTTGATTTGAACGTGCCCAGAAAGCATATTTTTGGTGTGAAATATCAAAGTATGTTTTTCTTCCTTACATGAAAATAGCTTGCAGATTTGTTTGACATTTGATATAAAGTGATTTCTATAGTTTGAGGCACAAGTGAACTTCAATTTTAACCTTGTAATGATTATACATGTTTATGGAAAATGAGTTGAAATGTAGAACTGCAATCATTGTCTGCATTTCCAGGCTTTGCCAGGCCTAAATGCCTTTTTATTTAGAGAATTTTCCATGCCTTTAGGTTACTAAGCATCAAAATAATGTAAACTGGTACATTTTAATTTGGTTGACTCTGTAGCCAAGAAGGCAGTGACTAGGAGCTTTTTTCACCATATCATATTTTTCATGGGCTTTGCCTATGGATCTTGGAATACAATGGTGGCATATCAGGAAAAGGGGAATAAACCATTCTAAAAAATGGCCTGGCTTAGGGCTCATGCTCAGAAGGGAGGTCAGCAAGCAAAGTTAAAGTATTTGAGAACACAGTGTTCATAATTAAAAGGCCCTGCCTGGTGGTTGGGTGCCTGGCAGCAAATGATACCCTTATAATTAGGCTGGTGGTACTCTCTTGAGTCCAAGGGGAACTCAAACAGTTTTAAATAAAACTCAGCCAGTATCCAATAGGACTGGGACAGGACCTAACTCCCAAAGGAGAGGGAGCTGGCTAGAGCCAGGCAGGCTTGCAGGATCCTGGCCAAACTGGCTAGACTTTAGGATTCTGGTCCCAGAGATATTTGGAACACAAAGTAGGAAGAGTGGCAAAACCCAAATATACAGAATTTGCACAGATGGAGGACACACAAACAAAGGCTGAGTTTTAGTGATTCAGTTATGGGGATCCCAGCTAACTCTAGGCCCCACTGATTACTTGGGAGATGGTCTCTCAGTGTCATTGGCTTAAGGACCAAGGAGGCTGGAACCTATGGTTGAGGATCCTCGGTGACTAGTGGTGAATAAGCAGAAAGAGAATCACATGAGGAATCTAGAACAAATATTTTTCCCTCAGTCAATGGACTGGTTTTACAGTTTTCCTTTTCATTGGTCTGATTAATTGGCTCAATTAATCTTATACTTTAAGATTATATGGACGTAATCTAAATACATGGTATTTTCTTCTTCTGCGTGACCTTGAGCCCTTACAAGCTGAATTCTGAACCATTTTTCATCTGATGTACTTAGAGCTATACAGTAGAGTCTGTTTGATATTATGCAAATTTTAAAATATTGGGGTCATGGCCAAACTAATTTCAAGTAAAATTTTTGGAATTTTTAATTAAAGTATAAAGTACCACCAGGAAAGGTTGCACATTATCAGTGTGCAACTCATCAATGTTGACAAACTGGACATGCCCAGATCAAGGAAGAGACTATTACCGGCACCCCAGAAGCCTCTTTTGTTCCTTCTACTTACTAACTCCCAAAGAATGACAGCTCTCTTGGTCATAGATAAGTTCTGTATGTTTCTCTACTTTATGTGAAATGAATCATATAATATGTATTCTTTCATGTCTGGTTTGTTTGGCTCAGTATTATGCTTGTGAGATTCCTCAATGTTGCTGTTAGTCATAGATCATTTATTATCTTGGCTAATGCTGTATTCCATTGTATAAACATATCTTAATTCCTTTTAGCGCTTCTATTGGTGAACATTTAGGTAGCGTCTTCTGTTGGTGCTGTTATGTATAGTGTTGTTATGTATAGTGTTGTTATGTATAGTGTTGCTATGAATATTCTAGTAATGTCTTTTGGTAAACATATGTACACATTTCCGTGGATATTATAGAGTGGAATTGGTGCGTCATGTATCAGTGAAACTTAATGTTTTCTAAAGTTTGTAATTTTATTAATTAGCCAATCCCAAAGATTTTTCTGTCACCATAAGTATATCACAGATCTGTCCTTTCCTTGCTTTACCTGGCCTACTATTCTATTGGCTTACTTTTGGCCAAAGTTTTAATACATGGAGGCTTAATTATGTGTTTCTTTCCTCTGTTATACATTTACAATTTCCCAAATATTCACTCTGAAGTATAAGTACTGAAATTTTATGAAGAGATAAAGAATAAGCAGTCCTTTTGTAGTTTAAAAAATTATAAATAAGTATATTTAGTTTTTAGATTTTATCCACAAGTGATACAGAAGAAATATTGACATAATATAAGTTGTTCTCCTTTTTAAAAGTTGCCTGTGCTAAAATCTGACATTTCAGAACAAGTAAATACATAGGTATTTATTCATATTAAAACATTACCTTGCTTTACAGAAGGATCAACTCCAATCTCAAAACTTTATTCTAAAACAAACTTTATTTTTAGGACAGTTTTAGATTTACAGAAAAATTGAGAGGATAGTACAGAGAGTTCTCATATATCCTCCACAGAGTTTCTCCTATTATTAATATCTTACAAGTATGGTACACTTGTCACAATTAATGAACTGATACTGAAACATCATTATTAACTAAAGTCTGTAGTTTATCCAGATTCCCATAGATTTTAAGTAAGGCCCCACCTGTCCCTGTCCCCCTGCCCCATTCCATCCAGGATACTACATTCCATTTAGTTATCATGTCCCTTAGGCTCCTCTTGGATGTGACAGTTTTTAAGATTTTCCTTGTGTTTCATGACCTTGAGAGTTTTGAGGAGTAATGGTCAGGTATTTTGTAGAATGTACCTCAGTCGGGATTTTTCTGATGTTTTCCTCTTTTTTTAGTTAAAAAAATTAATTGTGGTAAAAAACATATAACAAAAAACTATGTTAACCTTTTTTTCCCCATTTGAACACATCCATCATGTCACATAGTTACGAATCTTTTTTTTTTTTGGTGAGAACATTTAAGTGTACAACACTGTATTATAAACTATAATTATTATGCTGTAATTAGATCCTCAGAAGTTATTCATCTTATAACTGAAAGTCTATAGTCCTTGACCAACATTCCTATTTCTTCCATCTCCTGATGCCTGGCAACCACTGTTCTGCACTCTGGTTCTATGAGTTTAACTTCTTTAGATTCCATGTATAAGTGTGATCATATAGTATTTGTCTTTCTATGCCTGGCTTAGCATAATGTCCTCCAGATTCATCTATGTTGTGACAGATGGCAAGCTTTCCTTCTTTTTATGGCTGGATAATATTCCAATTTTCTACAGACACACACATATATGTATACATATGTGTATATATATAGGCTATTATGAATAATGCTGCAATGAACATATGAGTGCAGATATCTCTTCAAGATAGTGATTTCATTTCCTTTGGATATATAACCAAAAGTTGGATTGCTGGATCATACGGTGGTTCTATTTTTTTTTTTTTTTTTGAGGAATTTTCTCATGGTTTTCCATAGTGGCTGCCCAATTTACATTCCCACCAACAGTGCAAGTGTTCTCTTTCCTCCACACCTTTGCCAAAATTTGTGAGCTCTTATCTTTTTGTTACTAACCATCTCATTGTGGTTTTGATTTGCATTTCTCTGATCATTAGTGATACTGAGCATCTTTTCACATACCTGTTGGCCATCTATATGTCTTCTTTGGAAAAATTTTCTGTTAAGGTCCTTTGCCCATTTTATAATTGGGTTATTGGGTTTTGTTTTGTTTTTTTTAACATCTTTATTGGAGTATAATTGCTTTACAATGGTGTGTTAGTTTCTGCTTTATAACAAAGTGAATCAGCTATACACATACATATACGCCCATATCTCTTCCCTCTTGCGTCTCCCTCCCTCCCACCCTCCCTATCCCACCCCTCTAGGTGGTCACAAAGCACCGAGCCGTTCTCCCTGTGCTATGCGGCTGCTTCCCACTAGCTATCTGTTTTACATTTGGTAGTGTATATATGTCCATGCCACTCTCTCACTTTGTCCCAGCTTACCCTTCCCCCCCTCCCATTGACTATTGAATTTTATGAGTACCTTATGTTTTTTGGATATTAACCACTTATCAGATGTATCTATTTTCTCCATTTCATAAGTTGCCTTTTAATTTCATTGATTATTTCCTCTGCTGTACAGAAGATTTTTAGTCTGAGTAGTCCCACCAAAACCAAAGTTTTATGGTTTCTGATCTTACATTTAAATCTTTAATCCATTTTGAGTAAGTGTTTTTGTATGGTGTAAGCTAAGGGTCCAATTTCACTCTTTTGCATAGTGTTTTTCCAAGACTGTTTATTGAAGAGACAATCCTTTACACATTGTGTATTCTTGGCACTCTAGTCAAGATTAGTTAAGCATACATGTGTGGGTTTATTTTGGGGCTCTCTATTCTGTTCCATTGGTCTATGTGTCTGTTTTTATGCCAGTGCAATACTGTTTTGATTACTATAGCTTTGTAATATAATTTGAAATCAGGAAATCTGATACCTCCAGGTTTGTTTTTCTTTCTCAAGATTACTTTGGCTATTCAGGATCTTTTGTGGATCCACATGAATTTTATAATTGTTTTTCTTCTATTTCTATGAAAAATGACATTTCAATTTTCATAGAGATTGCATCAAATCTGTTGATCACTTTGGGTAGTATGAATATTTAACAATATTAATTCTTTCTTCAGTCCATGAACATGGCATATATTTTCATTTATTTGTGCCTTCTTCAATTTCTTTCATCAGTGTTTTATAGTTTTTAGTATACAGCTCTTTCACTTCCTTAGTTAAATTTATTCCTAAGTATTTTATTCTTTTTTGATGGTATTGTAAATGGAAGTTTTTTTCTAATTTCTTTTTTGGATAGTTTGTTGTTTGATAAAGAAATGCAACTTATTTTTTTATATTGATTTTGTATCTTACAACTTTACTGAATTTGGTTATTAGTTCTAACAGTTTTTTGATGGAGTTTTTTCGGTCTTCTGTTCATAAAATTTTGTCATCTGCAACACAGAGACAATTTTACTTCTTCCTTTCCTACTTGGATGCCTTTTATTATTTTTTCTTCCCTGATATTTTTAGCCAGAACTTCTATTAGTATGTTGAATAAGAGTGGTGAGAGTGAGCACCTTTGTTTTGTTTCTGATCTTGGGGGAAAGTCTTTCATCTATTCACCATTAAGTATGATGTTAGTTGTGGGCATGTCATATATGGCCTTCATTATGTCGAGGTACATTTCTTCTAAACCTTCTATACTAATTTGTTGAGTTTTTTTTTTTTTTTAATGAAAAGATATTCAATTTTGTCAAGTGCTTTTCTAAATCTATTGAGATAATCCCATGGTTTTTATCCATCATTCTATAAATGTGGTATATCAAAATGGCTTGTGTATTTTGAACCATCTTTGCATCCCAGGGATAAATCTAACTTGATGATGTGTGTTTATTTTAATATACTGTTGAATTCAGTTTGCTGGTATTTTATTTTGAGAATTTTTGCATGTGTGTTCATCAAATATATTGGTTTGTGGTTTTCTTTTCTTGTAGTGTTCTTGTTTGGCTTTGGTATGAGGGTAATGCTGAACTCTTAAATGAGTTTGGAAGTCTTTTCTCCTCTTCAATTTTTGAAGGAGTTTGAAAAGAGTTGGCATTAATTCTTCTATAAATGTTTGGTCAAATTTACACATGAAGCCATCTGGTTCTGTGTCTTTCTTTGTTGGGAGTTTTTATTTTTTAGTACTGCTTCAATCTCCTTACTTGTTAATGTCTGTTCAGATTTTCTCTTTCTTCATGATTTAGTATTGGTAGGCTTAATGTTTCTAGGAACTTACCCATTTATTCTATGTTATTCAATTTGTCAATATATAATTGATAGCAGTCTCTTATGAGCCTTTGTGTTTCTGTAGTATCAGTTGTATTTCTCTTCTTTCATTTACACAATTATTTTTTTTTAGCCTCCTCTCTTTTTTTTCTTGGTTGGTCTACCTAAAGTTTTGTCAATTTTGTTTATCTTTTCAAAAAATCAACTCATAGTTTTGTTGACCTTTCCTGTTTTCTCTCTAGTCTCTATTATATTTATTTTTCCTCAAGTCTTTATCATTTTCTTCTGCTTACTTTGGGCTTAGTTTGTTCCTCTTTTTCTAGTTCCATGAAGTGTAAAATTAGATAGCTTAACTTGGGATCTTTCTTTTTTCTTAATGTAAGCAGTGATCACTACAGACTTTCTTTTTAGAATTGCTCTTTCTACATCTCATAAGTTTTGGTATGTTGTTTTTCATTTTTGTTTGTTGCAAGATATTTTTTGATTTCTATTTTGATTTCTTCTTTGATGCATTGGTTATTCAGTAATGTGTTGTTTAATATCCTAATATTTGTGAATTTTCCAGTTTTCCTTCTGTTATTGATTTCTAGTTTCATACCATTGTGGTCAGGAAAAATATTTGATATGATTGTAATCTTAAATTTGTTAAGACCTGTTTTGTGACCTAAGATATAATCTATACTGTATAATTTTCCATGTGTGCCTAAGAACAGTGTGCATTCTTCTGCTGTTGGATGGAATGTTCTATATATGTCTGTTAGATTTTTTAGTCTATAGTGTTATTAAAGTTTTTTTGATTTTCTCTCTGGATGATCTATCTATTGTTGAAAATGAGGTATTGAAGTACCCTACCATTATTGTATTGTTGTCAATTTCTCCCTTCTGTTCTGTGAATATTGGCTTTAACTATTTAGATGCTCCAAAATTGGGTGCATATATATTTATAATGGTTATATCCTCTTGATGAATTAATTTTTTTTCATTATATAGTGACATTCTCTTGTGACTGATTTTCACAGAAAATCTATTTTTTTTCTGATATAAGTTTAGCTACCACTGCTGTATTTTGTTTACTAATTACATGGTATATCTTTTTCTATCCCTTCACTTTCAACCCATGTGTGTCCTTAAATCTAAAGTGAGTCTTTGGTAGACAGCATAGAGTTGGATTCTGTTTTTTTTTTTTTTTTAAATCTCTTCATTTGCTCTATGTCTTTTTATTGAAGAATTTAATCCACTTATATTTAAACATTATTTTAGTGAAGCACTTACTTTTGTCATTTTTCAATTGTTTTCCATCTGTTTTATAGTTCTTTTGTCTCTCTATTCCTTTTTGGTTTTCTTCCTTTGAGATTTGTTGGTTTTTTTTGTAGTGGTATGTTTTGATTCCTTATCCTTTATCTTTTTGTATCTACTAGAGGTTTCCTCTTTGTGGTTGCCATAAGGTTTACATAAAACTTCTCATAAGTCTATGTTAACTTGATAGCAACTTAACCTCAGTTAAATACAAAAACTCTACACTTCTCCACATTTTATGTTACGTCTTTTTATTTTGTTTCTCCATTAACAGATTATTATAGCTACAGTAATTCTAAATGCTTTTGTCTTTTAATTTTTATACGAGTGTTAAAAGTGATTTATGCACCATAATTACAGTATTGGAGTATTCTGAGTTTGACTATATATTTACCTTTACTGGTGAGTTTTATACTTTCATATGTTTTTATGTTGTTACTTAGTGTCCTTCCATTTCACCTTGAAGAACTCTCTTTAGCATTTTTATAAAGCATGTCTAGTGGTGATGAACACCCTCAGCTTTTGTTTGAATGGGAATTCTTTATCTCTTCTTCATTTCTGGAGTACAGCTCTGCTGGGTATGATATTATTTTTTTTTTCCTTTGAGCACTTTTAGTATATCATCCCACTCCCTCCTGGGTTGCAAAATTTCTCATGAGAAGTATGCTGATAACCTTGTATGTGATGAGTCTATTCTCTTGCTACTTTCAAAATTCTCTTTGTCTTTGGAGAATTAATTTGTAATGTTTCTAGGGGTAATCTTTGGGTTGATCTTGTTTTGGGTCCTTTGAGATTCATGTATCTTGATGCCCATATCCCTCCCATGATTTGGGAAGTTTTCAGCCATGATTTTTAAAATTGCTTTCTACCCCTTTCTCTATCTCTTCTTGGACTCCCATAATGCTTGATGGCATCCCATAAGTCCCATGTGTTTTCGTCACTCTTTTTTTATTCTTTTTTCTTTTTGTTCTTCTAACTGGCTAATTTCAAATGACTTATTTTTCAATTAGCTGATTATTTCTTCTGCATGATCGAGGCTGCTGTTGAGCTCTCTATTGAATGTTTCAATGCTGTTATTGTATTCTTCATCTCCAGGATTTGTGCTTGGCTCTTTTTTATGGTTTTTATTCCTTTATTAAATGTCTTGTTTTGTCCATGCATTGTTTTCCTGATGTCATTTAGCTGTCTATCTGTGCTCTCTTTCATCTCATTGAGCTTCTATATGATGATCATTTTGGATTCTTTGTCAGGCAATACATCAGTCTCCATTTCTTTGGGGTTGGTTATTGGAGATTTATTAGGTTCTTTTGGTGGTGCCATGTTTACCTGATTCTTTGTGATCCATGTAGCCCTGTTTTGGTGTCTGTGCATTTGAAGAAGTAAACATCTCTTCTAGTTTTTACAGATTGCTTTCATCAGATACATATCTTCTGTTGGGTCTCTGGGATGATGGTATTGTCTCCAGGATCACAATTGAGTGTGGTTGGAGCTGGGTCACATGGCTGCTGCTGGGCCCAAAGTGAGTTTCACAGTTGGTAGGTCTGTTATCAGGTGTGCAGATGAGTGTGGCTCTCTTTGGGTCTCTAGGATGGCTCCTGACAGATCACTGACAGGTCTTAGGGTAGGCAAGATTGAGCTCTGACTACAGTTGAGAGGGGCTAGAATGAAGTCACAGGGCTGCTTCATGGTCCATGGCTTGTGCCAAGGTCTGCAGTATGCCTCTGGGGGTATGCCTCCTACTAGGTTTTTGGTTGGGCATGACTTCCCCAGGAATATGGCCAAGTGAGACTGGGACCAGGTTACAGTGCTGCTTCAGAATCTGCAGTTGGGTTGATGTTGGCAGCCCTGCCTTCTGGGGGGCATAGTCAGGTATGACTCCCAGTAGGTCCCTGTGTGGTCAGGAGGGTTCCCAGTCTTAGCTGTGAGGGGTTGGAGCTCAGTTACAGGGCTGCTTCAAGATCCACAGTTGGACCATGGTCAGTGGGCCTACATCAGGTGACACAGATGAGCCTTGGTGAGTTCCTGGGAGGGAAGGAGTGTTTCTGGCCCATGGCTGAGAGAGGCTGAAACCGAGTTACAGGGACATTTCAGGGTCTACAGGACTGAGGTTGGAGGGCCTGCTTTGGGACATGGATGGGCAGGACTGGTGGCTAAGAGGACTTGGAGCAGGTTTACAAGACCCTTCAGGGTCCACAGCCAGAACCAAGGTCAATGGGCCTGTTACCCAGGCCATGGGCAGGCATGACTTCTAAATTTCTTGGCAGATGGTGCTGATGACAGGACCATGGCCAAATGAGGCTGTAGTCAAGTCCACACAGGGACAGGGCTGTTTATAGGACTGTAGCTGAGATTAGAGTCAACAAGTCTGTTACCTGGGCACAGACCTACCTCTTCAAACAACCCTTCTTTGTCTTGGGTTCCATCATTGTTTCAGAATCTTCTACCTGAATCCCAAAACTCCCCCAAAGGCAATTTTGTCCATGGATGGCTGTCGAATTATTGTTGCTGAGGGGGAATATGAGCAGGGGACCTCATATTTCACCATCTTGCTGATGTCCTCTCCCATTTTAACCATTTTTGAGCGAGCGTATAGTTCAGTAATTAACTGTATTCACATTGTTGTGTAACAGATGTCTGGAACTTCTTGATCTTGCAAAACTGAAACTGTATACCCATTGAACAACAACTTCCCAATTCCACTGTCCCAAGATTCTTTTAATTATTAAGTTTCCCAGTAGACTGAAAATATAACTCTGATTTTGTATGAGACAGGAAAGAATATTTATTGAAAGCCTACCATGTGCCAGGCATTTTGTCAGCTATTTTCAAATATGTTTTCTTAGTTAGTTCTTACAAAAGTAGAGTGGAGCTGTACTTACTGTCCCTATTTTTCAGATTTGGGAACCTTGGCTTTGTTGAGTAAACTGCTAAGGGTTCCATAGCAACTGATGAAGCTAATATTAATACTAAACTGCACCTGTGGGAATGCAAAGTCAATGCTCTTTCTTGCATAATATTTTATCAACAGCTTGCTAAGATTCTGCTTATTACATATCATAATGGGACAAATGGATAAATATCTGCCTAGAGGAAAGTTTTTTATAAATGAAGTTATGTCTCTAAATCAGTGGAGGGATTAAAATCTTTGAGGAACTGAAGAGAGAATCTGAATATTTAAATACATATTTTATTAATTCAGTAGACTCTGTAGAGGTTGTATTTTAAATGTTCAGCATTTTAGCACTGGAAAACCCTCTGCCTCAGGGTCTGCTGCACTCTGGACCATTTCACATTCCGTTCCCGTGACTGACTGATGTGCATGACTATGACAAATGCTTGGCAACCTCACTGGGCGGGGCCTGTAAGTGTGAGGACTCAGACTGTCATTAAACTGGGGCCTGGTGCCAAGGACTGAGTGCATGCTGGAGACCCTGCTCCAAGTTCCACCACCCTATTGGCCAAGGCACAAGTGCAAACTGTGCCTGTGAATTTATCATAAATTACTTTTTAATGGAACATTTTAAATCAGACAAAGAAAATGCTTTCCCTCTGGAATGGAATCCCACCCTACTGCAATCTGCGTCTGACCTGATAAATAATGGGGCAGGCTACTGAGGGAGATTACAAATGATATCTCTCAAAGGGTTTTCAAAAGAGGATAATCATCTGTCCATGATGAGCACAAGGTAGAGTTCTGTCTATGAATCTGAAAAGGCTGCTGTGTTGTAAAAGAAACATTTCACTAATAGGAAGGGGACATAGGCTTCGGTTCTCAGCTTTCCAGTAACTCTCCTTGTGACCTTAAACAAGTAGCTTGAATTCTATCACCATATGGTGACATCTCCAGAAAGGGGGTCCTCACCTTTAGATCCTTCTGGCACCTAGATATCCAGGAATCAACACTAACTAAATTAGGATGAGGTTGGACTAAAATGTGTTCAGTGGAAAGCTAGAGCCATGGGAGCTAAGTAACTATTCTAAGGTGTTTTGTAATAAGTTGAGTAAAGTGAGTAGAACAAAATTAAACGTTTTTTTTAAATGCTAAGATTTCTCAGAGACTTTAATGTGCTAAAGAGCAGAGTGATTTTTCAGGAATTAACTAGCGTTAAGCGTTTCCCAAACACACTTGACCGTGAAACCCATTTTATGCAACATATCATAGATTTAGTGTTCCATGAAATATTTTATGATAATCACAGATCTCAAGCACAGTATTATAGCATCTAGCTTCGAAAATTCGTGTGTCTATGTTTTATAAATAGTCCTACTTATTTTAATCTATCAAGGAATGTAGGAACATTTATTTGTTCATTAATTCATTCAATAAGATTTTAGCACCTTTTATGTGCTAAGATAGTGCTAAGTGTTGCAAATAAGTCAGTGAATAAGTATGTTAATAACAAAATTTCTCTCCTCATTAAGCTTATTTTAGTGCCAGGGAGAGATAATAAAGTCAACATATAAATAACATATAAATAACATAATTATGTGTTATGCAGAAAATAAAGATAGAATGCTGGATTAACTTTAGAGATTTGCTATAAATAAGTCTAATAATAGAATTTAGCAGAAGTGAAACTATGTGATCTGCTAGGTCGTAAAAGACCATACTGCTTTCTTTGATTCTCTTGGAATGGCCACTCCCTGGTTGCTTTCTCATAGGATGTTTCCTCTGGGAAACCCTGCTCTGGAGATCCCAAGTCACAAGAAGAAGTCAAATGTAGGTGCTCTGATTAACAGTCCCAGTTGCCTAAGTCCTTTGAACCATTTCAGCCCAAATGCCCAAGATGTCAGTGAAAATGCCTCCATATAACTTTAGTGCTCAGGTATGCAAGTTACTCCTGGCCATTTGGGTCTTCCTAACTGAGGCTCCAGGAAAAGAAATAAGATATCCCTACTGTACTCTGTCAATTCCTGACCTACAGAATCCTTGAGCATGATATGTTTTTTGTTCTATGCTATGAGGGTAGTTTATTTAAGAGCAGTAGAATATGTAACAAGGGTCATATCTCTATTCCTTAAGGTCACATCTCGGAGAATGGCCATGATTTGCCATGATTTGCTTCAAAAACCTCTTATATGTCACTGCTTATTTCAGAGTTTAGGTGGCAATTATGAGGTTAGATAGCATCTAAGAAATGCTTAGTTTTCTTATGCCATGGTAAGGGTAACTCAAAAGCTGTGCCTTGCTTTTGTGTCAACTATCAGTGGCTTGTGGAACCCCAAACTTGATTCATTCAGCGCCATGAAAGTGAATCTGTCTTTAAGGACTTCTTCATAATAAACATCATAAGAGACTGATATATTAAATAGGTTGCCTACTTATTAACTCAAAATGATTTACAACACAGTATGAACTTAGATACTCATGTTGGCTGTTCTGCCTATCATCTCTGTTCAGAAATCTCTATTCAGGAAGTCATATTTTTCAGACACCATGAAATTGGAACAAGGGTTGTTTGATTGATTTAAATGGCTAATAAAATTAAGCTGTGATAACCTATCCATTCCCATAAGAGGCATGAATATCTTACAGTACAAAACATTGAATTTAATTAACTAGCTACTTCTTCTCTACATAGTACTAGGGAATCACTATAAATTTTGGTTCACTGAAGATATTTTTTCTGTTCTATGCTGATCCTCCAATTTTGAGGTATACATACATTCTTAAAAATATCCCAATGCCATTAGTCATATTAGCCTAAGATCTTTCTTTACACCTGAAAGCCATTCTATCTCTTTAAGGTGATTTTGAATATATCTCATCTCCTAGTTCATACAATTGATTCAATTATTCAAATTCCCAATACTCTGGGAGCCAATTAAATCTTTATTGGGAAGGGTGGTATATTTGTAATTAAATGGGATTTTAAGAAGGTGCTTTTCCTAAAAATCTTATGAAGCCAATACGTAGGACAGAGTTTTTCAAATAAATCTATAAAATATTATTTTATATTTTCTTTTAAATGGACATTAAAAAGTAGAGGCAATTCACAGAACATGAATGTGCTCTTTGATAACATTGCTCTTTATAATATAACATTCTTTATTTGAATGAAGACTTTGGAAATTATCCTTAATGGCTTTGATGGCAACTTATAGCACCCACATTTCCCTTCCCACTAACCCCTACAACCAGTCCGATAAACTTTTAAAAACTTAAGTTAAAAGCTTAAATTCTTTCTCAAGAAGAGGAAATTTCCCTGCCACTAAAATGAAAATCAACATAGCTATGCAATTATTTCATGTATGAAGATAATTCTTTAGTCTCTCAGTACTAGTTCTGTGTAGTTGTTACAGTCATTAGTAAGAAAGTATATGGTCTCCAAAGGACTTCAGATTCAACAGCCTGCAATCATGACTATGTACACATTTATTTGTAGGCAGAGTGTTCATCTTTGATTATCATAAAAGACCTAATGTCCCTTTTGGCTGACATCCTAAAAGAAGAAAAGAATAAATAATAATTAAGGAGAAATAAGTAGACATTTATGCAGTCTCTACATCTCACATAATCATAAAAACTGTAAGGAGACAAATCTAGCAGATCATTCTGTCCATCATTCCAAATATATTGGATTATTCTTTATTCAGTGTGCTTGATTTTGCAGTAATTATCCTTCTATTGTTTCCTTTAGGGGCTCATTCCATAGTATAAGAAACTTTTTAATTAGGAAAAAGTAGACTTAGTTTTCAGTGTGAACTTTATTGTGCTTAAAATATGGTATGTTGAATACAAAGAAATTGATATAACTGCACAAAATCCAGGTAGATTTTAGGAAATACAGAAAAATAGGTTTTAAGAATTCCATTCATATCAAACTTTCTTTGTTGTTTTGGTATTTGGTGAGGTTGGAATGATTATAAGTCAAATTATCTGTACACTGAACTTCTTTCAGGCACTCATTTTCCAGAGTTCTATTGATTTCATGTTGAATGAGAGTTGGAGAGTTAACTTGTCTCTGGTTCCAGAGTTGAGGTGTTTTCCAGTTAAGACTGGCTATTTGGCATGTTTATCCAGATTGAATCAATAGGGAATAATAGGAGAAAAGAAAATTGTAATCTTAAAAGAAAATAGATATTAGAGCTGGAGAAGCATGATGGATGTCAGGCACAGAGTGTGAGGAAGCACAGTCTGCTGGAAGACGATATTTGCGGTTTGAATACAGGAGAACCCAGGAAGAGATTTGGATTCCAAATTCAAAATAGTTTACAATTAGAGGCTAGAATGAAGACTATAAACATTAAGAGGGTGTAAGTGGCTTGTTTTTATGCTATGCTGCCTGTGTGGTGCTGGGGTGAGTTTATAAACTTAGAGGAAATTGTAGAGTCAGACAGCCTTAAGACAAAGCTGAAAAATTACCTTAATTCCCAAAGCATTTTATTGTGAAAATTGGCCCAGGTATTTATAATATTACTTTATACTTCAAGAATGACTAAAAAAGGCTTCTAATAAGTAGAAAAAATGCAGGACCATATTTTGGGTAAAGTCCCTGTCTCCATCTTTTTTCCTAAGCTTGCATACTGTGTACATTTCCGCCTCTTTCAAATGGCTTTAATGATGCAGCCCACTCTCTTTCCTTCGTGGCTACTCTATTATTTTGGACCAGGTGCTGGGCAAGCAATGGATAAAAGCAGATATGCTTTCTGTTCCTATGAAGTATAAAATTCTAGTAAGAGAGATAGGCATTAAATCTGGGGATTGTGTAACAAGTGTAACATTTAGTAGTTCTGGGGGTAGGTACATGGGTGCTTGTTATATTTTTGAATGCATAATAATGAGTTAACATTTATAAAGTACCTATTCTGTGCTAGACACTGTGTTAAATGTTTTACATGTGTTAACCAATTTGATCCTCACAATATTTTATGATCCTATGAGATAGGTAGTTATTATGTTCATTTCCAGGTGAAGATATTCAGACTTAAAAAGATTAAATAATTTCCCCAGGTGTACATGACTTGGAACAAAGGCAGGCCTTAAATTTATAGTTGGGAGAAGAACATCTCTCCCTTCTCTCTACCCCCCTTTGCCCCCACTGCTTTCCAAGGACAAACTAATCAGAATTGGAACAAAGTTTAAGTTATAGCTGGTTAGTACCTTGGATAGCTCCCAGGGCACAGTTCCCAGATGAAGTTCAAGGCCTCATTGGGTCTTTTATTCTCAGAGCTTCCCAGCTATCTGGTGGAGTTTGCCTTTTACCTGTCCCCCTTCGATGAGTTTCTGAATATTAAAGAGGCTCAGCCAACTTCATTTAGTAACTCATTCATCAACACTTATTTAAGAAAATGTTATAATGGAAGGGTGGAAGGGGTATATATGGAGGCAAATATGCCAGTATAATGTCTGTGATGAGGGTGATTTCTCCTCATTTTCCTCCAATACCCCTCACCCTCCAGTACACACGTCACCCATTAGAAGAGAAAGGCAGAGCACTTTAGCTAGTAAGGTATTATACAGAGATTCAATGACCCCAGGAGCTCTGGCAGACTTGTAATAACACATTTTGAACAGTTAATCAGGAGTTTAACCAACAAGGATTAAAAGTAGAAATTTAAAGTAATTTAACAACATGGGGTATAATTGGTTTCTTTTGTGCTTTGCTCAGTTCAGCCAAAGATATCATGCAATCATACATTTGCTCTAAAATACATTTTGCTTTTCTTCACAGAACTTCAGTGAACAATCTAGCCATATATATATAGTTTATTTATAAACATACCTGATTCTGACCTTCTGATGACGTATAGAAAAAAACATCATTTCATTGCTTTATCCATGAGCAGGAATAATGAGAGAAAAATGCCTGATTCATCTTTTTTATTTTTCTGGGGGAAAAAATGCTGCCACTTTTTCTTTTCGTATGCACATAATAGTTGTTCTGCCTCAAAATTTCCCATTAACTGATTAGGTTTCTGTATATTTGTTCTTTCCAAACCCCAAAAGAAGAGAGGATTACCAAAGAATATAACAAATTAAAAATAACGTGTGGACTTCAGACTCTCCCTTCTTTGATGTCACTGTTAAACCAGATGTGTGCTATGCATCAGAAGTTTTATTCTGTTCTATAATCCTATTGGCAAACTCTTGTATCTGTTCCTTATCATATTCTGGAAGGAATTCCATGAAGCAACTTTGAAACAGTGGGAAAAACAACAAAAACAGATCAAGAATCTCATGAAACAGCATTTCAAAGAAAAAATAAAAATAAAATCCCCCATATTTTGAGTAGTCTAAAGTATCTTGATTTCAGTTTGGAATCTTTGCTACAATTGGGCAATAGTACTAATAAAACCAGTCTGCTCTACTTCATTTGATCCTTGCAAGAGAGAGGAAATTATTGGTCTAATTTACATATGTGTTAACTGATGCTTACAGAATATAAATTCACTCAAAGCAGGTGAGGTTAAGTATTCTGACTTCCTTTCTGAGCTATTTCTACTTCACTAATATGCTTTATCTATAATAAAACGAAATTATTTTTTAACATGAAGTAGAATATCATGAATTAAATGATGAGGCAAAAACAATAACCAAACCAAAAATCAGCATTAAATATTCAAGTGTCTGTGGTTGATTGAATTATATGATCCTAAAAATGTTCAGAGCTTAATATCATGTGCCACCTACTGTAAAACTAAATTTTAAAATTTAGCCTAATGTAGAGAAATAGCCTTATTGAATTATAGAAAAAAGAAAGACATGTTACATTTATATTAACATGAGCTACATTAAAAACATATTATTGATTAAAAGATATATTTCCATCATAAACACTGAGAATTTATAATCAATTGTTATTAAATAAATAGACATTTCTAATATCCCTGAGTGCCAGATGTTCTTTTAAAAAGGTTAAACAGGGCTTCCCTGGTGGTGCAGTGGTTGAGAATCCGCCTGCCAATGCAGGAGACACGGGTTCGAGCCCTGGCCTGGGAAGATCCCACATGCCGTGGAGCAGCTGGGCCCGTGAGCCACAACTGCTGAGCCTGAGCGTCTGGAGCCTGTGCTCCGCAACGAGAGAGGCCGTGATGGTGAGAGGCCCGCGCACCGCGATGAAGAGTGGCCCCCGCTCGCCGCAACTAGAGAAAAGCCCTCGCACAGAAACGAAGACCCAACACAACCAAAAAAAAATCAATATAAATAAATTTATTAAAAAAAAAAAGGTTAAACAGAGTCTTTAGAGTGTCTTATACCATTACTCATTTGTTTTAACATAACTATCCACGTAAATAGTGCAAAAGTGTTCGTATCTGTGAGATCATAAAGCCTAACTTAGGGTATAAAAGTTGGAGAAGTTCCCAAGATCAAGAGCAGAAGACCCTGAGTTCACCTCCTCTCATGGCACACCAAAATTACAACTATTTATAGAACAACTATTGATGATAAAGACCAAAACCTACCGTAAAAGGTCTTCTACAGCTAAAGATATAAAGAAGGAAACAAAATGAGACAGGTAGGATGGGGAGAGTAGCAGTATAGTCAAGACCCATACCCCTGGGTAGGACCCACAAACAGGAGAATAATTATAAAGGCAGAGTTTCTCCCCAAGGAGCAAGGGTTCTGAGCTCACATTGGGCTCCCCAGCCTGGGAGTCCTGCACCTAGAAGATGAGCCCCCAGAACATGTGGCTTTGAAGACCAGCAGGGTTTGCTTTTGTGGGAGCTAGGGGCCTGTGGGAAATGGAGACTCTACTCTTAAAGAGCTCACACAAAATCCTACAAGATCCCAGACCCAGGGCAGAAGCAATAATTTGAAAGGATCCTGGGTCAGACATACCTCCTGATCTTGGAGATCTCCCGGAAAGGCAGGAGACAACTGGAGCTCACCCTGGGGACATAGATACTGCTGGAAGCCACTTTTGGGAGCTTGATCTACCATGTGGACACTGGAGTTAGCAAGTGCTTCTTTGGAGTCCTCCCTCTAGCTTGTTAACCTTGGGACGCAACCCTGCCCCCACTCACCAGCCTGCCAGAACCAGTACTGGGACACCACAGGCCAAGCAAATAGCTGGGTGGGCACATAGTCCCACCCACAAGGAGACAGGCTGCATTAAAACCCTTGAGCCCACAGTTGCCCCTGGACATGGCCATACCAAGCAGAGGGCCCAGGAACTGACACCACATGCCAGTGTGCAGGCACTAGACCTGGGAGTCCCAGAGGCTTGCAGCCAGAGACACTGGGACCCAGATCTGTCAACCAGTGGGAAGGCACCAGACACAGGAAAACTGCAGCCCCACAGCCTGCTATGGCAGGACCCAGCCCACTGGCCAGCAGGCAAGAACCAGCCCTGGGACTGGCTAGGCTCCCACCCCATCTGCCAGCTGGCCAACACAAGCTTTGGGATACCCTGGGCCCTGAAGCCAGACTCTAGGACATGGCTTTGCTGCCAGTGGGCCAGCACTAACCCCAGGACTTGGCTTCATCCATTAGTGGGCAGGCACCAGCCCTGGGATCTCCTGGACCCTTACTCCACCCACCAGTGACACAGCACAAGCCCTGGGGCTCCTTGGAGCCCTGAAGCCAGTCACCTTGTGACACGGCCCCACCAATCAGTAACTGGCAGTCTCTGTACAAGGCCAGGCCTGGCAACCAAACAGATCAAGAGCCTGCCATGCCTACCATGCTGCCCACAATAGTCAGCCTGCCACAGTAGAAAGACCTTTGCAGCCCACAGAGGGGACACCCCAAGAGCACATAGCTCTGGTGACCAGAGGGGAGTGTGCTGCTGTGATGCATAGGATGAGTCCTATAAAAGGCCACTTCTCCAAGGTCAGGAAACAAAAGCAACTCACTAGATACACAGAAATGAAAGCAGCAAGTTAGAAAAAAATGGTGACAGAGGAACATGTTCAAAATGAAGGAACAAGATAAAACCCCCCAGAAGAACTAAGTGAAGTAGAGATAGGCAATCTACCTGAGAAAGAGTTCAAGGTAATGATGATAAAGATGATCAAAGAACTCAGAGGAAGAAAGGATAAACAGAGTGAGAAGTTAAAAGTGTTCCACCACGCCCCTCCCCACGCCCCTGGAGGCTCAGCTGGCTCAGTCACTGGTCATTGCTGGCTCTGCGATCTCTCGGAGGCTGGTTGCAGCTCCTTCCTCTGCATCTGGCACCAGCATCTCCAGCCCATCCTAGAAGTTAAAAGTTTTTAACAAAGAGTAAGAAAACATTAAAACATTAAGAACAACCAAGCAGAGATGAAGAATGCAGTAACTGAAGTGAAAAGTACACTAGACAGAATCAACAGTAGATTCATTGACACAGAGGAACAGATCAGCAAGCTGGAAGACAGTGGAAATCACTGAAACTGAACAGAAAAGAGGATGAAAAGAAATGACAGTTTGAGAGACCTCTGAGACAACATCAAGCATATTAATATTTGCATTATAGGGATCCCAGAAGGAGAAGAGAGAACAAGAGGCAAAGAACATATTTGAAGACATAATAGCTGAAAACTTTCCTAACCTGGGAAAGGAAACAGACATCCAAGTACAGGAAGCACAGAGTCTCTAACAGGATCAACCCAAAGAGGACTGCACCAAGACACATTGTAATTAAAATGTCAAAAATCAAAGATTAAGAGAGAATAATAAAGGCAGCAACAGAAGAGCAACAAGTTACATAATACAATGGAACTCCCATAAGGCTATCAACTGACTTTTCAGCAAAAACTCTGCAGGCCAAAAAGGAATGATATATTTAAACTGATGAAAGGAAAAAACCTAAAACCACAAATATTCTACTCGGCAAAGCTCTCATTAGGATTTGATGGGGAGGTCAAACATTTTGCAGACAAGCAAAAGCTAAAAGAGTTAGGCACCACCAAAACAGCTTTACAAAAAATGTTAAAGGGACTTCTCTAAGTGAAAAATAAAAGGCTACAATTAGAAACAAGAAAATTATGAAAGGAAAAAGTTCATTGGTAAAGGCAAACATACAGTAAAGGTAGGGAATCAACTATGTACAAAGCTAGTGGCAAGTTTAAAAGACAAAAGTAGTAAAATCATCTATATCCACAGTAAGCAGTTAAGGGATACACACAAAAAAATAGATGTAAATCATTATGTCAAAAATAGTAATCGTGAGGAGAGGAGAATAAAAATGCAGAGTTGTTAAAATGTGTTTGAAATTAAGAGATCAGCAACTTAAAATAATAATAATCGTATATGTATGACCTAATTCAATTTAAAAGCTTTTGCACAGCCAAGGAAACCATCAACAAAATGAAAAGAAGAAAGGATAAACAGAGTGAGAAGTTAAAAGTGTTCCACCACCCCCACCCCCCGCCCCTAGTGGCTCAGCTGGCTCAGTCACTGGTCATTGCTGGCTCTGCGATCTCTCGGAGGTTGGTTGCAGCTCCTTCCTCTGCATCTGGTGCCAGCAGATGTTCCCAAACTGAATGGGGAAAAAATATCTGCAAATTATATGATGGATAAGGCGTTTTCAAAATATACTCATACAACTCAATATAAAAAAAAAACCCCAGTCCAATTAAAAAATGGACAGAAGACCTGAATAGATATTTTTGCAGAGAAGATAGCTGACACACACCTGAAAATATGCTCAATATCGTTAATTATTAGAGAAACGCAAATCAAAACAACGATGAGATATAATCTCACACCTTTCAGAACAGCTATCATCAAAATGACCACAAGTAAGAAATGTTGGCGATAATGTGGAGAAAAAGGAACCCTTGTACACTGGTGGTGGGAATGCAGATTGGTACAGCCACTGTGGAAAACAGTATAGAGGTTTCTCAAAAAACTAAAAATAGAACAACCATATGAACCAGCAATTCCACCCCTGGGCATATATGGGAAGAAAAGTAAAACACTAATTCAAAAAGATACATGTACCCCAATGTTCATAGCAAAGTTATTTATAATAGACAATATATGGAAGCAACTTAAGTGTCCATCAATAGATGAATGGATAAAGATGTGACACACACACACACAATGGAATACTACTCATTCATAAAAAAGAATGGAAATTTTGCCATTTGCAACAACATAGATGGACCTGGAGGGTATTACGTTTAGTGACATAAGTCAGAGAAAGACAAATGGTGTATGTTATCAGTTATATGTGGGATCTAAAAAATCAAACTAGTGAGTATCACAAAAATGTAATAGACTCACAGATATAGAGAACAAACTAGTGGTTACCAGTGGTCAGAGAGCATGGGGGAGGGGAAGATAAGGATAAGGGATTTAGGGGTACAAACTACTATGTATAAAATAAATAAGCTACAAAGATACATTGTACAGCACAGGGAATATTGCTAATATTTTATAATAACTATAAATCGAGTGTAATCCATAAACATTTTGAGTCAGTACATTTTATATCTGAAACTAACATAATATTTTAATTCAACTATACTAATAAATTTTTTTAATTGTAAAATATATAAAAGCCAATGAAGCGCAACTTTATGCTACCATAGATTAAGGTTATTGCTGAAAATGATCAATACTACTCATCAAAAATGGTTATATAAAAGCAAATTAGCATCATGCATATCGATTTTAAAACTAACACAATTTTTTGCTCACTCAATTAGATTCATCATGAGCAATATTTTTTGTCAATCTGAACCTATCCAGGAGCTTTCTCCACTACAAAATAGCTGTTTTAAAATATTGTCTCCTAAATAATTTTCCATCAAATATTAAGAAATATCATATGTGTTCTGTGTTAAAAATTTTGTCAAGCCTCAAAAGCATTCAAACACTTCAGAAGAATAATTATTTAAAAAAAATTCATATAGGGAGAACTTCGAGATGGCAGGGGAGTAAGACATGATCACCTTCCACCCCATAAATACATCAAAAATACATTTACATGTGGAACAACTCCTACAGAACACCTACTGAATGCTGGCAGAAGACCTCAGACTTCCCAAAAGGCAAGGAAATCCCCACATACCTGGGTAGGGCAAAAGAAAAAAGAAAAAACAGAGACAAAAGAATAGGGATGGGACACACACCTCTGGGAGGGAGCTGTGAAGGAGGAAAAGTCTCCACACACTAGGAAGCCCCTTCACTGGTAGAGACAGGGGGTGGGTGGGGAGAAGCTTCAGAGCCACGGAGGACAGCACAGCAACAGGGGTGCAGAGGGCAAAGCAGAGAGATTCCCACACAGAGGATCGGTGCCAATCAGCACTCACCAGCCTTAGAGGCTTGTCTGCTCACCCATCGGGGCAGGTGGGGGCTGGGAGCTGAGGTTCAGCCTTCAGAGGTCACATCCCAGGGAGAGGACTGGGGTTGGCAGCGTGAACAAGCATGAGAGGAGCTAGTGCACCACAGCTAGTTGGGAAGGAGTCCAGGAGAAAGTCTGGACCTGCCAGAGAGGAAAGAGACCTTTGTTTCGGGGTGAGCGAGGAGAGTGGATTCCTTCCCAGTGTGCCCACAGAAGGCAGAGCACCACCTAAGTGAGCTCCAGAAACGGGTGCAAGCCACGGCTATCAGCTCAGACCCCAGAGATGGGCATGAACTGCTAACGCTGCTGCCACTGCCACCAAGACTCCTGTGTGCAAGCGCAGGTCACTACCCACAACCCCCCAGGAGCCTGTGCAGCCCGCCACTGCCAGGGTCCCAAGATCCAGAGACAACTTCCCTGGGAGAACACAGAGCATGCCTCAGGCTGTTGCAACATCAAGCCGGCCTCTGCTGCACCAGGCTTGCCCCACATTCCATTTATGATGACTGTACCCCTTCCTCCCCCTGGCCTGAGTGAGCAAGAGAGCCCTAATCAGCTGCTGCTTTAAGCCCCTACTGTCTGGGCACGTAACAGACCACTGAGGGCGGCCTACATGCAGAGGCGGAGCCAAAACCAAAGCTGAACCCCAGGAGCTGTGCGAACAAAAAAGAAAAGGAAATTTCTCTGTGTAGCCTCAGAAGCAGCAGATTAAATCCCCACAATCAACTTGATAAACCCTGCATCTGAAGAATACCTGAATAGAGAATGAATGTTCCCAAAATTAAGGCGGTGGGCTTTGGGAGCAACTGTAGATTTGGGGTTTGCTTTCTGCATCTAACTTGTTTCTGGTTTTATGTTTATCTTAGTTTAGTATTCAGTGCTTATTATCATTGGTGGATTTGTTTATTGGTTTGGTTGCTCACTTCCTTATATTTTTATACGTATATATTTTTTCTTTTTCCTCTTTTTGTGAGTGTGTATGTGTATGCTTCTTTGTGTGATTTTGTCTGTATAGATTTGCTTTTACCATTTGTCCTAGGGTTCTGTCTGTTCAATTTTTTGTTTTGTTATTGTTTTTGTTTTTCTCTCCTCCTTTTCTGCTGAGTTGTGTAGCTGGCAGGGTCTTGGTGCTCCGGCTGGGTGTCAGGCCTGAGCCTCCGAGGTGGGAGAGCTGAGTCCAGGACATTGGACCACCAGAAATCTCCCAGCCTCATGTAATATTAAGTCAATGAGAGCTCTCACCGAGATCTTCATCTCAAGACTAAGACCCAGCTCCACCCAACGGGGAGCAAGCTCCAGTGCTGGATGCCCCATGCCAAACAGCTAGCAAGACAGGAACACAACCCAACCCACTAGCAGAGAGGCTGCCTAAAGTCAGACTAAGTTTACAGACACCCCAAAACACAACCGGAGGTGACACTGCCCACCAGAAGGACAGGATACAGACCCACCCAACAGGACAGAGGCACCAGTCCCCTCCACCAGGAAACCTACACAAGCCACAGAAACAACCTCACCACTGAGGGCAGACAACAAAAATAACGGGAACTATGAACCTGCAGTCTGTGAAAAGAGACCTCAAACACAGTGAGTTAAACAAAATGGGAAAACAGAGAAATATGCAGCAGATGAAGGAGCAAGGCAAAAACCCACCAGACCAAACAAATGAAGAGGAAATAGGCAGTCTACCTGAAAAAGAATTCAGAGTAATGATAGTAAAGATGATCATAAATCTCGGAAATAGAATGATGAAAATACAAGAAATGTTTAACAAAGACCTAGAAGAACGATAGAGCAAACAAACAATGATGATCAACCAAATAAATGAAATTTAAAATTCTCTAGAAGGAATCAATAGCAGAATAACTGAGGCAGAGCAACGGAGAAGTGACCTGGAAGATAAAATAGTGGAAATAATTGCCACAGAGCAGAATAAAGAAAAAAGAATGAAAAGATTGAGGACAGTCTCAGAGACCTCTGAGACAACATTAAATGCACCAACATTCGTATTATAGGGGTCCCAGAAGAAGAAGAGAAAAAGAAAGTGTCTGAGAAAATATTTGAAGAGATCATGTTGAAAACTTCTGTAACATGGGAATCAACTCCAGGAAGCAAGGAGAGTCCCATACAGGATAAATCCAAGGAGAAACACGCCAAGACACATATTAATCAAACTAGCAAAAATTAAATACAAAGAGAAAATATTAAAAGCAGCAAGGGAAAAGCAAGAAATAACATACAGGGACTCCCCGTAAGGTTAACAGCTGATCTTTCAGCAGAAACTCTGCAAGCCAGAAGGGAATGGCAGGACATATTTAAAGGGGTGAAAGACAAAAACCTACGACCAAGATTATTCTACACAGCAAGGATCTCATTCAGATTTGACAGAGAAATTAAAACCTTAGAGATAACCAAAAGTTAAGAGAATTCAGCACCACCAAACCAGCTTTACAACAAATGCTAAAGGAATTTCTCTAGGCAGGAAACACAAGAGATGGAAAAGACCTCCAAAAACAAACCCAAAACAATTAAGAAAATGGTAATAGGAACATACATATGAATAATTACCTTAAATGTGAATGGATTAAATGCTCCAATGAAAAGACACAGGTTTGCTGAATGGATACAGAAACAAGACCCATATGCTGTCTACAGGAGACCCACTTCAGACCTAGGGACACAAACAGACTGAAAGTGAGGGGATGGAAAAAGATATTCCATGCAAACAGAAATCAAAAGAAAGCTGGAGTAGCAATACTCATATCAGATAAAATAGACTTTAAAATAAAGAATGTTACAAGAGACAAGGAAGGACACTACATAATAATCAAGGGATCAATCCAAGAAGATATATCAATTGTAAATATTTATGCACCCAACATAGGAACACCCAATACCTAAGGCAAATGCTAACAGCTCTAAAAGAGGAAATCGACAGTAACACAGTAATAGTGGGGGACTTTAAACACCTCACTTACACCAATGGACAGATCACCCCAACAGAAAATTAATAAAGAAACACATGCTTTAAATGACACAATAGACCAGATACATTTAATTGATGTTTTTAGGACATTCCATCTGAAAACAGCAGATTACACTTTCTTCTCAAGTGCACATGGAACATTCTCCAGGATAGATCACATCTTGTGTCATAAATCAAGCTTTGGTAAATTTAAGAAAATTGAAACCATATCAAGTATCTTTCCCAACAACAATGCTATGAGACTAGATATCAATTACAGGAAAAAAACTGTAAAAAATACAAACACATGAATGCTAAACAATATGCTACTAAATAACCAAGAGATCACTGAAGAAATCAAAGAGGAAATCAAAAAATACCTAGAAACAAGTGACAATGAAAACACGATGACCCAAAACCTATGGGATGCAGCAAAAGCAGTTCTAAGACGGAAGTTTATAGTAAAAGCCTACCTCAAGAAACAGGAAAAATCTCAAATAAACAACCTAATCTAACACTTAAAACAATTAGAGAAAGAAGAACAAAAGAAACCCAAAGTTAGTAGAAGGAAAGAAATCATAAAGATCAGATCAGAAATAAAAGAACAAGAAATGAAGAAAACAATAACAAAGTTCAATGAAACTAAAAGCTGGTTCTTTGAGAAGATAAACAAAATTGATAAACCATTAGCCAGACTCAAGAAAAAAATGGAGAAGGCTCATATCAACAGAATTAGAAATGAAAAAGGAGAAGTAACCACTGACACTGAAGAAATACAAAGGATCATGAGAGACTACTACAAGCAACTATATGCCAATAAAATGGGCAACCTGGAAGAAGTGTACAAATTCTTAGAAAAGTACAACCTTCTAAGACTGAACCAGCAAGAAATAGAAAATATGAACAGACCAATCACAAGCACTGAAATTGAAACTGTGATTAAAAATCTTCCAACAAACAAAAGCCCAGGACCAGATGTCTTCACAGGTGAATTCTATCAAACATTTGGAGAAGAGCTAACACCTATCCTTCTCAAGCTCTTCCGAAATATAGCAGAGGGAGGAACACTCCCAAACCCATTCTACAAGCCACCATCATCCTGATACCAAAACCAGACAAAGATGTCGCCCAAAAAGAAAACTACAGGCCAATATCACTGACGAAAATAGATGCAAAAATCTTCAACAAAATACTAGCAAACAGAATCCAACAACACATTAAAAGGATCATACACCATGATCAAGTGGGGTTTATCCCAGGAGTGCAAGGATTCTTCAATATACACAATCAATCAATGTGATACACCATATTAACAAACTGAAGGTTTAAAACCATGTGATCATCTCAGTAGATGCAGAAAAACCCTTTGACAAAATTCAACAACCAATTATGATAAAAACTCTCCAGAAAGTAGGCATAGAAGGAACCTACCTCAACATAATAAAGGCCATATATGACAAACCCACAGCCCACATCGTTCTCAATGGTGAAAAACTGAAACCATCTCCACTAAGATCAGGAACAAGATAAAGCTGCCCACTCTCACTGCTACTATTCAACATAGTTTTGAAAGTTTTAGCCACAACAGAGAAGAAAAAGAAATAAAGGAATCCAAAATGGGAAAGAAGAAGTAAAACTCTGACTATTTGCAGATGACATGATACTATACATAGATAGTCCTAAAGGTGTCAACAGAAAACTACTAGAGCTAATCAATGAATTTGGTAAAGTAGCAGGATACAAAAGTAATGCACAGAAATCTCTGGCATTCCTACACACTAACAACGAAAAATCTGAAAGAGAAATTAAGGAAACAATCCCATTTACCATTGCAACAAAAAGAATAAAATACCTTGGGATAAACCTTCCTAAGAAGACAAAATCCTGTATGCAGAAAACTATAAGACACTGATGATAGAAATTAAAGACAATACAAACAGATGGTGATATATACCATGTTCTTGGATTGGAAGAACCAACATTGTGAAAGTGGCTATAGTACCCAAAGCAATCTACAGATTCAGTGCAATCCCTATCAAGCTACCAAAGGCATTTTTCACAAAACTAGAACAAAAAATTTTACAATTTGTATGGAAACACAAAAGACCCCGAATAGCCAAAGCAATCTTGTGAAAGAAAAATGGAACTGGAGGAATCAGGTTCCCTGACTACAGGCTATACTACAAAGCTACAGTAATCAAGACAGTATGGTACTGGCACAAAAACAGAAGCAGAGATCAATGGAACAGCATAGAAAGCCCAGAGATAAACCCATGCACATATGCTCACCTTTTCTTGACAAAGGCGGCAAGAATATACAATGGAGAAAAGACAGCCTCTTCAATAAGTGGTGCTGGGAAAACTGGACAGCTACGTGTAAAAGAATGAAATTAGAACACTTCCTAATACCACACACAAAAATAAACTCAAAATGGATTAAACACCTAAATGTAAGGCCAGACACTATAAAACTCTTAGAGGAAAACTTAGGCAGAACACTCTATGACGTAAATCACAGCAAGATCCTTTTTGACCCAACTCCTAGAGAAATGGAAATAAAAACAAAAATCAAATCGGACCTAATGAACTTAAAAGATTTTGCACAGCAAAGGAAACCATAAACAAGACGAAAATACAACCTTCAGAATGGGAGAAAATATTTGCAAATGAAGCAACTGACAAAGGATTAATCTCCAAAATATACAAGCAGCTCATGCAGCTCAATATCAAATAAACAAACAACCCAATCCAAGAATAGGCAGAAGACCTAAATAGACATTTCTCCAAAGAAGATATACAGATTGCCAACAAACACATGAAAGTATGCTCAACATCACTAATCATTAGAGAAATGCAAATCAAAACCACAGTGAGGTATCACTTCACACCAGTTAGAATGGGTATTATCAGAAAATCTACAAACCAGAAATGCTGGAGAGGGTGTGGAGAAAAGGAAACCTTCTTGCACTGTTGGTGGGAATGTAAATTGATACAGCCACTATGGAGAACAGTATGGAGGTTCTTAAAAAACTGAAAATAGAACTACCATATGATCCAGCAATTCCACTACTGGGCATATACCCTGAGAAAACCATAATTCAAAAAGAGACATGTACCACAATGTTCATTGTAGCACTAATTACAGTAGCCAGGAAATGGAAGCATCCTAAGTGTCCATCGACAGATGAAGGGATAAAGAAGATGTGGCACATATATACAATGGAATATTACTCAGCCATAAAAGGAAACGAAATTGAGTTATTTGTAGTGAGGTGGATGGACCTAGAGTCTGGCATAGAGTGAAGTAAGTCAGAAAGAGAAAAACAAATGCCGTATGCTAACACATATATATGGAATCTAAAAAAAAAATAATGGTTCTGATCAACCTAGGGGCAGGACAGACATAAAGACTTAGAGGTAGAGAATGGACTTGAGGACATGGGGAAGGGTAAGTGTAACCTGAGACTAAGTGAAAGGGTAGCATTGACATATGTACACTACCAAATGTAAAATAGCTAGTGGGAAGCTGCTGCATAGCACAGGGAGATCAGTTCATTGCTTTGTGATGACCTAGAGGGATGGGATAGGGAGGGTGGGAGGGAGGCACAAGAGGGGGGGATATGGGATATATGTATACATATAACTGATTCACTTTGTTATACAGCAGAAACTAACACAACTTTGTAAAGCAGTTATACTCCAACAAATATGTTTTAAAAAATTGATATATTCTCATTTTGAAAACAAACAAACAATCCATCAAAGTACAATAAGGGAAAAATACAGTCAGAATTTCATTAGCTCGATACAATGTATAATTAATAGTACATCATACTACATTTTTCTCTATGTGTGCACACATTTTTTTTATATGGATGGAAAATGATTCAATTAATATTGCTTTCAACTGCAAATCACTGAGAACTAAATCAATAATGGTTTAGGTAAATAAGCCCCACATGACAAGAAGTTAGAGATGGTATAGAGATTCAGTGATGAAATAAAAACTATATCTTTTCTCTGTGTTATTATTAGTATGTCCTTTTTTGCCTCATGGTGGTAAAATGGCTACTTTACATCCAGGCCTTTATTCAAGGCATGAACAAATGGGAGTGCTGGCCAGAGATGTGCTTCTCCTTTATTATCATAAAAGCAAGTATTTATCCAGGCAAATCTCACCTCCAGCAGGTTTCTACTTGTGGCTCATGGACCAAAATATGTTACAGTTCCCGTCCTAAGTGGATTGGAGCTGAAAAAGTGAGGAATTAGTTTGCAGACTTTATAAGAAAATATGTTAAGGTAGAAATATGTTTTTTCATTAAAAATGCATAAAAATGAAATCATATTTAATCTTGATATTTTAAAAGAAAATATGTTAAATTTAGTTTTACAGAAGGAAAACCCAGAGTAAAATTGAAGGAAATATTGATCTTCTTATAAATATTTTCTCACTAAAATATTATTTTTAAAAACATACTTGTAGGGTTAGAAAAAGTCAATGAAAACTATTAACAAGTTAAAATCATTATGTTTTTTAAATACCATATTTAAATTTTTTACTGAACTGATATAAAATAAAATAAAATGACCACAAAGTTATATCCCTCATAGCTTGATTTTTAAATTTATATTGACAGTGTTGCATTGTTAAGATATTAAACATTTACATTCTTTTTATAATTGTAATTCCCATACTTGCATGTTCAAACTGTTCAATGATTTATCCCGTCATTGTATAATGACTTTTCCCTCACATTTATTTACCTTTGACTCTTTTTTTTTTTACCTTTGACTCTTAATTACCTTGATAATTGGATGGCACTTTTAAAAAAGACACATTCTTAGATATTGAATTTTCCAAGTTACTTAGCATTTAAGAATATTGCTCTTTTACTTTAAGAAATTGTCACGGTCACCCCCAGCTTCAGCAACCACCACCCTGATCAGTCAGCAGGAATCGGTATTGAGACAAGACCCTCCACCAGCAAAAAGACTATCACTTGCTAAAGGCTCAGATGATGGTTAGCATTTTACATCAATAAAGTATTTTTAAATTAAGGTATGTATATTTTTCTGACATTATTCTATTACACACATATAGACTACATTACAGTGTAAACATAATTTTTATATGCATTGGGAAACCAGAAAATTTGTGAGACTCACTTTATTGCAGTATGCACCATTTTTAGTGGCCTGGGACCAAACCCACAATATCTTCAGTGTATGCCTGTATCTATTCATTGCTTTTATGACTAATGGTCATAGTGGTTACTTGTAATATCTTGAGTCATAATTTTTTTCACTCATAGGCATTCCTACTTGTCTTTTGGCATTGTATGTTGCTATGAAGAAATCTGGGCTAGCCTGTTTATTATTATTTTCTTTATTTAGATGAACTGCCTTTTTATCTTGTATTCTTGGAAATTAGTAACTACTTTTGAGAAATTAATGGAATATAAGACCTAAATTATGTCATTTTTATCATATTTATTTTCAAGTTGCTTTAATATCATTTCATTTACTCTTCACAGCAAGCCTGAAAAATAGATATTATCTCCATTTTTTATAAGTAAAACTAAATTTCAAATAATGTAATAGATATTTCCAGTTCTTGGATGTAATATTAAACTAAAATAGACCTCCCCCACCAAAAACAAAACAAAACAAAACGAAACCTGTCTCTAAATTTAATGCTCTTTCCATTATATGGCTTTGTAACATGATTATGAAAAGACTGTCTCGGGTTCACACCTCTTCTACCTTTCATGATTTAGTCTTGGTAGGATGTGTGTTTCTAGGAATTTATTCATTTCTTCTAGATTGTCCAATTTGTTGGTGTATAAATGTTCATAGTATTCTCATGATTTTTTGTGTTTATGTGGTATTGTTTGTAATTTCTACTCATTTACAATCTTATTTGAGTCTTTTTTTTTCTTGGTTAGTCTAGGTAAAAGTTTGTCAATTTTTTTTATTTTTTCAAAGAACCAACTCTTAGTTTTGTTAATATCTTCCATTATTTTTCTATTCTCTGTTTTACTTATTTCTGCTCATATCTTTATTTCCTTTGTTCTGCTAACTTTGACCTATTTGTTCTTTTTCTAGTCAGATTGGGCGTCCATCTGCACCCCAACTCCCTTCTCTGTATCTGACCCCCATAAGCTAATTCTGAAGGTTCTCCTAGTGACCCTCTGATATGAGACCCAGAGTAGGACTCCTACAAAGCATCTCACTATGCTGAGGAAGCTGGATGTCCACCTTGGTTTTTTGTTTGTGTGTTTGTTTTTACCCTGGAGAAACTGTAGGCCTAGGGAGACCTTTTGGTGCAACAGCTGTGTCAGCCTGGAGGAGGGGTGATACGGTCAAAGTGTAGCCACTTCTCTTACCCTTCCTATGGGGTCCTTCTTGGTCTCTGATGTCCAGGAGGGTGCTTTAGCATTACCTTCAAGTTATGGGTTTTTCACACTGGTGTCTTGTCTATGGATAGTAGCTAGTTCATCTTCAACGAGGGGGGGGCTAGCATTGGGATGACATCACTCCTGTGTTGACTATGTTAAAGAAAGCAGTTGTAGTTAATGAGAAATAAGGAAAAATCTGTCTTTGGGTTAAAATTCATGGCATTAAAATGTGAATAACAGCTTGCAAATCAGTAAAGATAATTTCAAGCATACTGCTAGAAAAAACTTTTCTTATATTTGTATATAAAAATGAAATATTGAGTTAGTAACTTTTGTATTTTAATGTAAGGAAATAAAATCGAGAGGCACTTTATAGACTGCATGGTGGCAGGTAAAAACTATGTTATTATAACAGCAACTCTTCAGATTGTTTTATAATTTTTAATTATTATTTTCATCAACTAAATTATATGCCTTAATAGAGAGCTCATTAAGCTTTCAGTTATTGCTAGACTTCACTCTGGGAATCCGCATATTATTCAGAAGGTATATTTTGCAGAACTAATATGTTGCCTATACTTTTTTTTGAAGTTGGAAAAAATAATATGCAGTGACTAGGAAAATAAAAGTAAATTATTTTTAGAAATAGAGGCTGCATGATTTTAATTCACCTCGTTATTTACCTGTGCTTTGATACTGGTGGAAATCTGTGCTTCAACTTTATGTAGCTTTTCTTAAATGTCATGGTAGAGTCTTAATAATTTCCATTTTTATTAGAAACTATCATACGATGGTGAAAGTAAATACAGATAATTTACAGAATGATAACAAAATGTGTTTTTTAATCTTTTCCCCATCCCTTTTCTGAAACAGACAATCATAGCAAGTTAGAACTGGAAGGAAACTGAGAAGGCAGTTAATAAGCCCCTTCCCCCATCCTTTATTTAAGAAGAAGAAACAAAGTTTAATTGCTTACAGGGCCAAGAAAATGAGTTAGGTTTCTTCATTCCTGTTCAAAGCCAGTTGGGATTGAAACACCATGGGCTGGTGGAAGAAGGATAGGATACTATTGCTGGTCCAGACCACAGTAAACATCTAGAAGTGCTGGGAGGTTGAGAAGCCTGTATTCCTGTAAGAAAAGTGAATCAGAAAAAATGAGATGGAAGAGAGAGACAGAGGCAACGAGGTAAAAGCCTTTGTGTTGGCTCATTCTCTGTCACCCTACCCTTTCATGCCAAACAGATGGTGGCTACTTTAACTTTTTGTCTATCCTTGGTGTTGCCATGGGTGAATATAGATCTTACAACTTTAGGCCAAAAGACAAGTTGATGACACCAACAAGGACCTACTCTATAGAGAACTATACTCAATATTTTGTAATAACCTATAATGGAAAATAATCTGAAAAAGAATTTATAGATTTCGATATGTATAACTGAATCACTGTGCTGTACACCTGAAACTAACACAACATTTAAGTCAACTATACTTCAATTAAAAAAAAGTTGGTGACTTATTTGTGCTATTTTAATACAATATGATTGTAATAAAGTGGTATCTTCACCTGCAAAGTCCTACTCATCTTCCAGATCCATCTCATATATGGGTTCTGCAACTGCAGATTCAACAAACCTCAGACCATGTACTATGTTTGGTTGAATCTGTGAATGCAGAATCTTCAGATTCAGATAATGGGACTTGAGCATCCATGGATTTTGGTATCGTGGTGGATTCTGGAACCAACCCCCACTGAGGGATGGCTGCATTATAATGTCAGTGTAAATTCATGAGAGTTAAATATAAACAGCAAAATTTATTTCATTAATAATTACAATATGAATATGCATTATATGATAATAGCTCTGTCAAACTTCACAGCTCATCTTTCATGAATCTTCTCTTAAAACTAAATAACAGAGGAAGGAAAAAGAAGTTGAGATAGAAGAGAACACAGTCCAAATTGAGCTTAGAGGAGCAGGTGATTATTGAAGCCCAGTACCTTTTTATTCACTGCCTTAAATTGATAGGCAATTGGTAACATATGTAAATAAAGAAAATTCAGTTTACCCATTCACAATTCTTCTGTTATACCTTTAAAGATAATATTAATTTATGTTATTTTCCAGTGCCAGCTAAAAATTAATATGACTTCCACCCACACCCAATAAAGTAGGTGATATTCTCCCTTGGTGTCACCTTGTTATTGTTTCTGATTTATTAGACCCAGTAGACTTTGGCACCAACTAAGGCATTACTTTAGTCGCTCCTTGCTTTCCAGTTATTTGCTATCTTTTTCTAGCCATGAAATCCAAAGCCAGACAAGCAATCTGCATCTT